>NC_137979.1:14724533-15135898 GCF_963924665.1 Micromys minutus
TCTTGGATTACGACAGGTGGCTTATGCTTTGCTGGGTATAGAAGTCAGCATTGTGTGCACGGTGAACAAGCACTCTATGACACTTTACCCCCACCTCCTGTTCTCTTCTTCTCTCTATCACCTCCTCCAGGTTCCAGCCAGGCCTACCCCACTGCGGTATGAGAGGGAGGCGAACCTTAACATCTCAGTCTCTACAGAAGTTTCAGCTGTAAGGAGCATCCTCCTCTCTCAGGATGACGTCTGCCTCCAGCCCCCCAGCTTTCAGGCTGGAGACGTCCGATGGAGATGAAGAAGGCGGTGCTGAGGTGAACAAAGGAAAGCAGGGGCCGCCCCCTATGGAGTCACCCTTCCAGGGCGAGGACCGGAATTTCTCCCCTCAGATCAAAGTGAATCTCAACTACCGAAAGGGACTGGTTCCCAGGTAAGGCAGCAGATGGAGGTGGGACAAGCTCCCAAGCACTCCAAGTCACTCAGTGGCCAATCCCTGCTCCAAAGTCCGACATCCTGCTCTCTAGGGTAACTTCTCCCAGAATGCTCTCCATTCTTGGCCTTCTGCCAGGACTCTGCTTTTGGTAGAGACGCTTTCATCCAGTACCAAGTATGCAACTGACAATCCAATCCCACTTCTTGATGTGCTTTTCTTTGCTTCCCTATTCCAAGGCCACGATTGCTGCCCTAGTAGCAGGGAGCAGGGTCTAAACGGCCACATTTTCCAAGCAGACAAAACACAGGGCTTTGGCAGAGCCCCTCATAGTCTGTGGCCACAGGGCCAACTGGATGAATGATGTTCATTGAGCTGGAACGGCGCAGACACATACCTGTGTGGTGTTGCAGGTATGAAGGCCGGCTTTACATGCACCATGACTGTACTTCTTCAAGCGTGAATGACCCCATTAGCTACCCTACATATCAGGGTCATCGGCTCTTATTGGGTCAGCTCACTCCACAGGGGATTTGCTTGTTTGTTTTATTGCTTGTTTGTTTTAAGACAAAAATCTTGCTATATAGCCTAGACTAACCTCCAATTTGGGGTGATCCTCCTGCTCTAGCCTCAGGAGTGGGTGGGATTACAGGTATGTGCTAGCATGCCTAACTTTTCACAGATGTTAAGCTGGGACTTGAGAGTCCCTATGTCATAAAGGAGCCTTCTCTTAAGTTGCCCTCTCTCCCTTCATATCTTTTATCTTTTTTTTCCCCATAGTTCCAGAGGGTCCAAAGTTAGGCAGGTCTTAGTTAATACTGACATGGCGTAGGAATGGGTTGCCTAGACTCATTTGGGGATATAGTGTGCTGTGTACCAGACCCAATATTTGGGCTAGAGTACTTTGTTTTATGGTATTTCCTTGGGCCCTTATAATAACCCTTGAACATTTCCATCCTTCAAAGAGGAAAATAGACTGAGAGAGGTTGGTTAAGTGACTTATGAGGGAGATAGCACTATCTCACTAGAAAACTGTCCTCCATCACAAGACAATGATACCAGATTGTGTCTGAGGAGCCACAGAGGCCTCTTCTGGACTCTGTGGGAAAATTTTTTCCCAGAAGTGTGGCTTCTCATGGTCAGCAGGATGATATTAGTGCTGGGTGAATGTGATAGAGAGTCTATCTCTGGGAAACTTCTTGCTTGCCTCTTTGAGGTTGAGATGGGGTTGAGATGGGTTCTGATACTAGGCAGCCCCCACAGTGGCTCAGGTTCTGCTCTGTGTGACTTGTGTGTCTAATGGAGAAAAGGAGGACTCACTACCTGTAGGTCTGGAGTGCAGATTAATAGTGCTGACTCCTTTCAACCAATGAATGGACGGTTTCTGAGAAGAGGGGTAAAAAGCTTTGCTCAGTCTTTTTACTGGTGCTGCAATGAACACTACGCACACTGGGCACACACTTTACTGCTGCGCTGAACACCTCCATCCTCCCCATGGCCGTTTCTATGTCGTCTTTGAGGTCGGTGACACATGCAGCCTCATAGGACCCTGTCCAGACCCACGCAGAAGTTCAAGGGCCACTGTAAGGGGTGAGAACTGAAACGACCCCTGTGGGATAGCCAGTCTTTGAAAGATGACATCCCTGACACTGGCAATTGCCTGGGATGATCAGAGCCACAGCATTGCAGCCGATTAAAGTCCCAGTGAGTTTCTTCTTCTCCACCAGGAGCTATGAGCTTTCGGAGCGTTAGGAGAGAGAAGCCCTTGAAAGAGTTCCTCTGTCACCCAAGGACATAGGGATAATGGACAGTGCTTCCATGCATGATGGGACTTCATGCAGGAGAGACTGTGGTCACTCTCCAACATGAGTCACAAAACACATTTTCCACAGCCAGCAGGATCCAAATCGGTTTGACCGTGACCGGCTCTTCAGTGTGGTCTCCCGGGGTGTCCCTGAGGAGCTGGCTGGACTGCTAGAGTATCTGCGCCGGACCAGCAAGTACCTCACTGACTCGGCATACACAGGTAGCCTTTGGTGTCCTTTGTGCTCAGAATCAGAGGGGCAGCTGTTCCCGGGGATGGAGAGAATAAGGCTCAGTGATTGAGAACACGCACTGACTGCTCTGCTGAAGGACCTGGATTAGATTCCCAGTACCCATGTGGAAGCTAACAACTATCTGTAAAATCAGCTCTAGGGGATCTGACCCCCCCCCTTCTAGCCTTCATGGGACTGCACACACTATAAAATAAAAATAAATTAAAAAATACAACAACCGGGGCGTGGTGTCACTCACCTTCAATTCCAGCATTCAGGAGGCAGAGGCAGGCAGATCTCTGTGAGTTTGAGGCCAGCTTGGCCTACAAAGTCAGTTCCAGGACCGGTAGGGTTGGAACACAGAGAAGCCCTGTCTCAGAAAAAAAGAAAGAAAGAAAGAAAGAAAGAAAGAAAAGAAAAAAAATGCCCTCTAGAAGATTCAAATGATAAAGAAATAGATAAAGCCAAGAAGAAAGAGCCTGTCATCCTGGGTTACTGGTAATGGCTTGGCATCTTTTCAGATTTACCCAAAAGATTAGATACATAAAGTGTTGCCACACTCAATAATTTATAATGTTACCTCCCTCTCTACTGGATACATCATACTTTTTTTGTTTATTTGATTGTTGAGATGGAGATCTCACTATGTAGCTCAGGCTAGCCTTGACTTGGTCTCCTGCCTTAGCCTCCTGAATGCTACAGACATGTGTTGCCACACCTAGGTTGGTGGCACCTTTACCTTGGTATAAAGTGGCTGCCATTCAATCCACCAGTGCCTTCATATGACCGCTCAGCTTGTAGTTTAGGACCTCAACTTGCTTTGTGCTTGGCTCTCTGTGAGCTAAGCAGTTTGTTTATGCTATTTTTGTGTTTATAATAACCCTAGAATATTTCCTTTTATCAAAAAGAAAAATAAGTTAAGAGAGGCTAAGTCACTTATTGAAGGAGTCAGAGCCATTAAGTGAAGGAGACACTTGGAAATTCTGCCTTGGATTTTATTTTATTTTTACTAAACAGGAGTCTCTCTCATGTAGCCCAGGCTGACCCCAGCTATGTAGCTGAGGATGACCTTGATTTTTCTGATCTTGCCTCCACTTTCCAAGTGCTGGGATTGCAAGCATGTGCTACCATAACTAGCTTTATGTGGTGCGGGAGACCAAACCCGATATCCTTAGCCCTGCCCTCGGTATTCATGTACAGATACTGAATTTTACAGGGTGGCGTGTGGTGGCACACGCCTTTAGTCCTAGCAGTTGGGAGGCAGAGCCAGGTGGGTCTTTAGGAGGTTGAGGCCAGCCAGAACTACAAAGCCAGACCCTGCATCAACAATACAACATCAATAACAAAAACACACACAGATAATGTTGCATTATATATTGAGTTATGCTTTAGAAACTTGGTGTTAAGGCAGAAATTATAGTCAAACCTGCTGGTGTTTTAATCCCTGTACGCCGGAGCCTTACTATCTTACAACAAAGTTGTGTTCCCACCAGTTGCATAGAGCAACCATATTTTCTCATACTCCCATGGGGTGCTACGGAGCCTGGGTTTGCTGTACAAACTGGCAGACGGGCCAGCCTTTCTTTGAGCGTTGCCGTTGACTTCGTCTCTCTCCTCACAGAAGGCTCCACTGGAAAGACATGCCTGATGAAGGCTGTGCTGAACCTTCAGGACGGGGTCAATGCCTGCATCCTGCCATTGCTGCAGATCGACAGGGATTCCGGCAACCCTCAGCCCCTGGTCAATGCCCAGTGCACGGACGAGTTCTACCGAGGCCACACTGCGCTGCATATTGCCATAGAGAAGAGGAGCCTGCGGTGCGTGAAGCTGCTGGTTGAGAACGGAGCGAATGTTCACATCCGAGCCTGTGGCCGCTTCTTCCAAAAGCACCAAGGAACTTGTTTCTATTTTGGTGAGGAAGCTTTTCTTAGCTGAGGCGCGGAGTGGGTAAAACTTTGTCCAAGGTCACATGGTTAGTGATTGGCAGAGCTGGAGCTTAACCCCAGTCTGCCTACTCCTAACCACCACACGGAATTAATTACAACTTGTTTAAAGAGATGATGCTTAATCCTCAATTAGCCGGGGAAGCTAAGCATGGACCAGACTGGGAGAGGATGGATTGGAGAGAACTGGATTGCGCTGACTCAGCAGTAGTAGAACATGCAGACGGCACATAGAAGGCCCTAGGTTCAACTTTTTCTTCTACGCTTTATTTATTTTTTTGTATATGAGTACACTGTTGCTAACGCACCAGAATGAGGGCATCAGATCCCCTAACAGATGGTTGTGAGTCACTGTGTGGTTGCTGGGAATTGAACTCAGGACCTCTGGAAGCACATCCAATGCTCTTAACTGCTGAGTCATCTCTCCAGCTCCCTCAGCTTTTTAAACTTATGTGTGTGTGTGTGATATATATAGATATATTAATACTTGTTCATCTGTGTGCCAGGGAGTGTGGAGGCCAGACATTGACTTAATACATTTTTATCTTTTTCTCCCATGCCCCCCTCTGTTCTTATTTTTGCTTTTTCAAGACACAGTCTTCTTAGTATAGCCCTGGCTGTCCTGGAACTTGCTTTGTAGTGCAGGCTGTCCCTGAACTCAGAGATCTGCCTGCCTTTAAAGGCATGTCCCACTATGTTCTGCTGTGGCCATAGCTTCACTAAATGAGCTATTTATTGCCTTATCCCCCTGGGTTTCTGCTTTTCACACCCCTCCCCAAATTCTCAATAAATAAATAAATAAATAAATGAAAACATTACCACCACCACGTTAAAAACAAGAGGCAAGACGAGGAGGGGAGATTGACTGGTTGACTGCCTCTTATTCTTCCTGATCTGCCTCAGGGAGACCTGGCCTTCTACCTGAGGAGCAGGAAGAGCAGTAGTGAAGTAGAGGCAGAGGTTCAAGCTGCCTGCCCTCTTGGTCCACAGGAGAGCTACCTCTTTCTCTGGCTGCATGCACCAAGCAATGGGATGTGGTGACCTACCTCTTGGAGAACCCGCACCAGCCTGCCAATCTGGAGGCTACCGATTCCCTGGGCAACACAGTCCTGCACGCTCTGGTAATGATTGCAGACAACTCACCTGAGAACAGTGCGCTGGTGACCCACATGTACGACGGGCTTCTCCAAGTGGGGGCCCGCCTCTGTCCCGGCGTGCAGCTTGAGGATATCTGCAACCACCAAGGCCTCACACCCCTGAAACTAGCTGCCAAGGAAGGCAAAATTGAGGTGAGTACTATCCCTATCCTGCCTGTCTTGGCTGCAGCGGGACTCAGGCAGACAATGCATATACAAGTACATGCACATAATGCATCCTGGTCCCTCTCACCCTGTCAATCACGCTGTCAGTCTCACCCCTTCATCCTCCTTTCTCACACTCAACTCTTTTTGCCTTATCTTGTTTGACTGAGCATAACCGGGGCCATCTGTGTGACCATAGGTTTCAAACTATCCACGGGGACCTGACAGACTCCCAGGTGGCGAATGTACTAGTAGACAGTAGTTTAGTAGGATGGCGTAGGGTCCTCTGAGTCCTTCCTAAACTATGGTTAGCTGTTGACAGGCTCAGTCTTGTGCAGGTCTGGGGCAGCAGAGCAGTGTAGGCTGTGAGGTCATGATTCCAACTGCTGTGCTATGCACACAAGACATCACTGTTCAGTCCTTTTCCTATCTTCTGGCTAACATTGTTTACAACCTCTTCTTCTGAAATGTTCCCTGCTCCTGGGATTGGGCAGTATAAACATTCTGTGGAGGGTGGGACACTCAATGGGCACTTAGTCTCACACCCTGAGCTGCTGCGAATCTCTGCATTTATTGGATTATGGATGGATAGAGAATTTGTTTACAGATCTAGATATAAATATTCACGAGGTAGACTAATACCGTGTTGCTTTGGATAAACAACTATAGTAAGTTTGTGTGGATAGGGCCTGAGAACTCTTCAGCCATGGGATTTTGACTGGGTTGACAATACCAAACACTGGAGTATTTTTAACGTCAAATGAATTCCTTTTGTTGTAGTTGCTATAAGGAGATACTTTTTTTAAAGGTTATTTTTATTTTATGTGTGTGAGTGTCTGTCTGTCTGTCTGTGCACTGGGAGAATACCTGGCGTCTACGGAGGCCAGAAAAGGGCAGTGAGTCCACGGAACGACAATTACAGATGACTGGAAGCTACCGTGTGGGTGCTGGGAACGGACCTGCGTCTGCTGCAGAATCAGCACGTGTTCTCAGACACTGAGTGATCTCTCCAGCCTCCGGGAGGCAGCAGAATTAGTTACTTCTCTGTTGCTGTGATAAAGCAGTGTGACTGGGCAACTTAGAGAGAGAAGGGTTTCTTCGGGCCTAGAGTTCCAGAGGGATAAGAGTCCATTACCAACAAGGCAAGGAAGCAGGCCAGCGGGCAAGCAACTTGAGAGCTCAACATACAAGGAGGGAACAGAATAAACTGAGAATGATACGTGGCTTTTAAAGCTCAAAGGCCACCTACAGTGATATACAGCCTCCAGAACGGCCACACCCCATAAACCTACCCAAACAGCACCAACAGTTGGTAGAACCAATTCCTTTTTTTAAAAAAAGATTTATTCATTTATTGTATATAAGTACACTGTCGCTGTCTTCAGATACACCAGAAGAGGCATCAGATCTCATTACAGATGGTTGTGAGCCACCATGTGGTTGATGGGATTTGAACTCAGGACCTCTGGAAGAGCAGTCAGTGCTCTTAACTGCTGAGCCATCTCTCCAGCCCAGGGATCAAATCTTTAAACACCTCCAGGGACATTTTCATTCACACTAACACAATAGTCTTTTTCTTATATATTGTCTAATTTGCTATGAGTCTTGCTATTAGATTTTTTGTTTGTTTGAGATAATGTTTTTCTGTGTAGCTCTGGCTATCCTAGAACTCACTTTGTAGACTAGGTTGGCTTCTAACTCAGAGATCCATGTGCCTCTGCCTCCCCAGTGCTGGTATCAAAGGTGTGGGCCACTGCTACAGGAATGGTTGTTTTGCAGATCTTGTCTACTGTGACTTTTCCCCCCTTTCATTGTAAGCTTAAAAAATATGATCACTTGGGAGACAGAGAGAGGTGGTTCTCTAAGAATTACAAGTCAGCTTGGTCAATATAGCAAGCTGCAGGCCAGCCAGAGCTACAAAGTAAGGTCTATCTCAAAAATAAAACAAAATAAAACAAAACAAAGAACAGCAATAATAACAAAGGGAAGAAAAAGAAAGAAAGAAAGAAAGAAAGAAAAAAAAGGGATAGTAGTGGGTTTTGTTTGTTTGTTTTCTGTTTTTAAAGATTTATTTATTTATTGTATGTGAGTACACTGTAGCTGTCTTTAGACACACCAGAAGAGGGCATCAGATCTCATTACAGATGGTTGTGAGCCATCATGTGGTTGTTGGGATTTGAACTCAGGACTGTTAACTGGAAGAGCAGTTGGGGCTCTTAACCGCTGAACCATCTCTCCAGCCCTTGTTTGTTTTTAATGTATAGAATTTAAATTTTCTGTATGTGTGTGGCTGGGCATGGTTGCCTATACTCTTAGCTACCTGAGAGGCTGAAGCAAGATGATCATTTAGACTCCTGAGTCAAGACCAACCTTGGCAATATAGCTAATCCCTGTGTGAGTAACTAAGACTAATGAAATTTTTATGTATACAGGTGTAATTCTTAAAATCCCAAAGTTTTCCTATTACTTAACACTTTCTGTAAGATTATATGACATATGTTATAATCATATGTTATATAATAAATACTGTCTTTTAAAATTTACTTATTTTTATATGTGTGGATATTTGCCTACAAAAATATATGTGCACCACATGCATGTCTGGTGCCCTTGGAGGCCAGAAGAGGGTGTAAGACCCCCTGAGACTGGATTTACAGTTGTGAGCTGCCATGTGGCTTGGTTTTTACAGAAGAGCAGCCAGTGCTCTGAACCACTGAGCCACCTCTCCAGCACCCATATTGTATCTTATATACCTGCTACATATGTGTACTAGATGCTCTTGCCGGAGCACATTTGTTGTCTAGAGGCCTGGCCGAGGCTGCAGAGAGGCTCAGTGGTTGAAAGCAACAGCTGCTCATCCAGAAGGACCAGAATTTGATTCCTGTGACATACGGTAGAATCACTCACAACAGTCTTTAACTCCAGTCTCAGGGGATCTGATACTCATGTTTTCCATGGGCACTGTACAAATGTGGTGCACAGAAAGACATTCAAGTAGGCGGAACACCCATACACACATTTAAAACAAGCAAGCAAGCAAACAAATCTCTAAAGGCATGGCCCTATGACCTGTGTAAGTTACTCCCCAGTCTGTACCCTCCTTGTCTTCATTTCTCTCGTATGAAATCAAACTTCTTAACCTGTTTTGGAGTAGGGATCCCATTCTGGGCCGCTAAACGTTCTGCCCCCTGACCACAGAGGTGCACATACATGCATAACTGCTGGTTTCTGACTTCGAATGACCTCAGCCCCCAGCTGGGATTTCTGTGCTATCTGAGGAACACAGGAAAGGAATCCATGGGGACAGAATGGCAGAAGAAAGGGTCAGCCTGCCTGTCAGGCTGAACCTATACAAACACTTGGTTGGCTATATGTCAGTGCTGAAACATGGTGGGATCTATGTGCTCTGCAGGGGCTCAGTGTTCCCTGGCCCCAACACAGAATTAGTGTAAGCAGTGTGACTAGCAGCTGAGCTTATGTGACTGCCCTTCAGATTTTCAGGCACATTCTACAGCGGGAATTCTCAGGACCCTACCAGCCCCTTTCCCGAAAGTTCACTGAGTGGTGCTACGGTCCTGTCCGAGTATCACTGTACGACCTGTCCTCTGTGGACAGCTGGGAAAAGAACTCAGTGCTGGAAATCATCGCCTTTCATTGCAAGAGCCCGGTGAGTCCTCGAGGTGTAGGTCTGCCTAGAGATTCTGGCTGTGGGCAAGCCCTCTGTCACTTCATATACCCTTGAGCAATGGAGGCACATGGGAGGCACCTTTTAGGGATCGTGATTCTGGGAACCTGTTCCCCGTTTGCTCTTCTCCATTTCCCTTGGTCCTCGCCCTGTATGGAGCGGCCATGAAGTGGATGCTTGTCTGTCCACCTGTGTCCTTCCTATACTGTGCTCCCTTCCCACCCCAGCACCGGCACCGCATGGTGGTTTTAGAGCCACTGAACAAGCTTCTGCAGGAGAAATGGGATCGGCTCATCCCAAGATTCTTCTTCAACTTCGCCTGTTACTTGGTCTACATGCTTATCTTCACCACAGTCGCCTACCACCAGCCTTCTCTGGAGCAGGCAAGAGCTGGGTGGGGCCATCCTGGGGGCACACCTGCTTGAAGCAACCCCAGAGTGAGCACCATCCTAGCAAAGGGAGCACTGAGTCTTAGGCAGCTTGAGGGGACATACCCAGAACTCTTCTGGAAACAGTCCTCTAGGGTAATGGGGACAGCAATGGGAGTGAATTCTTACTGAATGCTTGCCAGATGTGAGTTACTAGTCTAAGTGGTCAGCTTGTGTTAACTAATGACCACACTCACACCAGCCTTTGGGATGAAGGACTGCCACCCCGGGTTTACTACTGAGCTAGGGGAGAGACACAGAAAGATTAAGAATGTTATTTAGGGTAATAGAAACTCTCAGTGGTAGAGATGGCCTAAACCTAGGAAATCTGACCCCAACTCCAATACTAATATATGCTTCTAAGGGACTGGAATCAGGCCCGTTGCCCAGAGCCGTGCCCTCTCTGCTACTCAGAGTGGCCTCTCCATAGCGCAGGCTCAGAATCATTTCTCACCGGAGGCTCCTTGGCAGCTAGCTGTTGGGGATGGGAGCCGAACCTGTAGGTCTTAATGGAAGTGTTTGCCTCTTCAGCCAGCCATTCCCTCATCAAAAGCGACTTTTGGGGAATCCATGCTGCTGCTGGGCCACATTCTGATCCTGCTTGGGGGTATTTACCTGTTACTGGGCCAGGTAAGGGCTCTTTCCTATTCTACCTTATGTAGCTCCCAGTCAGCCGAGAAGCAAATCAGGACTGGGAGTTAACTACTCACCCTTCACTGCTGCAGAGACAGAGTCCTGGACCCAGCCACGCAGGAGTGGAGGCCTTACTTTCTGGGGCCCTGGCACACTTACTGCTATGATTTCTGAGGTACCTGTGTGACAGTAGATGGCTTCTGTGTTTGTGGCAGTGCAGGCTCTGTACTCATAGAAATCAAGCCTGAGGTCCCCACCCCTGATCCTTCAGCCGGCTGGACCATTCTTCACCTGGGGGACACAGAAAGCAATTAGTAGGTGGGGCTCAGTCTGAATCCCATAGTAAGACATCTCAGTCTGGCAGCAGACCTCCAGTAGGTAGGCTAGATGTCAGGATACAGGAACCTTCTTAGAGAGGGCAGAATGTGTCACCCAAGTCTGGCTGGCTACCCGGAAGGCCAGGGAGAGGTGAAGACAACGGGTCATTTCTCCCATTCTGCGTATAGTATGCAGGTATCGCTTCTGCGTTCAAGGGGATCAGGGGACCCCAGGATGTCCAAGTTGGCTTTGAATTCGTGAGTTCAAGTGATATTCCTGGATCAGCTTCCCAAGTAGCTGGGACTAGAGGTGTATTCACTGCACACTTCTTGGCTGTGTGTTTGGAAAGAGAATCAAAAGTTATCTCCACTTTTAGAAGGGTTCATGAGCGCCTGGCTCGCTCCTCATGGCTTGTTAGCTTACTTTTAAAAATAGAACCCAGGACCATCAGGGGTGGCCCCACCCACAATGGACTGGTCCCTCCCACAGTCACGAAGAAAATGCACTACAGGCTTGCCCACAGATTCATCTTACAGAGGCATTTTCTCCCTCTTCGCTGGCTTGTGTCAAGTTGACACAAAACTAACCAGTACAAGCTACATATTGAGAGGAGGTCAGGGGCTGGAAGGCTACAGTTTTAGCCCCTGAGGTAGTGTTAGCCAGGTTCCCATACCAGGAAGCAAGTGGGAGAGCTGGAATCCAGGTCACCGGTCACAGGGGGGCAACCTGGCTTCACTTAGAGCTGAAGGGCAGGACACACACACGCACCAACACCCTGACCCCACTCCTCCACAGCTGTGGTACTTTTGGCGGCGGCGCCTGTTCATCTGGATCTCATTCATGGACAGCTACTTTGAAATCCTCTTGTACGTGAGTCTTACTCCTTTCCTATAGTGTCTCTGAGGACTGAGGGAGGCAGTGTAGCAGAGCTCACCAAGCTGGTTGTAACTACTGATACACAGGGCCCCAAGTTGTTCTAGGGGGCAGGGATGGGAATGTATGCCAGACCTGAGAATCCTGGCTGCTGGCCAGCTTGGGCCCTTTCATGTTCCTATCCATGTAGAGCCTCATTCCATGGAGTGTCTCAAATATTAAAGACACTCTTTGGGTCAGGCATCATTATTCCAAATAGGAAGGCCAGAGAATAAATAAATGACTTGCCCAGGATGGAGGTTAGGCTGTGATTGGTCCAGCTCCTGACGTAGGGAGTCTATCTGATGTGGTGGAGGCAATCGGGGTGGTTGGCATCAACTCATCGGAGCTGGGGGGATACTGTCAAGAGCTGGAAGTTGATGCGGTTCTCGTCTCCATCCAGCCTTGTCCAGGCTCTGCTCACAGTGCTGTCTCAGGGGCTGCGCTTCACAGAGAACGAATGGTACCTACCTCTGCTAGTGTCGTCCCTAGTGCTGGGTTGGCTGAACCTGCTTTACTATACACGTGGCTTTCAGCACACAGGCATCTACAGTGTTATGATCCAGAAGGTGAGAAATGAGGGCGGACTAGGTACAGCCCAAGAAGGAAGGGCTGGACACACACACCTGACAGTCCCTTAGTGGTGACCTTAGAGTGGAGGAAGAAGATTCCCTTTTAGAGGGAGCAATAAAAGTGAAGGTATAGAGCCCAGGACAAGGGGCGGGGGGTTGCTCAAGACAGCCAGGGGACAAGGAGCAGCAAAGGCAAAGTATGGGGGAGGGAGAAGGCAGACAGAACTGGTGTCTGGGGTTTAAAAACATTCTTGTAAGGGCTGGAGAGATGACTCAGCAGTTAAGAGCACTGACTGCTCTTCCAGAGATCCTGAGTTCAATTTCCAGCAACCACATGGTGGCTCACAACCATCTGTAATAGAATCTGATGCCCTCTTCCGGTGTTTCTGAGGACAGCTACGGTGTACTCATATAAATAAAACAAAATCTTTTTAAAAAATTTTTTGTAAAATAGGGACTGGAGAGATAGCTCAGTGATTAGGATCAAAGTCAGGCCCTCATGCACGTGGGTAAGCGTTTTTACACACTGAGCTGGAGGTAGAGTTTGGAAAGGCTCCTTCTGCTCCAAATGACCCTTGTTTGTACACACAGTCTGCAGGAGAGGTTTGTGTGCAAGGGAATCCTAGTAACCGGGTCTGGGGCTGGAATGAGTGGGCCATTCACCCAGGCTTCCACTTGGACTTGTGTGTTCCAGGTCATCTTGCGAGATCTGCTCCGCTTCCTGCTGGTCTACCTAGTCTTCCTTTTTGGCTTCGCTGTAGGTAAAGACCTTTTAAAACGCTGAGTGTGCGCTCACATGTAGTGCTTGCATGTGTGTGTGTGTGTGTGTGTGTGTGTGTGTGTGTTAGTGTGAGTCTGTGAACTTTTGTGTATGCATGCAGAGAGGCCTGAGTGGGAGGCTGGGTGTCTTTGGCTATTGATCCCTATTTTATTGCCTTGAGACCATGTGTCTCTCACTGAACTGGAAGCTCACTGGTTTTTTTGATTAGCATGGTTGGTGAGTTCTAGGGATCTGCCTGTGTATATGAGTGTGTGTGTGTGTGAGTGTGTGTGTGTGTGTGTGTGTGTAGGTCAGAAGATAGCTTATGGGAGGTGGCTGTCTTCTACCATCAAGTGGAACTTGGGGACCAAATTCAGGTCATCAGATTTGGAAGCAAGCACCTATACTTGATAAGCCATCTTTGCCAGTCCTCTACTCAGTTTTCCCGAATGGGTGCTGGAGATTCAGACACAGGTCCTCATGCTTATAGCAGCTCCGCCCACCGTTACCCAGAGTCATCTTGATAGCCCCAAATACTCCTTTCTTGCCCCACCCATCCCACAGGCTGCCTGGTGGTCTCCCAGACTGAACCCCCCCCCTTTCTCATTTACCTTCAGCCTTAGTGAGCTTGAGCCGGGAGGCCCGAAGTCCCAAAGCCCCTGGAGATAACAATGCCACAGTGACAGAACAGCCCGTGCTGGGCCAGGAGGAGGAGCCAGTCCCATATGCGGGCATTCTGGATGCCTCACTAGAGCTGTTCAAGTTCACCATTGGTATGGGTGAGCTGGCTTTCCAGGAACAGCTGCGCTTTCGTGGGGTGGTGCTGCTGTTGCTGTTGGCCTACGTCCTTCTCACCTATGTCCTGCTGCTCAACATGCTTATCGCCCTCATGAGTGAGACTGTCAACAGCGTTGCCACTGACAGCTGGAGCATCTGGAAGTTGCAGGTACTGCTCCTGAGCAACCCCTCACCCTGGGGACCCCGCTGAGTCAGTCCACCCCAGTGGAAGCTGCTGATGGCTCAGCACCCAGTCTGACTCTGCCTGGCAGGACCAACTGCTGGCTGGTTGTAGCCAATAGGACCGTTACCATCCACTCCTTCATAAGGGTTGTCGTGAGGATCAGATAAGCTCAGGGGTATCCAGGAACAGTACCTGGAACATAGTAGGTGTTCATTTTGAGTCAGTTACCATGATCCCTTGGCATTATTAGAGAGTCTCACTATGTATCACCAACGAGCTTCCAACTCACAGCAATCCCACTGCCTCTGTTTTGTGAGTGCAGGGATTATAGATGTGAGTTACCATAGTTGAATATTAAGTGTGTCTTGAATGCTTATTACTGGTAGGGCTATGCACTACAAACTTAGCAGAGAACAAGAAAAAGGCCCCTTCTGAGATACACATGTGTATAGACTGGTATGGGAGAGGCAAGACAGCTTTCAGGGGTCTAATATGATACCCCTTCACCCCAGCACAGCGCATTAACGGTGTCTTTTCTCATATATATATAAAATTGATTTATTATACGTAAGTATATTGTAGCTATCTTCAGACACACCAGAAGAGGGCATCAGATCTAATTACAGATGGTTGTGGTTGCTGGGATTTGAACTCAGGACACCTTTGGAAGAGCAGTCAGTGCTCTTAATCACTGAGCCATCTCTCCAGCTCCCAACTGCGTGTTCCTTACTTGGCCAGAGAAAGAAAAGAAAGCTGTGTAGGTTTTGGCCAGGGAGAGCTTTGCTCTGGAGGTTAAACTCTGCTGCTAAGTTATTGTTCTTGGGGCCATTTCCACCTTATTTCTCAAGTGGGGTCTGGGATGTCCTGGTGTGTGTATGGGGGGAATGTGGAGGGGGGAGAGGTGCATATAAGTACAGGTCACTACTGAGCACCCCTTACATGTTGTCTTCACAAAAGCCATCAGAAGCGTTTTCCTCTTAGTTACTAGGGTTGAGGGTTGAGGGTGGGAAACTGAGATTCTGAGAGGATCGGAACCTCGTGCCCCACAGAAAAAAATATTGCGGCTGGCTCCCTGTTCATGTCTTTGGCATATATGTTGTAAAGTTCTGTGAGGGCACCTTCTTTTCCTCGCCCTGGGTCCTTCTCCCTTCAAGCAGGGTGCCAGGCTACTGTCTGATGTGTCCTTTGTCCCCAGAAAGCGATCTCTGTCTTGGAGATGGAGAATGGTTACTGGTGGTGTAGGAGGAAGAGGCATCGAGCAGGGAGGCTGCTGAAAGTTGGCACCAGGGGGGATGGTGTCCCTGATGAACGCTGGTGCTTCAGGTGAGCAGGTGGGCAGGGCACTGTGGGGTGGGGTTAAGGGGCGGGGGCTGGCTGACTCAGGAGAGCCTCATGCTCCTGAATGGCTGCAGGAGCCAGGTGTTGTAGGAGAGGCAAGGCTGAGGAAAACCGGTTTACTCCATCTGAGCTACTAAGGTCAGGGATGCTGAATCTAAGAAACACCCAGACCCCACTCCCTGACCCTGCTGCCACTGCCTATGTCTACCCTGCCACCCCAGTGGTATAAACTTAAGGCCCCCCTCCTGGTGGTTTCTGACTTCCCCTCTGGCCAGGGAGCCAGGACTCTGGGGTCATGCTGGCTACCCTCGTCCCTAGATCTTCCAGTCTGATCTCCATGGAAACCAAGCTTTTCAATGTTCAGAGAGGATGATGGATTTGCCATGATAGGGATTGGCCAGCAGACACCTTTATGGGCCGAAGCGGGGTTGGGGGGGAACCCCACTTTCCTCATTATCTGTACAGTTCACTGGGCAGATGGAGATGACCCCTTCCCCCTCCCCCATAGCCTGCTGGGCTGTTGCTAGCTCCCCTGAACATCAGAGCTGTTCTGTCACCCCCAGGGTGGAGGAAGTAAACTGGGCTGCATGGGAGAAGACGCTTCCCACCTTATCTGAGGATCCATCAGGGGCAGCAGGCATCACAGGTGAGTGGCCTTAGAGCTGGAGCCCTTGCCCTGGTTCTTGTAAGCATGTGCTGTGGGCTTCCTGCCTCTACCTTGCTGCCTTTACCAAAACCTCTCTCCCATTCCAGGGATGCTCTCCACAGCTCCCATGCACTTCTCCTCACTGTTCCCTTCTCTTTCTTGCCAAGGTTCTCATGTCAAATACCCCGACCCTCTCCCTAAGACCCTCCCCAGTTGCCTGTGATCTGTTCTGAGGAAGCTCTCCTAGCATCTGGATGCCCCTAAGCCTGCTGGTTTCCTGCCCCCTATCCTCACATCAAGGCTTTCTTTCTGCTTTCTCTATCCCTTCACAAAATGCCAGGAGAGTGAGTCATTTGAGTGCTCATCTGGTCCAGGTGGTTCCATACCCAAATCCTGTTTGAGCTAGCCACACTGGCTTGATTAGAAACAGCCTTGGGGCTGTCCTAGCAGGTAGCACGCATGCAGCTCCAACCTTTACACCAAGATGTGGGACCTCTGCTCATTGCTCCTGTCTGATGCTGATCCTTGGCCTCTCAGGCATCCCCTTACCCTTGCACCTCTACCTACAAGGTGTCTCAACATCTACCCTGACCTTCAGACAAAATTTTCTGCTTTAGGCCCTGTACCACTTCGTTCTGGGTAATGTAGCCAAGATCTACCTATACAGGGCCTATGCTACACAGTTCCAGAAGGGCCATCATCTTCACAGTCCCCACACTGTTGTCAAGGCCCAGAGCTGTTTGACTCATTCCTCAAGAGTTCTGTCAATATGGTAGCCATTCCGATTGCTGTACTCTTTGTTCTTTGCTTCCTTGGCACTTGGCTCTCCTCTTCCCAGGGTGTCCATATCCACTCCCAACCCCCCAAAAGGGTCACCTCTCTCCTCTGAGCTTCCTCACCTTCTCTGCCTGCTCTTCAGTGTGCCTCCAAAGTTCTGGTTTCGGACAGAGCCTGTCAGCTCTGTGGACCTTTGATTTTCTGTGGGGAGGCCCCTCTGTGGCCCATGGAAGGTTTCAGGAGATTCTTGGAGGAGGGAAGCAGGGAGGTGGGGCTCCAGGATTTGCTGTTATACCCACAACATGGTGGACTCTCAAGGTTGTGGCCCTCCTTTGTTTCCCTGACACCTCCTTCCAGGGGATGCACCAAGGGCAAAGTCACAGTGATCCTTGTTCTGTTTACAGGTTATAAGAAGAACCCAACCTCTAAACCTGGGAAGAACAGTGCCTCAGAGGAAGACCATCTGCCCCTTCAGGTCCTCCAGTCCCACTGATGGCCCAGATTTGGCAGCGGGCTGGCAGGGTAGCATAGGGAGTCTTTCTAGCCACACCAGAGGCTACTGAATTTTGGTGGAAATATAAATATTTTTTTGCATAACCAAGTCTTTTAGAAGTATTATTTTAAAAAGTTACTGGAACGTTGCATCTGGTAGTGTTCGCACATGGCTCTACAAGCCAACCTTGGTCAGGGGCTAGTCTGCTCAAAAATCCTCACCAGCCATACCATATTCTACACCTGTCCTCTTCCACAAGGCAAACGAAGCCACTGTCACATCTCTAGGATCACAGTCTCCTCCTGTAAGCTCTGGTCATTGCTTTCACCCACCTGGGCTTCAGCTTCCCACTTCTCCTTTCTACTCTTTGCAGGAAAGCTGGACCTTCTTGACATAAGACAAGCAAGCCCACCTCTGAACTCTTCAGGCCTGAGAGCAGTATCCTCAGCCTTGTGCTTTTTTTTTTTTTTTTGCCCATGAATTCCAGACCCACTCCACCCTGTATACCTTTTGCTTTCAGGGGAGGTTGATGAAAGGTTCTTAGTACTTTTTCTTAATTATTTATGAAGCCTGAAGGGCCTCATATTTGACTCTTTGACTTGCGTTTGCTAGATGATTCTGCAACTTGAAACTCCCAGAAGAAGGGGGAGCAAGGGAGAGCTGAACCTCTACTAAAGATTTAAGGCCAAGTGACTCAAGTTTGAAATTAGCTTTCAAACCAGGGATAAATCATCTTGGGCTATTTTTGGTCCCTTTGAAACCATTCATATCCCTTGCCCCCTGAGCTAATATCCTTGTGACTATGAAAACCTTACACTATTGTTCTTACCAGATCACTAGTTTCCACAAATCCAAAAGCTAAAAAACATCACTGGGTAGCACCTGAAACCTACAACAGAGTCCCCCTCTTTACTGTAACCTGCCAATTGAGGACCCCACCAAATGACTTTCCTTGTTCTGCAACCAGCCGGGCAGTGGTGGTGGTGGCACATGCCTGTAATCTCAGGCAGATCTCCGGGTTCAAGGCCAGCCTGGTCTACAGAGCAAGTTCCAGGACAGCCAGTGCTACACAGAGAGATGCTGTCTCAAAGACAGCATCAACAAAACAAACACAAAATGAAAAAACAAACAAACAAAACCCAATACACTTTGAGTCTGGATCATGGTATTTGGGGAAACATGAATGTTCCTAGCCACAGTCAAGCATATTTGACTCCAAAAGAGAGTATCTTATTCCCTTTAAGAATGTTTTGGCTTGGACTTTCCTTCCTCCATTAAAATCCCATTTATTCCTTTGCCCATCTAGGTTGAAGTCTCATGACTGTAAGGAAAAGATGACAGGGCACCAATGAAAGGAAAAGTCACAGGGCACCAATGTTGTGAAAGGATAACGATCCGAGTCACGGCACCAATGTTAGGGGAAGGATGAAGAGAGTGGGGGGCATATGGCCCATGGAGGTGTGGCGAGGCCTGAGGGCAAGGGAGATGCCTCTGAGGGGTCCATGTTGGAAATCTCTTCCCTGAGGGACCAGCCACACAACAGTATAGTACGGAATAGAGTTTATTCAGGTCATGGGAGAGTTAAGAGGGTGGTAGAGGCAGAGAGAGGGAGAAGTAGAGGAGTAGAGGCCGGCCATGAGCACGTGGGAGAGAGGGGGGAAGGGAAGGGAAGAGGGAGGCTGCAAGAGCACAAGGGCAGGAGAGGCCAAGAGAGAGAGAGGAGGGGTCAAGCAGCTCCTTTTATAGTGTCAGGTCACTGGGGCGGAGCATACCTGGCCACTGCTGGGTAATTGAGGGGTGGGGTATACCTGGCTGTTGCTAGGTAACTGAGGGGTGGGGTTTACAGAATCCCAACAATGACCACCTTTCTAGTAATTCAGTAATTTGCACAGAAAGTACAGGCAAGCGCTGGTGTGTTGCATATCATATGTTCTAGCACAACGGACTTTGCACTGAGGTTTTGAGGCAGCACTTCATTTTGTAGGCCAGGTTGGTCTTGAACTCACAAGAACTTTTTTTTTTAAAGATTTATTTATTTTATGTGAGTACACTGTTGCTTTCTTCAGACACACCAGAAGAGGGTATTGGATTCCATTACAGATGGCTGTGAGCCACTATGTGGTTGCTGGGAATTGAATTCAGGACCTCTGAAAGAGCAGCTAGTGCTCTCAAGAGCTGAGCCATCTCTCCAACCTCTACTCTAGTTTTTTGAGTGCTAGAATTACAGGCACATATATCCCAGGCTGACCTCATAGCTGAAGATGACCTTGAACTTCTGATTTGGCTGCTTCCACATACCCAGAGCTTGGGAGCTTGCCACAATGCCCCGTTTGAGGTGCTGGGGATGGAACTCGGAACTTCATGTTTGTTAGGAAAACACTGCATCCCTAACCCCTGAGAGAAACCCAAACAAGCTCATATACTGAAGGGACAGTATCAGCAGTTTTCTATTACCCATGAGGTAAGTCTAATGCAAGTCTCTCCAGTCAGAAGTGGAAAAGAGCAGGGGGCAAGGCAAATGGATCAAGAGCTCTTCGGGATTCTATACGTCTCCTAAGGAATGTGATGAAGGCCGTCTGCACTGGGGCCTTGAGAGGTTCCGTGGTTGTTAATAAACAGTAATGGGGTGCAGAACGGCCACAATCACTACACTTCGCATCCGCTACTGTTTCTTATTGTCTTTGGATGCGGTGTTAGCTCGATGAACCTATGTTTTACCCTCCATTCCCAGGTCGTGAGGATTAAACGAGTGCTTACTCAGCAAGCTCTCCACCACCCAGCTAGATTATACTGGTCCTTTTTTTTTTTTTAACTTAAAATTTAGAGACAGTGGCTCACTAAGTTGCCCAGGCTGGACTCAAATTCCTGCCTCAGGTTCCTAATCGATTACGACTAAAGGCCTGCACTGTCAGGTCTGATCACACGTTTGCAAACTACTCGCGTTTACAAAGGACTGAAAATTCACGAGAGATCACAAGGTCGGGAAACTAAAAGACAGCCGACTGCCGGTTTAAACCACCACGCAGGCGCATTGGAAGTCGCTGTGCTCTTCGCTACCCACAATTCCTGGGGCGGTGGAGACCATTCGCTCAACAGAACAGGGGAGTCCCGGGTAGAGAGGCGAGCCTGCTTAGGTGCGCAGGAAGTTCCCGTGAGCCTTTGCCACCCTACCTCCCTCGTGTGAGGAGTGGTCTATTCCGAGCCCTTAAGAGTAGGACGTTCACGGGTCCATCTTTCTCTGCGGCCATCATGGGGTCTCGTTCATCTTGCTCCCGGAGCTGGTACCTTCGCCATGGCCTGCAATCGGCGGGCCGCAGCGCTGCTGAGCCCTGGCCCGGCCTCCCAGTTCCCCCGTGGGCTCTACCCAGATCTAGGGGAGCCTGGTAAGTCTAGTACTGCATCGCGGGCGCCGCGCGTGGGCGGGAGTCGACTGCACTGATGAAACTAGAATAGGAAGTGCCGTCCGAAGCGACAACTGACGACATCCCTATTTAGCTGACCGCAGTCGTTCAAGCCTCGGCGACTCGGTGCTGAACATGAATGTTTGAGTTGTCTCTTGATTCTTATTTTTCCTAACCTTTCAGACAGGACGTTAACACCGTGGACTAGCAGCAGCATCTCACCTTGAGGTAAGAGTTATTGACGTGGCTTAAGTTGTGCAACTGGATAGTGCGTTCCAGGCACAGCCCCAAAACAAGGATTGCACTTGAGCTCATACTTTATGCAGAAGTACTCGTAGCTATGCTTCTCCTGGGGCTGGAGACGGCTCAGCTGTTACAAGCCATTTTGTATCATCAGATGGGGTCATATAGCCAAGAGGCTACGTCACTCTCTCCAGGGAACCCAACTTGTGGTCTAAGGGGACTTGCCCGCCCACGTGGACACATGCATGCTCTAAGATGGGCCTCGAGTTAATGGCTGAGAGTACCAGTTGGAGTGGGACGGGAAGGCTTGACTGCTGTGATGAGATGATTGGTAGGAAGTGCCGTCAGAGTCGATAACTGACGATAACGGCTCCTGGCTGACCGCAGTCAAGCCCACACCAGTGGCTGGTGTTCAGGATTAACTTGGTCTGGTCTTTAACAGCTGCTGTACTTCTATCTAGGTTGGGGATTTAAGAGTGGAAGATTGCCAGCAGCTGTGGCCTCCCATGAGGTAAGCGTTCAGTTTGGAATTTTAGTAGGCTCAGACCATGTGAGTTTTGCCTGTAGTGAATACTGGTTGTGGTTGACAGGGGTGGTTAAGGTAAGACGGAGTGCAGAACCAAGTGCTCTTAAGCTTTCTAGTCCAATTGCTTGGGTCTTAAGACTTATGTGGTCTTAATTGTAGTAACAGTTCTCTTTTAGCAGCTTGGAAATGCTCTCCTTGTAAGATCTAGGATATGCTAAGAACTGTAGGCCTCCTGGGAAGAGGCAGAGTTCAGATCAGCCTGGTCTACAATTGTGAGCCCCAGGGCTACAAAGAAACCCAAGAGAAAAGCCAGAAAAAGAAAACCCTAATTTTTTTGGGAGGCTGTCATTAGAAATAATGTCCTGTTTCTGCAATCTATCTTAGGGTGTTCCTTTCAAGTTCTGAGAACTGGCTGCAGGGACTGCAGATTGTGTTGGCGGCAGCAGAGGTGAGTTGGTCTATATAGTGATTGGCTGACATAACTCTGAAAAGATATCAATGATGATAACGCCTAAAATAGCTGGAATTACCGGCAGATTGGTAGTGGTGAGCCTACGGTTTCTGAAGATATCTTTAACTGTTCTGGATGCCATTGGTCTGTGTAGGAGTGATTCTGAAACTTAGTTCTCTTGCAGGTTACATTCCCAGAGGCGTCTTCAGCCATCACCCTGAAAGCAAAAATCCCGTGGATGTGTCTGCCAACTTTTATTCTGGACAGGCACATTTGGTAATCCTGCCTGTTACAGGATCTTTCTGCACCATTTAATAAATGTTATAAGATTGCCAATGTGTTGGGTGTATTCTTTAAGCTGTGTGCACAGTTAACCATCAAAGAGCACTCACTATACATAATAAAACAGTCCTTGGTACTGGTCCTTAAAGACATGTATTTGAAGAGTAAAGTTGAGTGTCAGGTGATAAGTAGTCCACTGTAAACTTCTGGTCAGTCTAGGCTGTTTTCACAACCTAAGACTTGGGCAAAGCATGAAGGCACCCACACTCAATTCCCGCCCTTGGCTGCATTTGTGCAGTACCGTGTAGGGATGCCATCTTGTCCAGGTCCTGTAAGCTGATTACCTGGCCTGTAAGGCTGTGCTTTCCCTGTAACTGAGTTCAGGTTTTAATTTGAACAGTTCTTGGGTTTGAGCAGTTGCTCATTGTTAGGGGCTAGGAGTATTTTCCCTCTTTGCTGACTAGGAGCCTTGGTAAATGAGATTTTGAAAATCTCACTTTGAAAAGTACAGGGCTTTAATGATGGGAGAGGCTCTAATGATGATGGGAGAAGGGCCAGAGACAGCTGGTTGAAAACACTGCAGATTGGTGGTAAGGGAGCTAGGTAGGCATGGTACTGCTCTTACCCTACACAATAAGGTTGCCCAGCTGAACTGGGTTTTCCATGTGGTATTTGAGGCAGGCCCTGGGAATGGGGAAGTATCTTGGAATAGGTGTAAATGTAAGTGGACCCAATGAACTTCTGGTCCAGATGCATTGGTCTAGAACAGCTGGAGAGATCAGAGTCCCTTGAGCAAGTGCTGGGAGTTGTGTTTGAGGACAGTTAGTACTCTGATCTCATCCTAATCAGTGCTCCGTAGGGCTGTCTGGAGGTTCTGGTAGGAGGGACCCCTAACCTGTCTTGAGCTGCCCAGGATTCCCCGGTTAGGACCACTGTTTCCATGTCATGTCTGGATCACAGTGTCCCTACTCTCATGGTTCCTGGCAGGTGTCAAAGGGCTCCCTGTAGGGTCCTGCTGACTCACACCTTCCCTGGCTTCCTCCCCAGTGCCTGACCCCTCACCCAGCTCTAGGATGGTTGGTAGGTGGCCCTGTTTTGGAGAGCGCTTCCTTAGGCTTAGCAGGAAGGGCTGGGGTAGTGAGAAGATGTCCACATTGTTGCCCAGGTCAATCCATGTGACATTGGGGAACTTGCTGGGGTCCTTCAGGGTGTCAGTGAGGTCCCTCAGCAGAGCCCGGGTCAGTCGGTTGCCATTGAGGGCTAGTGTGGTGAGACGAGGCAGGGTACTGAGCGCTGGCAGTAGCTGCAGGACCATGTCATCTGTCAGGCCTGTGAAGCCCAGCTCCACACTGTCCACCTGCTCTCCACAGCGCTGAAGATAGCTGGTCACCCGTTCCAGGTCCCGTGAAGTCAGTGGAATGCCTGACAGATCCACCATGTTGTCTGGAGGATTCCCAGATAAGAGGGCCTTAAGACTGAAAGAGAAGGAACAAGCAGGTTAAGCAAGCTGGGCAGGCCTTCGCTGGGAGGCAGTAGTGACTCACTACAGAACTGCATAATGACTTGAGATCTCAAATATTTCTTCTATTCCCTCTTAGTATGGAAAGACCAGGGGAGTTTTGTGATTTGTGATTCCTCAGTATCCACTTCGGGCTGAGCAGAGTAGGCAGAGCAGGGTGATTGAGGCTGACATTCCAATGATTCTTCAAGAACCTGTGTGTGTGTTTATTTATTATAAGTACACTGTAGCTGTCAGACACACCAGAAGAGGGCAGCAGATCTCATTACAGATGGTTGTGAGCTACCATGTGGTTGCTGGGATTTGAACTCAGGACCTCTGGAAGAGCAATTAGTGCCCTTAACAGCTGAGCCATTCTCTCTAGCCCATTTGAGCCTGTTTTTATATGATGCCTGCGGTTTCAATTTCTTTGTTTCCTACCCTGTGCTTCTCTAGTTAACCATCCTCATAGGATTATGAGGAACACTAAACAGTGTTACAGCACTGCCTCCTATAGGCAATGCTGTCACTGTTAATCACTTGGGCTGAGCTTCTACAATAAAGCCTGCCTCCAAGAGCTGAAGACAGCAGGCTGGTGAGAGGGCTCTGGAGCAAGAGCTTCAGGAGGCTTGATGCTTTCAGCTGCTTCCTCTCCCTGCCATCTTCCCATCCCTTGCCTTGTTCTGGAGCCCGAACCACCTGGCCTGGTGGTTAGATGTGTCCCCACTCCCATTGTCCAGCTATTCATTCTCTGAGTTCCAAGCAAGCTCTGAGTCTCCTACACTGAGGACAGCTCAACTTGCTGCAAGAGTATATGTATGTTGTCAGCTAAGTCACAGCTACCAGAGGTATGGTTGATCACACAGTCGGTGCCTGGTTTAATTTCAACTGTGAGGAGGAGCCATCTGAAAGAAATGAGCAGGTTTCATTCATACAGTTCCCAAATGGAGAACGGACCGAGCATGTGTGTGGGCACTGGCAGACTGGAAGACCTAGCTGGCCATGGTGGCTGCAATTCTAGTTAGCACTTGGAAAGAAGCAGAGGCAGGGGCATTGTGATATTAAAGCTAGCCTGGCTTACATAGTGAGACTAAAAAACAAAAACAAAACAAACAAACAAACAAAAAACCCAAAAAAATCTCCAAAGCTTAGAGTAGTGGCACATGTCTTTAATTTTAGCTCTTGGAAGGCAGATGGATCTCTGAGTTCAAGACCAGCCTGGTCTACATCATGAGTTCAAGTGCTACATAGTGAGACACTGTCTTTGTGACACCCTTTTCCCTGCCCCCCAAGACAGCCAAAAACAACAACAAAAAGCCAAAACTGTAACAAACAGAAGGTGCAGGGGTAGAGAGAATGGGAGAGGTGGCTTAGCAGTTAAGAACACATACTGCTCTTGCAGAGAATGAGTTTGGTTCCTGGTACCCATGTCAGGCAGATCAGGACAGCTTGTAACTCTGCTTCAGGGGCTCTGATGCCTCTAGATCAGTTAATCTTCCAATACAGTTCCTCATGTTGGTGACCCTCCCCAACCATAACATTTTCTCATTGCTACTTCATAACTATGCTGCTATGAATCACAATGTAAATATCTGATGTGCAGGATATCTGATATTCGCCTTTAAAGGGGTTGTGACAGGCACCTGCACACGCATATACATCACTACACGGACACCTAGCTATTCTTAAAATTTATTATTTGATAGGTATGAACATTTATTGGCTGGCACGTATGTTTGTGCACTGTGTGCCTGTCTGTTGGATCCCTGGAATTACAGACAGCTGTGAGCCTCCGTCTGGAAGCTGGAGAATGTGAACCCCAGTCATTTCCCAGAGCAGCCAGTGCTCTAAACTGCTAAGCCATCTCTCCAGTCCCATGACGGTTAAGTTTTAACTTGAAACAAACCAGACTCACTCGGGAAGAGAGCCTCAATAATTGTCCAGATCAGACTGACTTACGGGTGTGTCTATGGGGGAATTGTCTTGATGACTAAGTTGTTCCCCTTTCAGGAAGTCTCACCCTCAGCCCAGGTTCACTTGCCTCCTACCAGGAAGACCTGTATGTATTGTGTCCCAAGCCTCTTGTCTTTAGGGACTATGAAACTCTAGAGGGTCTTCACTGCTGTATGGCTCAGTCTAGACTCTGGATCCCCTGGCAGGAAATACATCCCAAAGAACTTTCTGGAAGTGGGTTTTGATGGCCACACTTGAGACAAGGTTCTTACCTTAGCTTCCAAAGTATAGGATTACAGAGGTACACCATTATGCCTGGCTTCCATCCCAGAGTACTAGGAACACCAGGAACTAGAAATTCCTCATGCTCCACCCCCACCTGTCCATCTGGGGGCCATACTTTCCAGCTCCACCCCAGGGATGTCCTTTCACCATCTTTCATGTACCTAGAATGACCAAGTTACTTTCTTGGTTCTTAAATCCAACATGATTTTACCTCCTTTAAGCAGGATGTATTGACATGCCTTCTGGCCCTTCCCTCAGCACAGTGCCCCTGGAAGGGTTTCAGTCAGCAGGGTCGGGGCAGGGCAGACTATGGGAACTGCCACTCACCAGGCCTGTGGTTTCCTCTTCACCAGCCCTCGGTGCCTCCGCCACTGTGAATGGGGACTGAGGTGGTAGGTCAGCTGCCGGCACAGCTTCTCCATGGCACACATTGCATCACCTTCCTGCAGAGACAACCACAGGCACTGGTCTGTGAGGTGTCCCTGGAGGATTTGGAGGTGCCCTGATCCATCCCCAGTCCAGACTCCCTGGCTCTCTGGGAGCTCAGCACAAGACAGGCTTGCTCAGCTGCTCCTTGTGGGTGCCTTTGGCCGGAGCAGTAGATGTGAGCTATATGTTTGTGCATGCATGTGTGTGTACATGTGTGTGTCCTGTGTGCTGGGAATCAAACCCAGGGCTTCAAACATGCTAAGCAAGTACTCTACTACTGAGCTACTCTCTGAGAATCTGCCTTGCTATCACTGGAAAGCCTGACATTTAAAAAAAAAAAAAAAAAAACTGAATTGAGGGGAGGTCTGACCATGACTGGCTGGGACAGACCTGTTGGGCAGGACATTGCATGGCCCCTGCCAACTCACAATATCCAGAGTCATTCTTTTTACTCACACAACATATCTTTGAGTGCTAAGAAGCAGGGCTATGCTCATGAGCCAAGGTTCTTGTATTTAATATAATAAAGTATATTGGGAGCTGGAGAGATGACTCCAGGAGAGCACTGATTACTCTTCCAGAGGTCCTGAGTTTAATTCCCAGCTCACGACCATCTGTAATGTGATCCAGATGCCCTCTTCTGGAGTGTCTGAGGACAGTAATAGTGCGCTGACATACATAAAATAAATAAATCTTAAAAACCAGAGAGTTGTAAAAAAATTACTTTTACTCATGTCTTTCCCCAAAGTGAGAAAATAGAAATCTGAGAGGGTCAAGTCTTTACCAGGGCAATCTGTTCACCTACACCACCTTCATCAGCATTAAGGTTTTTCATGTGTATAGAGTATTCCTTGTAAATGTGTCTGTGCACCATATACATACAGTGCATGCAGAAGCCAGGAAGGGGCATCAGAATCCCTGGAACTGGAGTTACAGATGACTGTCAGCTACTTTGTGGGTGCTGGGAATCGAACCAGTGTCCTCTTCGAGAGCAGCCATTGCTCTTAATTGCTGAGGTATCTCTCCATCCCTCTTTCATCATCTGAGTTTGTGACCCTGAGTACCATGGTCTAAACTGTGTCCCTTCAACAATTATATATTGTCTCCCTTTATTCTTTGCTCTTCCTCCTCTTCTTGAGATAGGGGCTCTCTGTGTAGAAGTCTGTCCACATTCAGGACAGACATAATGCTTTTCTGGGAAGGGTCTCTCCTGGCTGTCCTGGAACTTATTATGTTACTATGTGACCAGGTTGGCCTCAAATTCACAGAGATCTTCCTGCCTCTGTCTCCTGAGTGTGCGGATTAAAGGCAGGTGTCACCATGCCTGGTTTTTCTGGGTCCTATTGCTCTGTGATTGGTTGAATTCCTGGAGTTCATAGCTACAGAACGTATTTATTGAATGCCTACTGTGCACTGGGTTCTAGGCCAAGTAGAGACTCAGTTAATTCTCCACTCCCATATGAAACCAGTGCTGCTCCCCCTGCCCCACAGGTGAGAACCAGAGGCACAGAGAGGTCACTTGGAAAACCAAGACACGGATTTGTACAATTTGATCTGAGAGTGAGAATTCTGGAGTTAAAAAAAAAACACTGAAGTATTATAAGAATGTTTTGTTTTGATCCCAGGTGTGGGGATATTGTGTGGTTTTGCAGTAGCTAGGATTTGTCTCGTGCTCTAGTGGAAGCGTGGTTTTGCCAACTGCAGATAGTTTCTGTGATTGTGTGACATTAAAATTCTGGGAACTTTTCAGAGGGTCTATAAATGCTAGCGTCCCGAGAGGTGGGGTTGTTGGTTGTTCTCGGAAGTTGGTTTTTTTTTTTTTTTTTTTTTTTTTTGCTTTTAATAGTTAGGCTCAAAGAAAAAAACAAAAGGAAAGGGATTAGATTCAGGGGTTTTTATCTTTCCCCTATATCCTTCTTTCTTTCTTATCTAGTGATAGGGAAACCAGAGGGGGACAAAGGGTGGGAAAAGAAGACCCCACAAATAGCAAAGTCCAAACAAGTACATTTCTAAACGCTTTCATAGGCTGCTCCTCCATTGGCTGACTGGCAGTGATCAGTATAACTGAATGCTGAATCTTGCCACCCATTCCTGGGCTGAGACTCACACTTCTCCAGCCAACAAAGACCTAACCCAGGGCTGTGCTGAATTCTAGAACTGGAGTTGGTGTCTCTCTATTAAATGTTTTCCCTGCAGTTATCTCAATGTATAGTCCAATGATTTAAATGGCAGAAATTAATGTTCTCGCTGTTGTAGAGGTCAGAAGGTCAAGGTGCGGCCTCTCTTAGCCCTCTGTAAAGTTTTTTTCCTCCTGCATCCTCACATGGATCTTTCTTCTGGACATGTCTGTGTCCTAAACGCACCAGTTATACTAGCTTTAAGCCAGACCACTCACATTTTTGCTTTAAGTACTTTAAAATGTCTTGTCTTTGAATACAGTCACATTCCGGAGAATTGAGGGTTAGAAAATCAATACAGAGCCGGGTACCAGTGACACATGCTTTTAATCCTAGCACTTGGGAGGCAGAGGCAGGTGGATATTTGTGAGTTTGAGGCCAGCCTGGTCTATAGTGAGTTTCAGGGCAGCCGGGGCTACACAAAGAAACCCTGTCTCCAAAACAAAACAAATAAACAAAAAGTAAAGGAAAGAGAGGGACAGAAAGGATCTGGCCTGGCCTGGTCACATCGGGCTACCCCATGCTACCTACCACTTGTCTGAGCCTTCCTATCTTGGATTAGTCCACAGACACTAAGCTAGAACTTAACAGAACACCCATAGTCCAGAGCATTCCCACTCTCATCATTATACAGAGGAGGGAGCTGAGATCTGAGGAGCTGTGGCTGACAGAATGGTAAGAGAAGAAACTCTGACGTGGACAGGAGAGGAGGAAGCCTGTGACGGAAGGTCTAGATAAGTGGAGCATCTGAGCACAAGCTGTCGGAGGCATTGGGGCCATCGGGGTGGCCTGGGACTGACAGGACTGTTTCTCACAGCCTCTCTGTTCCCTGTTGCTTCATCCTGACAAACTGGGATGTCCACTCCAGGCAACCTCATCAAACCCCAGAGTAGACATCAGATTCCCAGACTTGGATTTTTCCTTGGGCTAATCACGGATGACGGGTACAGCGACCCAGGCCAGAGGATGTGCCACTGGGAATTGCAAGGGAGTCGGTAGAGAGGGCTGGTGGACGAGGTTATAGCCTGGGAGTTTCTCACTGGGAGATAGGGTGGGAGGACTGGAGGTTGAGAGGGTGACCCAGGGCCATGCCTATAGAAGGGACTGAAAGCGACAGAGGTCATATACAGGTCAGAGAAGGTGTGGGCAGACTGCAGACGAAGGGATTGGGAATTTTGGCTAGAAAGCAAGGCGTTCATATCAGTATTCATTGTCAGTGTGGCTGTGTAGACGGGCTGCTAAGCACGCTGTGGAACATTATCTAGACCGTTTAAATCAGAGGGGGAAGAGATCTGGTCTTTCGACTGAGCATGTAATGTGGCAGTTACTTCAGGCTCCTGCCACCTTGATATCCATGATAGACTGTCCCTTTGAACTGTGAGCCAGAATAAACCCGTTCTCTCTTAAGCTGACACAACTTAAGTCAGTACTTATGACATCGACAGGGGCTCCCGAGGAAAAGCATGCTGTTGACCAAGCCCATTGGACCTCCAGCTGAGCTTCCCCGGGATCTGGCTGAACCCCTGACTATGGAGTAAGTTGAGGGGAGGGAGAGAAGACTGAGCAAGCAGAGAAGGCGCTAGACACTTGTGAAACAATGGACACCTGGGAGAGAGCGGCTAAAGACACCGGTGGTCACTGTATGGCCATTGAGGGCCTTTCCCAGTACAGGCTAGGCTGGGGTGAGGGGCAGGGGGAGAGACTGGTAATGGTGACACCTAACTCTGGAGCCCAAGAATGGGAATATGAGGATGGGACAGAGATGGCACATCTAGAGTTCATTTCCCACCTTGGAATCCCAGGGAACCTTCAAAAACCAACACTGGTGGTGAGTAGGCAGGTCCTCTGGCAGCGGATTAACTTTATTTTTAGTTAGTGTACAAAATAATAGGTTTCATTATGACATTTTCATACACATATTATTATATCGTATTCACAGTCTCTCTCCTACTGCTCTTCTCTGTCCCTCTTCCCACTTGCTGATTCCTCTGTTGCTTGAAGAGCCAACCAGCCCCCTTCTGCTTTCACGACACACCACTCGGGGAAACCTTCGATAAAAAGTCTGTCGTCTCTCCCATTCTCTCACTTAGTCCTGACTGTTCCCCTACCTCCCAGTCACCTCTTCCTCCTAGTCCTGCCGGGAAATCAAGAAGGGCCAGTGGATGGGATTGGAGGCATGCCCACCATCATTTGGGGATGTTCTGCGACAGAACTGCTGCCAGTTTCCAGAAGAAGCTGACCCAAAGTCCACACCTGAGCTCCTCTGCTCTGGCTCCTCCTCCAATCACTTCCCTGGGTTTCGGAATACCCAGGACCATTCTCTCCCACTCAGTTGCCCAAGAGAACAAAGGCATAAAGAGGGCTGGCAGTGCATAGCGTCGGCCACTAGGGGGCAGAGGAGCACAAGGCGAGGCTGGGGCTGCTACCAGGGAGAGAATCTCGGTCTTCTCATTGGCTAAACAGGAACAATAGCTGAGCACGCCAATTAGAGTTGAGATTAACTGTAAAGAGCACGCCGAGACCAGTGCCCCTCTGCTTGCCTGAACTAAATACACCATGGGTCTTTTGTTGATTTTTGGGGTGCCTGGGATCCGTCCTCAGATGGCAGCTAGCACCAGCTACACCTCCTGCCCTTACCGAACATCTAGAAATCGTTAAGCATCTCCTCCCTTCGCTTGGATGCTGATGAATGCACACAGTCCTACCACTCCCACTTTACAAACAAGGGAACTGAGGCATACGGCTGGCTCCAGACATTTGCCCGGTGGCTGAGCTGCTGCTCTAACAGAACTACCCACTCTCTTCCCTCTGCCTATTCATTCAAGGTGCTTTTATCCTTTTCCAACTCCTCTTTTCAGGCTCTCTCAAAGTCTTCTTTCAGCAGACAATAGGATTGAGTGGAGATGGCCCATAGGAGGAAAGTGTGTATATAGGATTGTGTGGGTGCAGGGTGAGGGCAAAAAAAAAAAAAAAAAAAAAAAAAAAGACCCAGCATAGACGGGAAGTGTCTTAATGTTAGAGCCCCGGGTTTGGAGCAGCCACGTCTTGAGCAACTCTGGCCAGGGGTCTCTGTGGCAGCAATTACCTATGTCTGCATGCCCTAGGTCTAGCACTCTCTGAGTATGACCAGATCCCCCTGAGCTCCTGGCAGCTGGTCCAGAAACTGTCCCAGTACACCAGCAGGTCTGCCTCTTCCTGGAACCTGGACTCGAAAATGAGACCAGAGGTAGCCATATTCCCTGCCACGTGCAGTGACAGGAAAGAGCTCTGTGAACAGGAAACGGCACACAACGGGGCAGAGGGGAACGGATGGATTTGCACGGCATGCTCGCTCCTCTATAGTGCTCTGTAATGCTGAGCCGCCTCTGGATCCACGAGTCACTGGACTGCGTGGGTGTCTGTTACTTGCAGTTAGCACTGCAGGAGGCTCGCTGTCGGACTGCGGAATAGACTCCTAGCAACTCTTCCTCACACCATGGAGAAGGAAGGCAGAGGAAGGGGTGGGGTAGCACAGCTGCCAGGATTTTGGGCACTGCAGTCTCCCTAGACCTCAGTGATACTGTCCTCAAGCACGGGCGGAGGGTTTGTTTGAGGGACTTCTCCACAATCTGTTGGACAGAGACTCGGGGCTCATGGCCAACCTACTGCAGCCTTCCCTGTCTCTCAGCTGTCAGGTGCCCTCTGCCACCTTCATTTCCCAGACACCTCTATACCCCGACAACCTTGTCCTCCGCTCAGAGGCTTCTTCCATTCATAAATCTACTTATTCACTAATCAGGACTAATCAGGTTCTGACTGCTCCACTTTATACACTGGACAGTGTGGTAAGAGTTTTGTTTTCTTTAATTCTTCTTTTTTTTTTAATTTCGCACTGTAGCTATTTTCAGGCACACCAGAAGAGGGCATTGGAACCTATTGTGAGCCACCATGTGGTTGCTGGGAATTGAACTCGGGACCTCTGGAAGAGCAGTCAGTGCTCTTAACCAGAGTTTTGGTTTCTTAAAAAACCCAGTTATGTTATGTGAATATGTTTTTTGTTTTAATCCCAGCTGTGGGATATGGGGCTGCTTCACAGCAGGTGATTATAATCTGCCTCATGCACTAACGGGGGCGCGATCTTTGCCAGCTGCAGAGAGCTTAATTCTAGGGACTCTGGGGAGGGTGTAAATGCCAGAGCCCCAAGAGAGACAGGGGTGCTCCGCTGTTACCCGTTGCTGTTGTAGTTTGACCAGAAGCTGGAGAATTCTGATGACAAAGACTGGACTTGGCCCAAGAAATGCCTAATCAGCAGGAAGTACTCTATAGAGGTCTATGTTCCTTTCCCCCTCTAACCTCCCTTCTCTCCTACCTAGTATTGGGGGTTGGAAGGGATCAGAGTGGAATCGAGGTTAGAAGGGTGGTAGATAGAAGAACCTAATAAAGTAACAGGTCACTGTTTAGACAGACTGCTTGCTTTTCTTTGCTTACTGATTTCCCCCCACCCCCATCCATTTTATGCCCTTCTCTGGTCATAGGACTATGCTGAAGAACACATCATCAGTGTCTCTTGTCCCCCGTTTCTAGTTGGGCTCAGTTAATGGGAGAAACAGGGCAAGATGTAAGGGTAGGAGGAGCAAAAGTTCAATATCCTCTCATACAGCATGCGTGGGAGCCTCCCAGACCCCAGACCGTGTCCTCCGAGATTTATCAAGAGAACAGGGCAGGACTGATTTCTAGGACAGGTATCCTGGCTAGCTCTGTGATGTGGGACACTTGAGCAATTCTACAGAGGCACCCACACGGCAACAAACTGGGGCCTCCCGCCACCAGCCCTGGACCCCTGAACCCATGGAGACTGTTTAAGAACAAATCCGTGCGTTTTAGTTTCCCTTTATTAAGTTAGTTGTTAGGTGTGTTAGGAGGAGGACATTTGTGTGGGTGGTCAGGGGACCACTGTCATGGCACCTAACTGTGATTCTAGCTGTGGTGACAGGGGAGGTGGAAGCAGCTGGTCTAACACACTTGAATTACAGGCCAGTGAGGGACCTTGTTTCAAAAAAAAGGTAGAAGACTTCTGAGGCACAGCAGGCACCCAGGCTGTCCTTTGATCTCCATGAGCACTCGCACAGGTGTATGCATGCATTTGGATACATACTTATATCTAATTGCCTACATGCATGTGCAAGCACACACACACACACACAATGGGACGTGCTACGTCCTGTTATAAGATGTAAATGTGAACAAGATGGATGGAAAAATCCTTAGTCCTATTTTTTTTTTTTTTTTAAGACAGGGTCTTACTGTGTAGCTCTGTCTGGCCTGGAGCTTGCTACATAGACCAGGCTGGCTTTGAACTTGTAGAGATCTGCCTTTGCTCTATTCTTGAGTACTAGGGAGTAAAGGTTTAGAATCTCTATTCTAGTGGGTAAAGCAGATGGCAATGTAACTATCAAGTAAATAAGGGCTAATTTAGACTTTTCTGTTGCTGTTGTTGAGACAGGGTTTCTCTAACAGAGCTCTGGCTGTCCTGAAACAGGCTGGCCTCAAACTTGGATCGGCCTGCCTCTGCCTCCCAAGTGCTGGGACTAAAGGTGTGCACTACCACACCTGGTGATACTTTAGATTTTAAGCATCTGCAAAGAGCCATTTGTTAAGGGCTTGGTGGAAACTTTCAGAGGAATTCTACCGGGAGGAGATGAGGCCATTGCAAGTGTTGGGTTGTCCAACTACCACACAGGCCCATGGTTTGAATGTTTGTTTCCCAGCTGGTGGATTATTTGGGGCAGTGTTTAAACTTTTAGGACATGGGCCTTAGCTGGCATTAGATCACTACGGGTCTTTGAAGATGCTTGCCCAGTTCCTGATTCTAGCCTCTCTGTTCTTGCTGGTCTAACATGATGTGAACAGACAGACTCCCATCTAATAGCTGACAGTCTTCACACCTCTGTCTATAACCTCAAGGCTACAACTGAATAACTAGGAGAGTGTCAGATACAAAGATCTATGACAAGGATCTAATCAACCCTAGTCAGTGTAGGTGACTCTGGTGGGGCTGCCTCCTTACTGTTGGATTGGTTCTAATGCTTTGTCTTAATTCAGCTTCTCAAATCACATGGGAATCTGCATGTCAAATGCTGAGGGTCCCTGTCCCCCAATTGGTTTTTGTTTAATCAAGAGCCAACAACTAATGGCTGGGCAGAGTGAAAGAGGCGGGACTTTTAGGAGTCCCAGACAAGAAATGCAGGGGAGAGAAAGAAGGAATTTGGCCATGAGAGGGGTGTAAGACAGAGCACGCCTTGACAGGGAAGCAGAGATCAGAATTAAGAGCCTGCAGACATGTGAGGGTCAGGGGAGAGGCCCCAGGGTCTTGCCTGCTTGGGTCTGGGGCAGCAAAGATAAAATACAGATTTGGAAAGTGCTGACTAGGGAATACTGGAGGGGAGAGTGTGCTGGCCTTGGGGACCTTCAGGATTGGCCCAGCCACTGAGTTAGTAAGGCACATCAAAAATTAAGCTGGTGTTTGTGTGTCTTTCATTTCGAATCAGAGCTCTTGGACAGGAGCATAGAACACTGAACTAGTTACGGCTACATCAGTGTGGAGATTCTTTCCCCTCTGTCTCACCCACGCCTGGGAGAGTCTTAGAGAGCTCAAGGCTGGTCTTTGAACGTCCAGCAGAACAGGGTCCACTCTGTTGGCTTTGGAAATCCTGGTCAGAGAGCAAGCTTGCTGTTTTCCCAGACTGGGCCTATGGAGACCATATCTTAACTGCTGCTGTTTCCTAACTCTGCTGGACTTTAGCACCCTGGTGGCACTCATAAGGTGCCACAAAGCAGCTGCAACATCAGCTTCTGTGTAGAGGTGGCCATAGGGACAAATGCTCATGCCTGTGCCTCTCCTGAGCTATCATTTAGCGCTCAGCAGAGGGAGATGGTTTTGATGTCCATTTGGGGTTGTGGAAAATGAAGTTCTGGTAAGCGAGGGACACGACACAGTGCACTGAAGGCTTGTGCTCTGCTCCCACTCAAGTGTTGGAACCCTAGCCACGGAGGCGGGGCCTTCGGGAGATGGCCAGGTTGTGAGGGTAGAACCCTTGTCAGAGCTGTTCTAAGAGTGGTCTAGAGAACTGTCACCAGGTAAGAACACAGGAGAAGGCAGCCATCTGAGATAGAGAACAGGGTTCCATCAGACACCCCAGCCTTGCACTTCCGGCCAAATGTGAGAAATGATTTGCTGCCTAGAAGCCCTCAGGCCATGGTAATTTGTGTAGCAGCCTGCACTGAGTACACAGACTGATATGGCCCCTAGGTTCACCTAGCCAGATCTGTGTCACTGGGCCTGGCAGGCAGTTAGCCCTGCCTGTCTTGCCCAGCCCCAGGTTGGCAGAGTGGGGCCTTATCACCTCTGCCAACCTCATGAGGGGTACAGTCTTCTCAGTAACTGTTTTCCTCCATTCAAATGCACATGAAAGCGACATTTCACCCATGGCTTATTTTTGGGTGCTCGATTACCTGTCACCCCTCTCACCTTTATGAAATCCACTTCCTTTCTGGAAAGGCAGGGGTATGCCACTTGCAGGGTGCAGGGATGCCTCCATCATTTCTAGGCCTGTTTCCCAGGGCTCCAGCTTCCACTACTTAGTTCCCTGTGGCTCCTGCCATCGACTAGCTCTTCCCCCAGCCCACCAACCCTCATGACTGGCTTTTCTTACTGTCTCCTATTTGACTCCCCTTTGCCTGTCTTCTGTTGACCCCATCCTCCACAGCTACTTCCCCTTTTCTGTAAATCTTGGCACCAGGCAGCTCCAGGAGCCAGAGGGATGGTCCCAGAGGAAGCCACAGATCTGGTCCACCCCAGAAGCATCTTTCCCCTTGAGCAAAACTCCAACTACCTAGGCAACCACGGTCAGGCCCGCCACACACCCCAGGACTCGGGTGTTTCAGACCACAACTGCCTACCGGCTTGGGGCAGTGGATGTATCGTGCCAGACTAATGATGAGGTCGTGTGTGATGGGGTCCACCAGGTTCCGGAAGCTGGCGTAACGGTACAGTACATCATCCAGGGAGGTTGACTCCATGCCCAGGTCCTGAAAGAGAAGGGGACACCCACAAGTCAAGTGCCATCCAGAGCACCCAGAAAAGTGACTGCAGCCCCTGAGGCAGTTCATTTTCCCCAAGAGCCCATGCAAGGAAGAGTCTAGAGAGCATCCCTGAGCTGGAGAGATGGCTCAGTGGTTAAGAGCACTGACTGCTCTTCCAGAGGTCCTGAGTTCAATTCCCAGCAACCACTTGGTGACTCACAACCATCTGTAATGAGATCTGATGCCCTCTTCTGGTGCTTCTGAAGACAGCTACAGTGTACTTACATATAATAAATAAATCTTAAAAAGAGAGAGAGAGAGAGGAGAGAGAGAGAGAGCATCCCTTAGGGGACAAAGGCAAGCCCTGCCTCTTCTGTCTCCAGCTGAGGTACAGGAGACCTGAAACAGCAGACACCCAGTCTCCCAACGTTCATGCAAACCCTGTTTATGAACCTCTCCCCAAAACAATATGTCCCAGACAGCCTTCTGATGAAGCCACAGGTGGCCAGCTTTAAGTCTCTATCTCATGGGACAGGCAGTTTGGGACACACAGAAACATTCCCTTGCCTCCAGACAGGGCAGTTTACTGATCTTTATTTCTATTTTCTTGCTTCTGAAAATAGTGCGTCTGCTCTCTTCTTAGATTGCCCAAGCTCAGTGCTCCTTTGCCCCAGTGTGTCTCCAGGTATGTATGTATGTATGTGTGTGTGTGTGTCCACATGGAAACTCAGAGGGCGTATCAAGTTGGGGGGACAAAGGGAAGGAGAAGGGGGTGCATATTAGTGAGCACTACTGAATGGGCTAGTATGTAACAACCATCAAAGCAGATGTTCCACTGGTTTGAGGAGCAACAATTTTTTTCTGGGGGGCAGAGGTTTAGGGCACAATGCCCCCATTTCTGGTATTGTGGCATTTGAGGAGATAGCAGAAGCAGTTGCAAAAGCATTTCTTCAATTCCTCCATAGAGTAAGCTATGGTTTCATTTCAGAGGGGTGCCCTCTACACACTGTGGAGAGGACACTTTTATCTCCAAAGCACAAAGGTGCCGAGACGAATCTAAACAAATAGACCTTGCTCAGCTTCTTCCCGTCTACCCCAGTAGACTGTGCTCTTTGTCCTCTACCCGGACTTCCATATTGCCCAAGAAACCAGATTTCTGGAGCTGGGGCGATGCCGCAATAGGGAAAATGCTTGCAGTGCACTTTCTAATGGAGTTTGGATCCTACGTGAGAGCCAGCTATCGGGGAGATACCACACTGTTACTCTGGATCTGCCGATGAAGACACAGAGACTGACTTCTGTTGCCATTATTTGTGTGTGTGTGTGTGTGTGTGTGTGTACCCACGCCTCAGTTCTAGCTCTGTCTTGCAAGGATTGATCAGTCCTCACTTAGTTCTAGGGGAAGCCTAGCCTGTGATGAATGCAGCACAGAAAAAGGGCCCTGGGTTTTGGTAGTTACACCTCTGAGAGAGAAGAAAGGGCTTCTCCCCCCACAGACCTGGAGGGGGCCAGGGCGCCAAGTTCCATCTCCTGTGGGGAAGTTTGCAGAGAGCGATCTGTCATGGTTAGGAGCCAGTTTGGAGAGCTAAGCTTTCCAGAAGCAGGCAACAGCCTCGGAGGCAAGCTGTGTGCCGTGATCTCTGTCACTCAGTCTGCTTGTCATCCAGTGACACAAGATGTAATGTGGCCAAGGGCAGGGACTTCTAGAGAGCTGGCTGGCAACTGTAACCCTTGCTTTGACCTCTGTCCGTTGGTTGTCTAGCCCCTTAGGCAATCTACCCAACAGCTCCAAGCCTGTGCCCTCTCTGGAGATGGTGACCTTAGCATCAGACATCGGTGAGAGAAACCAAACTAAGCACCTCCCCATCCTGTTGTCTCCTCATCTCTTCCCTACCTCACCATGCAATGCTTTTGGCCCACAGAACCATCTGAAAATGTACTGAAAGCCATTAACTGGTCAGAAAGCACAGGAAATGGGGCAGGACCTTGGCATATGAACGCCAGGTTGGCCCTGTGGTCAGGAGGGTGTTAGGAATGAGGAAGACAGGCCTCAGCCTGACTGGGGCATAAGGATGCTGGGAAGGCCTCAACTACATGAGCATCAGAAGGTCATGTGGTCAAAGGCCCTAGCCTAGCATTTAGCATTCCTGTCAGACCTCTGCTTACAGGTCAAGGTTCCCTTCTTGGGGATAGGAAGGCTGAGAATTGGATTGTGGAAGCATGGTAGTTATTCCCAGGGCTAGAGGTTGAACTCAGCTATGGGAAGAAGCTCAGGAGTATGGGGTTTTTCTTTCCCTTTCCATTCTTCTCCTTTACTGTGCAGCTCAGTCTGGCCTTGAACTCACAACCCTCCTGCCTTAGCTTCCCAATCACTGGGAGTACAGGCCATGGGCAGCTAAAGGTTTTCTTTTTCATCTGTCCTGCTCCTCTTTGGCTGTTGACTTAATGCTAGCCTCTGTCCTTTAACTGAGTACATCTGTCCTTGGGGGTGATTCCTACCTGATTTCTCAGGACCCTGTAGTCCCCTTGGCTTACGGCAGGTCTGTGGGTGAGGGACCCTCTCCCTTGGGATGTGTTTTTTTCCCTGACTGTGAACTAGCAGCTCAACTATTAAAGTTATTAAACTTTGTTCCAAGGTCCTGGGGTAGGCAGGTGTTACTGGGGTAGGAGAGGGGGGCAGAGCAGCTCTTGGTCTCAAACAAATGATTAAACAGTCAAAATACTGCCAAAGAGGAGTTGAAAACCCTGGAGAAGGTGGGTGGGCTTCTTGTCCCCTGTCTAGCTACACTAGGTGCCATTTCTACAGGCCCCGCCCCCCTCCATTCCAGGACATATGGGGCCATCATATTCTTGGAAAGACCAAGAAATACCACTGGCTGATCCAGAGACTGGGCAGGTCTTAGTTTTCTCCTTTATCCTCAGGAGCTCCATGGCTGACAGTGACTGTCCCTACGGTCTTACTGGTATTATAGAGTTGGAAAGTGTAGAAGGATGTGCCTACCAGCAGGGAGGGGTTGGGTAATTGAGTCACAGGGTATCACTTTCCTGAAGAATTGTTTAGCTGGTGTGGGACTCCCAAAGGTCCAAAGGCTATAGTAGGAGACACCAGCCTGGGGCTGGGCAAAGGCTGCTATACTTTATTGCTTGTTTGATTTTCTCTGGCCTGAACTGTGTCCAAGGACACTTGTGTTACTTCAGGACATACCATAGCATCAGGGTGTTTTTTGTATGTCTCTTCCTCTAAGTTGGTTCACTGGGGACTTTTGTATCGTGGTCCATAAACTGAATGCGATAGAGGAGAGCTAATTAGCGCCTCAGGGTGTCCCCAGGTGGCTGCAACTTTTGCCACAGTCCTGGGGACGTCAGCTCCCTTGACTATAGGCATGAGGGTACCAGTGCTGTGTGAGGGGACTGAAGAAACAAATCCAGATGTGGTCACTGCATGTACTAGCCTTGGAGGGGCTGTTGCCTTGCAACAGTGAGGCACCAGGGGGATCTCCTACTCCTCAGTGTGGTACTGAACAGCACATCTCTAGGAACTGTGCGCACAGATGGGCTGCTCATCAGACAGTCTGGGTGAGTCTATCAAACAGCACTGAGTCACTGCTGGTGGGAGCTCCACTAGGAGTGGGTAGCTGGGCTAGCCCCAAGACACTAACTACTCTCTGATTTGAAATGCTGTTGCCCAAAGGTGACGGGTACACGGCATCTCAAGGAAGGGGAGGCTCCATATGACACAAGCTCAGATAAGCAGGTTTGGAGACATTTTGCAATGGGACAAGCAATGACGGGCTTAGAGCCAAGGCTTCCAAAGGGCAAATGCAGATCCATACTGTTAGTCAGAACAGCATATTCCAAAGGGTAGTCTTTTAAAGACCAGGGGAGGAGCTCGAGGCCCTTGACAGATCTGAGCCTCTCCAAGGGCCTCTTCCAGAGATATAACTTGTATGATGCTGGGCTTTCTGTATAGAGCCCAACCCCAAACAACCTGCCCTGATAGTTTGAAGGCAGCTGCCACAGGCCTGGAAACTGGCTGTTGAGGGAAAGCAGGGTAGCAGACATTCACAACTGGAAACAGCCTCTCTCCTTATGTTTTTATTTCCCTTTGGAAAATTCAATTACGTTTGTAAAAATCCATTTCTCTCATATGTAAATTTGTTATAAAAATTTAAAATTAAAAAAATATATAAACAACCAAGAAATACCCTGCTTTGTTGAGATGTAATGCACACACAATTTATTCATCCATAGGACACAATTTGGGGCTGAGGTATAGCTCAGTGGCAGAGTAGCCAAGGAATCCAGTGCCCTCCTCTGGCCTCTCTAGTACTTTGCACGTGTGAGGCCCTGGGTTCAATCCTCAGCACAAACCAAACCAAACCAAATCACCACCAACAACAACAATAACAAAAACCCCATAAAGTGAAGCTTTGTACAACCACCATGATAAATTTTAGAACATTTTCATTACCAAGAAACTCTGTAACCATGACCCCACTCCCAAGTCTCCCCTCTCAGGCCCTGGGCAACCATATCTACTTTCTGTCTCTATGTATTCTGGACTTCCGTCTCCTTTTGTTATCTACTGTAATTATAAATCTTTCCAGTAACATTAACCTCTTCCTTATTGTTACTGATTTTTAGTTAATAAGTAAGCTTTTTAGAGACCCTCCTCCTTAAGAAAAAGAAAGATAGATTTACTTAGCCAGGCATGGTGGCTCATACCTTTTGTCCTAGCATCCGGTCTACTGAGTGAGATCCAGGACAGCACAAGGATACAGAAAGAAACCCAGTCTTCAAGAAACAAAAAACAAGGGGGCCAGAGAGATGGCTCAGTGGTTAAGAGCACTGATTGCTCTTCCAGAGGTCCCGAGTTCAATTCCCAGCAACCACATGGTGGCTCACAACCATCTATAATAGGATCTGATGCCCTCTTCTGGTGTGTCTGAGAACAGCAACAGTGTACTCAATATATAAAACAAATAAACACATCTTATTTAAAAAAAAAAACAAAAATAAAAAACAAACCCCCCTACATTTACCTATTTCTATTTTATGTGAATAAGTGCTTGTCTGAATGCACATGTTCTATGTGTGTGTGGCACTAGGGAAACCAGAAGAGGGCACTGCATTCCCAGGGACTGGAGTTACAGATGTCTATGAGCTGCCATCTGGATGCTGGGAACTGAACCCAGGTCCTCTGCAAGAACAGCAAGTGCTCTCATCCACTGAACCATCTCTCTGGCCCCACTAAGCCTCTTTGTTTTAGTTTCTAATACCATAACTAGCATTAGATAGAATCTCCATAAGGGAAACCTCTTGAAGCCCTCAATAAATTTGAGAACCACCTAACCTGTTCAGGAACTGCAGGAACAGTGTTATCCCAGGAGGAAGAGACTAAGAGGGAAGCAGGAAGTAGGGAGCCCCCGGGAATGCTATGGCTCTGCATCCTGAAAAACTTCTCAGCACATATGGCTAGCTTTGCCTATTACTACTAAGCCCAACCCTTAAATGAAGTATCTGGTCTATGTGTGCACAGATTATGTGGTGGTACTGGGGGCAATCTATGCCCACAACTGGTGTCTGGAAGGAAAAAACATTATCAACTCAAGGGACTAGGTCGTAGACTTCCCAATACAGAGAGCTTTCACCGTTGGGACAAGGATGCAGGAAACTAGCTTCTTGCATTTTCTGTTGCTATAACACAATATCTGAGTGTGAAACTTATAAAGAGGTTTATATTTAGCTCATAAGTCTAGAGACTGGGAAGTTCAATGCTGGGTATGCACATTTGGTGACGGTCTCATGCGGTGCGGTGACACTGTAGAAAGCACCGCACAGCATGAACATGTGTAGAAAAGGCACTGACCCACTCTGTAACAACCTGTGCTGGAGAGAATGAATTCATTCCCGTCTGTGACAGAAATATTAAGAAGCTCTTTAATGTCAACATTTGTCTGGGCTAGCGCACCCTTTGGCAGATTTCCTTACTACAACTGGGGGTTTCAGATCTAGGTTACTGCTATTTCTGTTTCTATCATAGTTCTTCTTTTCTTTTTGTGTGTGTGTATAGTATGTAGGCTAAGCAGACCCACGAGCACTGGTTGATGTCAGAAATTGACCTTGCTCTTCTACCTATACACTGAAGCAGGCTTTCTCAATCAAATTCAGAGCTTGCTGATATGACTTATCTTGAGATTTGTCTCTACTACTTGAGGCTGGAATTGCCTGTGGGCTGCCTTGCCTACCCTACAAATGTGGCTATAATGACCTGAATGAGAATGGCTCCTATAGGCTTATATGTTGGGTACTTTGTTCCCAGCTAGTGGAGTTGTTTGGGAAGGATCAGGAGGTGTGGCCTTGTTGGAGGATGTGTGTCATTGGCAGGTGGACTTTGAGGTTTCAAAAGCTCAGGCCATACCCAGTTACCTTTCTCTGCCTCATGCTTGTAGGTTATGATATAAGCTCTCAGCTACTGTCCCAGTGCCAAACCTGCCTGCTGCCATGTTTCCTACCATGAAGGTTATAAAACTGAATCCCAAATTAAAACTTTATAAGTTGCCTTTGTCATGTTTTGTCATGGCAATAGGAAAGTAAGACAGTGGGTTTCTGGGGACCTGAATTCTCAGTCCTCAATGTCTGCAGGACAGGGATTTTAACCAAGCCATCTCCCAGCTTCTGTTATTGTATTATGGTTGCCTTAAATGTGAACATGCTGGTCAATCTGACATTGCATACTCAGGTCTGCACGCACAGGCACCCATAACTCTGCACTGGGCTTGCCTCTACCTCTAGCTTCCTGCCCAGTGAGACTGGTACCTTCACCCCGTATCCTGCATTCAGTCACCTAGCACCTGTTCCCTTCAGAACAGGGAGAAGGGTTCTTTCCTGACACAGACAACGAAAACTCCTTTATACCCGAAGACAACGAGGCTCAACAGAAACTTCCGAATATCAAGTACTTGGCTGCCCTTGGGTATTCAGTGATGCAGACACTTGAGGCTGCCCGAGTTCTGTTTCTCCAGTGGTTTTCCAATACCAGGCTCCTGTAGACCCATGTTTGACAAATAAGCAGCCCATCCACAATGACCTGCCATTTCTAGAAGCTTCCCCAACTCTCCAGGTACTCTACTGACCCATAGTTTCTCACCTTCACGTGTGTTGTGTCGTCTCCCCCTATCCCCACTCCCCAGCCCTGCTGTCACTCAGTTCTCCAACTTGTCTTCTTGGGTCTGATCCAATTCTAAGATCCAAAAGGCTCTGCTCTCCGCAAGGCCTCCAGAAATAAGGAGCACTGGGTGGGGAGAGGGAAACTGGAGCATTCTTGCATCGCTAGTAGGCAGGAATGTGAACTGTTGTGGCCACTGCAGAAAATGAAATGGCAACTTGTAAAAAAAAAAAAAAAAAAAAAAAATTAAATGCAGGATTATCATAGGATCAAGAAAGAAGCCAAGGGAATTGAAAGCAGGGCCTCAGAGAGAACACTCATCTTCAAAACAGGGACAAGAGAACTTGTGGCTCCCGCAGAGGACCCAGGTTCTGTTCCCAGCACCCACATGGTGGCTCAAAATCATGTCTAATTCCAGTTCTAGGGGATCTAATCCTCTTTTCTGAACTCTCAAGGCACACATGTAAGCAAAACACTCATACACATAAAACTCAAAACACCTTAATTAAAAAAAAAAAAAAAAGCCCGGAAGCAACCCGAGTGCTGCTGGACAGATGGACGACAGATCAAGGAAACAACACTTCAGCCTTAATAAAGAAGGAAATTCCAACAAGTGCCAAACAGGAAAAATCTTAAGGGCATTAATTTGAATGTAGTAAGCTAGCCAAGGAAGGGCAAACCCTGTATGTATGATCTATCTGAACCTACAGCAGTTAAACACAGAGACAACAGAACAATGGTTGCCCAGGAACAAGGCAGGGGACTGTGGGACTACTGGGCAACAGGTGTTTAGTTTCGGCTTTGCAAGATGAGCTCTGGGGACTGGCTGCTCGGTCTGAGGCACAGCAGGAGGTGTGTGGCACCCAGGGCCGTCCTCAGCACCACACCCAAGCACTAAAGAAATTCAACTGGCAAATCTTATATTACGTGTGTTTTGCTATCACTTGAAAAAAAAAAAGTGAGACCCAGACCAGCAAACATACACATCAGCAAAGCTGTGGCGGCCACCCACTCCTTTATCCTAGCACGTAGGAGGCAGAGGCAGGCTGGTCTACGGAGGGAGATCCAGAACAGCTGCGTCTGCACAGAGAAACCCTGTCTTGAAATCTCCCCTACCAAAACCAAGACAAAACAAAAGCATACACACCACCCTGAAGCAGGAAGAAGAAAGTGTATTCATGTCTGGCTTTCCTAACCTCTGCTAATTACACTAGGTTGCTAAAGCTTACTTTCCCTGAACAGACCAGGCCTTAATATGCTGTGCCTGCTGGTTTTAAACTTCTGGGTTTAAATAATGATGCCTCAGTTTCTTTCTTTCTTTTTTTAAGATTTACTTATTTCCTGTATGTGGGTACACTATTGCTTTCTTCAGACACACCAGAAGAGGGCATCAGAACACATTACAGATGGTTGTGAGCCACCCTGTGGTTGTTGGGAATTGGACTCAGGACCTCTGGAAGAGCAGTCAGTGCTCTAACCACTGATCCATCTCTCCAGCCCTATGGCTCAGTTTCTTAAGCAGTGAGATGAAGTTGTGTGTCACTGTGCTTGGTTGGCTGTTAACAATGTTTTGCTACTGTGTGTCCAGTGATGAATATATTTCTTGCGAATCACTGTCAGAGAAAGCTTGGGCTCTGTCTACCTAGTTACATTTCTCTTCTCCTTCTTTAAAGCAAGCGACTGCCTTCTGAGAACTGACATTGGCTCTCAATGTCTCTATGTTTATATTTTCTAGATAATTTTTAGTAGCGAGGGGTCTCAGCGCCTTCCTCTGATGTGACATTCTGTGGTCATTGTCACATTCACTGTTGCTGGGAAGGACACAGAGCCAGCTAGTAGTGTCTCTGATTCTTCCCTTGCTCTTTGCTCTTCCTTATCATCTCATTCGGCCCCTCCCCCTCTTGGCCTCTTCAGGTGGCCTTTTGCTCCTTTCCCACTGAGTTTATTTCTTTGTGATCCTGCAGTTCAATTTCTGAGATGGGGCTCGGGTTCCATGATAGTTATCCTATTTCCCCTCCCCTCCCCCACACGCTCACTCCTGAAGGTGATATCGGGACACCTGAGCCCCTCAGAATGGCCTTCTCCAGGGGTTCCAGCTCTGGCTGGCTGAGACCAACCCTGGAAAAGACTAGGCATTGGCTGCTGTGACTCTGCAATGGAAAAGGGACAACCCAGATCTCCACATTAACAAGGGCAGGAGAGGCTGCATCCATGATCATCATAACACACCTGCACGTCCTCAGACATTATAACACACCTGCATGTCCTCGGACATTATAACACACCTGCGGGTTCAAGACCATCATTATAACAGTCCCGCAGAACACTGCCAGCCCTATGCTGACCCTGTGTGGACAGCCTTCACTTCCTGGTCACCCTCTTCCTTCCTATGGTCTTGAGCTACTCTCTCCAAAGGGATGCAGACACAAGCATTGGCCAGGGGGTGGAGAGCACCCCCAAATCATGATTCCAAGGCCGATCCCTAACCTGTGGTTGAAGTAGTGAGGCTGAGGGGAAAGTGGCTTCTGACCCTTCCTTCTAGGGCCAGCTCCATGATGCCTAGAGGGGAGGTTTCTCCCAAACTACCCACCCATCTTTGTTTGCAGTATTCGAATTGCTGGTCCTTTTATATCATTCGGAGAGGGGACTGTCTACTGAGGTGTGGTCCGAGAATGCTGCAGGGAAAGCCAGAGGGACTGTTAGGCACTTTCTATTTTAAATCCCAACCCCCATTTCTTTCAAAGACCTTCCCTGTAGGGAGTGAGCTGGCGGCTGCCTCTCTCCTCCAAGCATGACTCCACAGTTTCTTCATCAACACAGTGGGGAGAGGAGGGAGGTGGGCCCCTCTGAACACTAGCTGGGAAGGTGAATGGCCCTTGATGGCATACGGACTGACAGACAGACCTTACCACATCCTGAGTGCAGAGCAGCCTAATGAGCTTGTAATCATGCACAGCCCCCCTCCCTCGCCGGATGGAAATTAATTAATGTCCAGAGGGCAAACAGGAAGCAGCTAGGCAGTCGCTCCTCCAAGCTCAGGGGGCAACCCAGGCTTATTACTCCAAGGAGGAGACCGGTGCCAGGGAAACACCCGGCTGCAGCTGGTGCCTGAACTCCTCTCTTTCCTGAGTGACTCTCCTTCCCGGGGAATCCCGGGGGAGGGGAGGGAGATGTCAGGTGCTGTTAGGAAACTGCTCCAGGAAGCCTCCTGAGAGAGAGAAAAGCCAGGATGGGTTGGAGCTGCGGAGCTTCCTCAGAAGACAATGGAATGAGAAGAAAGGTAGCTTTGAAATACCACAGGGATGGAAGGGAGGCTTGGACCATATGCACACATTCGATGTGAGAAACACACATGGTTGCAGATGGCTGAAATGGCAAACCCCCTACCCCATCCCAAGACACCCTCATGCCTCTGTGCCCAGAAACCAAAAGGTGACCATTTGTTGAAAAAGGTCGTTGTAGATGAAATTAACCTCAGAAGATGTCACCTTTGTTTATCCAGGCTTCCCAAATCCAACCCGGGTGTCCTTAGAATAGATAGAGGTGACTGGAAAGCAGAGGCAGAGCTGGGGAGTGGGGTAGGGGAGAGGAGATGTGGTGACAACCTCTTGAAGCTGAAAGGAGGAAAGAACAAAATCCTGTTGTTTGAGGCCATCCAGTTGGTAGTAATTTGTTCCAGCAGCCTTAGGAATCTAGCACAGTGGCTTGAGACAATGGTGACACTTTTCTCAAGGCTTCAATAGGGGAAAGGGGGACAGTTACTGCTGACACCAGCTGAGGTCACTGAGGGTAAGGAAAGGCTGGCTCTGCTTAGTTGGTACTCTGCCCCCTTCGTCCCCAGTCATGGGGCTTCTGTCAGTTGCCAGCTAACACAGCAGGGTGGGCAAGTAGCTGTCCCACCATACCCCCAAAATGAATCCCAGTTCAGTATGAGAAATTGCATTTAGAACCAAGGAGAGGGGCTGGAGAGATGGCTCAGCAGCTAACTGCTCTTCCTGAGGATCTGAGTCTGATTCTCAGCACCAATATGGCAGTTCAAAATCGTCTATAACTGCAGTCCCAGGGGATCTGAGGCCCCCTTTCTGGCCTCCACAGGCACTGGGCATGTATACGCTGCATAGGCTTACTTGCAGGCAGAACACCAATACACGTAAAAATAGAGTAAACAGTTTCAAACAAATGATCTATCAACTGTTAAGAACACTTATTTGCAGAGAAGCCAGGTTCAGATCCCAGCAGCAAGATGGTGGCTCACACCCATCTATAACTCCAGTATGAGAGGATCTGACACCTTCTGATCCTTGAGGGTACCAAGCACGCAGGTGGTACACATACACACAGACAAAACATTCATATTAAAAAAAATTACAAAACCCCACAATCCCCCAAGCAGGTGTGAGATGTTCATTGAAGGCACTGCTTGCTTAGCACATGTGTCCCTGAGTCTTACTCAGCCCTGGGAAAACTACCAACAAGTGGGGGGAAAAAAAACCCTTGGAAAACACAGAAGCTGAGCGTGGTGGTGCATGCAACACCTTTAACCCCAGCACTTGGGAGGTAGAGACGGGAGGATCTCTGTGACCTTGAGGACAGCCTGGGTTACTTAGTGAGATTCTATCTCAAAAAAAAAAAAAAAAAAAAAAAAAAAAAAAAAAAAAAAAATTCTAGATGGTAAATTTGTGTACTGTTTATGTTTTTATAAAAGTTTATTTCATTATTTTATGTGCATGGATATTGTGCCTATGTATGTCTGTGTGACACATGCACGCAGAACCCCTGGGGACCAAAAAAAATGGCATAGGATCCGAGGGAAATGAGTTATAGATGGTTGAGAACCTCCATGTATGTGGGTGCTGGGAACTGAACAGCCAGTGCTCCTACGTCATCTCTACACGTGTGTGCGTGCTTGTGTGTGCACCAGCACGGAGGAAGGCCGTGCTTGTGTGTGCGTGCTCCTGGTTCCAGCTTTGGGTTAGGACCAAGCTTGATGACCAGCACGGAGGAAGGCAAGACTCCGGGTAGACTCACGGACATACATGTGCATGCCTTGGCATGTATACACTCGTACACCCCAACACATGTAAACACACAAAAAGCAATTAAAATTGACTGATTGAATTTGGTCTTCTGAATTGAAGCAGAAGCCTGAGGGGAGATTCGGTTAAACTTACGGCAGCTTTGAAATGTGTTTAGAGAACTTCATAGAGAGCGTATTTAAAAACTGACTTTGCTACTATTTAAGAACAGTAATCTAGCAAAGTCCTGCTTTTCTAGGACGGGTATTGATAAACTTGAGAAAACTGGATATGGGGGTTGGGGGGATGAGTCAGAGGTTAAGTGCACGGGCTGTTCTTACAGAGGACCAGGGTTGGATTCCCAGCACCCACGCTGCAGCACACAACAGCCTACAACGTCAGTTCCAGGGGATCCGACGCCCTCTTCTGGCCTTTCTGCACACTGCATGAACACAGGATACAGCTATATGTGCATGTAAACACACACATAAAATAGATCTAAAAACATAAAAATTATGTTAACAAAAAGGACTGGATACATTAAACTTAGAAAAAAATCACTTCAGACACTTTAGTAGATCTGGGGTGAAGATCTGAAGTAGTGCTGGGTTCTATTCCCAGCACTCACAGAAGACATAATTGCAGAGGCTTAATTACCTATGTTATAACCTCCTTGCCCTGGAATGCAATTGTGAAGATTACATGGAGTTGGTGAATTAAACTTAAAAGCTTACAGAAACAGACATAGAGCACCACATTCTCACCCAGTACTCAGGAAGCAGAGGCAGGTGGATCTCTGAGTTTGAGGCCTGACCTATAGAGCAAGTTCCAGAGCAGCCAGGACTACACAGAGAAACTCTGTTTCAAAAAAATCAGGGAGGAAAATAAATTAATAAAAGCCTAAGGAAGCCCAGGGTTTCTATTGCAGCATGCTGACTATAAACTGGGAAAACCTCGTGCAGGTACAAGCTTTGTAGTTACAATTCCATAACGGAGGCCCAGGAACACCGCAGCTCTCCCAGAGGATCACAAGGGAGTGCAGAAGCTCCTACTGCTTAGCTGCACGCAACAGGCACTGTGGTATTCTAGAGCACAGCATCACTGGGCTATGGTGACCTGGTGTCAACACGATCACTGCACAATCAGGCATAAGAAAGGACAGTTCACATGATTAGGTAGAATGCATAATCTGATGTTAGCAAGTAAGTCACTGGTTTATGTATTCACCCTAATTAATATATATGTATATAAACACATACCTTTTAAAAAAAGATTTATTTATATGAACATACTGTAGTTGTCTTTGGATACACCAGAAAAAGGCATTGGACCCCATTACAGATGGCTGTGAGCCACCATGTGGGAACTGAACTCAGAACCACTGTGCAATACTCTCCAGCCCAATATCTTTTATTATTTATTTATTTATTTATTTATTTATTTATTTATTTATTTTTCTTGAGATAGGGTTTTCCTGTGTAGCCCTGGCTGTCCTGAAACTCAATCTGTAGACCACGCTGGCCTCAAACTCACTTGTCCCTACTGAGTGCTGAGATTAAAGGTGTGTGCCACCATGCCTGGCTTACACGTATCTTTTAAACAGTATTTGTATCGCACATATATACCAAGGATTTTGAACATATTCAACAACTCCTGCTCCATTATACACACCGTAAAGAGGCCAGGTGTGGTGCTGTAGGCCTTTAATCCAGCAACCTCGAGGTGGAGGCAGGGCAGAGGCAGGCAGATTTCTTTGGGTCTGAGACCAGCCAGGGCTACAGAGTGAGACACTAGTGACCCCAGTTCAATTCCTGAAACCCATGTGAAGGTGGAAGGAGACCTTAGACTTCACAGTGTTATCCTCTGACTTCCACACACTCTGGGACACACACACACACACACACACACACACACAATCATGCATGCATAGTATGAACACACACAAACAGTAACAAGACTTTAAAAGAAAAACAGCAGACATGGATGCGCTTGAGAATTTCATTTCACGGTGAACAAAATTTATTCCTAGTTACCTTGGCTTAGGTCAGAATGACTTCACAGTCTTGGCTGGTTCCTTTTAACTTTCCCTGGAGAGTCTTCTAATTTGGAGGATAGAAGCTCAAGTCACATAATACAGATTCTTGGTGGGTGGGCCCAGCTTCTTGGCCTCCAGCGTGGAATGGATGTCCACACTTTCTGTTGCCATTTCAGTGTGTACTCCTGCTTAAGAAAAGTCACTGAAGGCTGGAGAGATGGCTCAGTGGTTAAGAGCACTGACCGCTCTTCCAGAGGTCCTGAGTTCAAATCCCAGCAACCACACGGTGACTCACAACCATCTGTAATGGGATCTTGGCACCCTCTTCTGGTGTGTCTGAAGACAGCGACAGTGTACTCATATATATTAGATAAATAAATCTTTTAAAAAATGTTTTAAAAAGATTAAAAAAAGAAAAGTCACTGCAAAACAGGGTGCTATATCACACCAGCAGCTGCCTCGGCTGTATCTAGTGTTTATCTTCCTTTCCTAAAGATTCACTATGTCTCCCAGGCTAGCCTGGAACCTGTCATTATTCTGTTCCATCTCCTTAGTGTACCACCCTATCTGGACTTATCATGCCCCCCCTCTTTATACATGCATGGTGTGTGTGCGTAGGTACATGTGCGGCAAAGCCAGCAGGTGAGGGTCAGAGGGGAGTTCTGTGAGTCAGTTATCTGTTTCCACCTGGGATCAAATTAAGGTTGCCAGTCTTGTGTGGTACTCCCACTCGCCAAACCATCTCGATGAACCATCTCGCAACTGGGGCTATGTGGAGTGATCCACCTGGTACTGTTGAGGTGTGTGCATGCGACTCTAGGATTCTGCATAACAGAATGATGTGCTCTACTGAATGTGCGTATACATCCAAGCATTCCCCCAATAACACCAGTGGTGAAGTCATGCACATGGCCAGTGGGTACATGAAGATGAAAGTGCTGTCAGATTGAAAGCAGGAGGCACACTACTCAGAGTCGGGGATCACCGGAGCAAAGCTGCAGAAGTAATAGATACACACACACACACACACACACACACACTCCATAAATAAAAGTAACCGCCACAGTTCCCTCTCCTTAGAGAAACTCCCATTGCACAAACAGCCATGTTTGAAGATAAGGCCTCCTCCCAAGGTGACATCACCCAGCCCTGGTCTCAGTCTCTGCAGTCCCTCTTGAGGACAATCTTCTTGCTTAGTGTCTACCCTGAAGCCTGGTGCCCAGAACCCTTAATGGCTACTGTTCTTTCAGGGATAGGTTATCACCCTCAGGCTCCTGCTGAGCCTTATGGGTTCTTGCAGCAAATTACCAGGCATACTGGCCCTCAATGGTGGCCATGGCTAATGTTTGCTAGCTCCATTTAGCCAAGTTTCCTGGTACAGGTGTGTGGGTGTGCATACATGTGTTCTGTTTTTTTGTCTGTTTGGAGACAGGGTTTCACTGTGTAGCCCTGGCTGTCCTTGAACTCCCTCAGTTGGCTTCGAATTCACATCCATCCATCTGCCTCTGCCTCCCGAAGTGCTGGCCTGCCATTTGTGTTTTAAGTCTGAAAATGACACCTTCGGGCAGGAGAGATGGCTCTGCAAGTGAAGGGGCTCACGGGCAGTCCTGTGATGGAGGGGAGAACTCACTCACGCTATCCTCTGAGCTCTGCACACTCACTGGCATGCATGCGCCCGAACACACACACACACACAACTAAATGAAGGTTAAAAAAAAGAAGACACACTCTGGGGGTTGGAGATTTGGACTGGTGGCTAAGGGCCCTGGCTGGGTTTGATTCCTAGCACCAATGTTGGCTCACAACTATCCTCAATTCCAGTTCCAAGGAATTCTTCACTCTCTTTTGACCTACAATGGTACCAGGTACACATGTGATACAGACATAAACGCAAGCAAAACATTCATACGTCTAAAATTAAATAAATAAGCCCAGGCCCCCTCTGGAAACTGGTACCTGGCGACTGCTGAGTGTAACTTAATTATAACCCAAGAAGCCACAGCTGGAAGAAATAAAAACAAAAGGATGCTATCTCCTTAGGAAAACAGGACTGGATTCATTCTCCCAGGGTCACAGCTCCCCTCTAGACCCAGTTCCAGGCCAGTTCCTTAGTCACTCTTTGGAAGGGAGGGGCCCAGTGGCAGGAAGCAAGAGAGAGCAGAGAACACAAAGAATTCAACAAATTGCTCCCCCCACCTCGTTCTTTTAGACATTCTGGCTCGCTGGATCTTTCTCTTTTCTTCTGGTACCAGGGCAGAAGAGACCTTCTGTGTGCAGGGTTCTCTCTGCAGCTGAGTCTCCCTGCCCTCCCTTCCTGATTCTGACAGGTACAGCATCCTTGGTACCTCCCAACTGATTCCCCAGCATCCCCCGATTTCCCAGAACCTCTTGTATAACTGAGATTCTGTAAAAAAAAAAAAAAAAAAAAAAAAAAAAGGTGGGGGTGGGGGTGAAAAGAGCGGAGAGGGAGGGGTAGGAGTCCCAGAGGTCCCTGGGCTCCTGAATTCCCCGAATTCTTGGCATTTTGCATTTCCTCTTGGGAACTAATAAAATCAGCTGTTTATACCTCTGGCAAACCCATTCAAGTCCATTATCCCTTCCCATGGTAAAGTTTGTCCCATTTAGATGAAAGGTATATTTTTCCATCACCAAAGGATTCAAGGAAGAGGTAGAGGAATGACTTGGAGGACCCCCGGTGGCTCCTCTGCAAGGGAGCCTTCCTAGGAACAGCCCATTTATCAGAGTGAGAAACTGAGATCTGCTGGGTTGACTCAGTGAAGAAGATGATAAAAGGAACCCAGAGCCCACAGAAGTTTCTAACTCCACCTCTCTTGGACACCAACCCTTGGGAGTTACTTATATTAGACTGAGTTCTCCAGAGAAACAACCAATAGATGCATGTGTGTGTGTGTAGAGGGGGGGAAGAGAGGGAGAGAGAACTTGGTTTATTTTAAGGACTTGGGTCATGTGATTGTGGGGGCTGGCAACTCTGAAATCTGCAGAGCAGGAGGACAGGCTGGAGGCCTACCCAAGACCTGGCATCTCTGTCTTTGTTTTTGCTGCTACAGGAGGCATGGAGGCAGAATCTGTTTTTCCGGGGGTTTGGGGGGGGGGAAACACTTATGTGTCTTTTCTCAACCGACCAACACAGCCCATCCATACTGCAGAAAGACAATGTTCTTTTTAAAACGCCAAGATTTACAAGTTCACTGCATTTAAAAACACCTCCAGGCACATCTAGACTGATGGCTGACCAAGCATTGGGTGCCATGGTCTAGCCCAGGGGACACATAAAATTAGCACCACAGTGAAGTGAGGGCCTTATCCTTTACATCTCTACATTAGAGGCAAGGCCAAAACCAAGGCCAAATCTCCAGTGTTTGGTCTCAGACCTTTTGCTGTCCTCCCTCTGGGCCTGAGTATGACTCATAAGGGATGAGGAACTCATCTGGAATCCAATTGCTCACTCCCAGCTCCAGAAAGAAGGAAGGATCCCCTAGCACCCTAAGCTAGCTGAGGGTGAGGCCATGCAGCCAGTAAGGGCCATGGGTACTGGGCCCTGCTAAGTGCTTCTCAGCAGGAGTTGTGGGACTCCCAGCCAAGCAGAATCATCGCAGCAGCAGCAGCAGCAGCAGCAGCAGCAAGGGAGCAGTGAGCTTTCAAGGCTTCAGGCTACAAAGACAGCCATGTCCCCTGAGGATGGGAGTGATCTTTGGTTTCTGGGAGGTCCCTGAGTGTATCCACAACGTCCATGGACACTGGGAGGGAGGGAAGAAGTGAGTGAGATGGAGGGGGACGAGATGGGTAAGAGGAAAGGCCTAAGCTACAGGACTAGCAGGAGTCCAGTGTTCAGTCAGTGTCCTCAGCCCTACTCACAGTACTTCCCACAATGAACACACACACACACACACACACACACACACACACACACGCACACGCACACGCACACACAAGGAGTGGGGCAGATGACAGACACCTTCTATGTCTGGAAAATTGTCTGAAATTCCATCCTAAGCCTTCTTTTTCCTTCCTAGGCTTGCCCCTTCCTCCCGTGGTCCCATCCCAAGAGTCCCCTCTTCTGGTTCACAGAGCAACTTCCCTTTGAAATGTCCTGCCCCATCCTAATCACTTCTACTCCATTATGCTCGCCCTGCTGGACTGGGGCAGTTTCCAAGCAGCAAAAACCATGTCTTGAGGGGTGAGAATTCCTGGAGAAGGTAACTTGGATGGTTTTGTGTCTGAGTTTCCATATCCCAAACCCATTCACTCAGTGTGCTTGAAGGTCCATGGGTTTCCTGGAAACCGCCGGGCAAGTGTGCTGCCCACAGCTGCTTTTACTCTGAAGCACACCTCCAGGAGGAGGGGATATTTAAGTCTGCAGCTGGAATAATAAAAGCTCTGTAGACTGGCACAACCTAGAAAGACTAAACCGACTGGGAATAAGTACAGTGCACCGGACATGCCCAGGCTGCAGTCCCTTAGAACTGCTTGAGGGAAAAATAAATGCAGTCAGTCTGGGGAACAGGGAAGGGATCCACGCACCCTGGCAGTCTGAGAGCTCAGTAGGGTTGGACACCATATCTTCGCTTGTGCCCAGGGTGTTCCAGATGGAGTGCAGATCCACTCAGGGAGGCTCGGATGCTGATGCTTTTTAGTAGGTTGGAATCTTGAACTGGAACATCCTAGAAGAGCAGTTCTCAGCCTGTGGGTCATGGCCCCTTTGGGAGCTGAGTGACCCCTTCACAGGGGTTAAATATCAGATATGCTATAGATCAGATATTTATGATTCATAACAGTGGCAAGATTACAGTTATAAAGTAGTAACAAACATAATTATATGACTGGGGTCACCACGACGTGAAGGGCTGTTAACGGGTTGTAGCATCAGGAAGGTTGAGAACCACTGCTCTAGTGGGGTCAAGAAGATAGAAAGCGCTGGTTAAGAATAAGTCAGGCTCTGGCTGTTGTCTGCCCTGTTCCTTGCCTCAGGTGGTCTGAGAGGCTATGCTGAAGGATTTGATAGAGGGAGAGGCCCATCAGCCTCGGCTCATAAATATCTGAATTCTACACTCTTACCGAGGCTGCTTCCTTGAGCTGAAGGAAATCCAGGTGAAGGGTGACCTGTCCTCATACACTCCAAGTTCTGGGTCTTGCTGGGCTGCCAGGAGCAGAGGCGCAGTTAACGGGGAGGCGATGAGCCGTCAGGGTCGGCTCACCACATCAGCCTTCACTGTTTTCATATCGTAGGTTAAGAAACGATGCTCTGCCAAGTGTCACCCAGACAGTGGTGCTCCGTCTTTAATGTCTGCCCTTACCTCCCTCCTGCTTCTGTCATAAGAGAGCAGGGTCTCTGTGACCTAGGAGTTCCTTCACCCTGCCCATAAGGAGGGGACCGACCCAGGGAGCCTGGAAAAATGCTGCATTATTAACTGGAGCAGACACAGGCTTCTAGTGCTCTCCAGACATTGCTATGAGGGCAGCAGCTTGGGAGGCCCAGTCCTGGCTCAGTCCCATGTGAGACTGCATCTCATCCTTGGGTCACCTGTACCTCCACTAAACATCTAAACTCATTCCAGAAGGTCTCACCCATGGAGCTGTGGGAGCCTCTTCCCATCCACCATTCATTTCCTCCTGTGAGAGCGGACGGGATTGGTTGGATCCAGGAGCTAGGATCATAGCCAGAGTAGGTCAAGGTGGTCAAGGAATCCATCAGAGGTGCCTCGAGCCTGGTACCAGGGAAGGCTACAGAGCTCTCATATATGCTCTGTAGGCTAGCCCTGTGTCCACTCATAAACTAGTGAGGAGATAGGGGGGGAGGGCTATGCTGTGACTATCAGGAGAGGTGCTGGGCTGGAGAGGGCCAGGGTGGGAATCTAGACTGTTTAAGTCGTGTTAGGCACCTGCCCATAGCACTTAGGGAGGGAATCATGCTCTGCCTAGGAGACAACCTGAGGCTCAAGGATAGGCTCCAAGAGGCATGAGCTGGGGGCTGGAGAGATGGCTTAGCCATTAAAAGAACTGACTGCTCTTCCGGAGATCCTGAGTTCAATTCCCAGCAACCACATGGTGGCTCACAACCATCTGTCACGAAATCCGGTGTGTCTGAAGACAGCTATAGTGTACTCATATAACAGATTTTTAAAAAAGATTTATTTATTTATTTTATGTATGTGAGGACACACTGTATGTGTCCTCAGACACACCAGAAGAGGGCATAGGATCCCATTACAGATGGTTGTGAGCCACCATGTGGTTGCTGGGAATTGAACTCAGGACCTCTGGAAGAGCAGTGAGTGCTCTTAACCGCTGAGCCATCTCTCCAGCCCCAGAGGCACAAGCTACATGGATGAACTCAGGAAGAAGAGCAGGTAGGGGGTCACAGGTCCCACCTTCCCAGGCAGTATGAATGCAGATTTCTCCCAGTCAGCAAGCTTGAATGGGGAGAGATTTTCAGGGGAGGGCAGTTTTCTTTTGAGGTTCTATCCCTTGCCTCTGTCTCTTGGTGAAAAAGAAGGTGTCTGATGAACCTCCATGGGCAGCCTGTGGCTCTGGTGGCGCTCCATGGAGACATCAGTTGTGATGTGGAGAAAAGTCACAGGTTAGAGGACCCACAGGGCAGAAAGGTACCGGCCTGGTAACTGGGTAGCTGGGAGGGCCCAGCAGAGCAGGTGAGACAAATCCTATTCAGGAAGTGGCAGCAGCCTGGGCCTGAGTGTCTGTGACCACTTACAAGCCCCATGGGAGGAGTGAAGTATTCAGTGGCTAGTGTACCTGTGTAGACCCCTGGGCTACTCTCAGAGTCCAGCCAGGTGCTGGAATCTGAGTAGCCATGCAGAGCTGATTATCCACCAGCCACCATGGCCATTTCTGCTCCTCTGTCCGTTCTAGAATGAGCACCTGGCTCAGAACAGCAGGTTCCAGTTCCCAGCTATGGCAACTGCACTGCATGACTGAACACATGCCTGACATGGTAAGGGTCCCCTCTGTGAAGCAGGGCACAATTGTCTCCCATAGGTTGCAGGCTGTGTCCCCATACCTACAGCTAGCTGCCCCTTGAAGGACACTGAATATATGCATTCAGTTGGTCTTTTTCCTTTTTGCCCAGCTATAGTTTATTTTCCATAACTGCAGAATGCTGCTTTTGGGGAGGGGTATAAGTTAAAACATACTAGTTACACTTTAAATACTATGTATTTATTCCACATCTTTTTAAAGGGCGCATGACTGGCGGCACACACAGCTACAATCCCAGCACCTGGGAGGCTGAGGCAGGATGGATACAAGCTTGAAGCCAGCCTGGGCCACATAGTGAGACACTGTCTAAATAAACAACATAAGCCAACAGTTTAAGGACTTTAAAAGGGGCAGGGATGCAGCTTAATTGGTAGCGTGCTTGTCTAGCATGTATGAAGCCCTGGCTTGGATCCTGTATGAACTGACTATGGTGGCATATGCCAGTAATCCCAGCACTTAGGAGATGGCCGTAGGAGGACAAGAAGTCTAGGGTCATCTCTGGCTCTATAGAGTCAGGGCTAGCCTAGCCTACATGAGATACCCCAATTTAAGAAGAGAAAAAATATAGAGTTTGAGTGAATGAATGTGGTTTGTGGACTAAAACCCCACACGGAGTGGATCTCCAGTGCTTGCTCTCCCTGCCTAGGCATGTGCTTATATCTAGACCACTGACATAAGTGGGTCTAGACCCCTTACTTATTCTCATGGCTTCACAGCCCATCTTTCTGTGTGTAGAGTTGGGAGGGGTATAGCAGGAAGCCCACAAAACTCAGACTAACAAGAGACATTTGCTTTATTTGTAAAAGAGGTTCATTGTAGTCCAGGCTGGTCTTAAATTCCCAATCCTGCCTATGGCTCCCCAGTGCTGTTTTAAAAGGTATATGCCTCTACACCCTGCCCGAAGAGACAATTTTAAGAGTGTTTTTTTTACCAGGGGAATCAGAGATACAAAGGATGGAGAGACTCAAAGAGAAGCCACAAGAAGCAGGGAGTAGAGGCAGGAAGATGGAGATAGACGTGCAAGGAGGAGATGCAGTGAGGGGAAGTTCTGCAGGTGCCTATGGTGTTTTTAATCGCTTTCTGCTACTGCAACAAAGTATCCAGGGTGGTAATTTATAGGAAACAGAGTTTCAAGTTTATTTAGCTTACAGATCTGGAGGTGGGATATCCAAGGGCATAGCATAGCATTTGGAGAAGGTGTTCTTGCTGTGCCCTGAGAAGGGGCAAGTGTGTGTCAGCTTAAGCCAACTGTCCTATCACCCACCTTCATGAGTTCATCTTATCCTAACCACTTGCCCCATATACTATCATCACAAATTTGGCGGTTAGCTGTGTTACACAGGATCTTAGTACATGGGCCTCAGGCTCAAAGTGAGTCCGTCTGCCTCTGCAGAAAAACACACTTGGGTACTCCCTAGTCTCAGCTGGACTCCTATGTCTATCCTGGCTAAAATAAAATTAGAAACATCAAAATGCCACATCCCTTTGAGCAGCAGCTGTCGGCGGAACTCCATATGGTCGCAGCAGCCAGGAGTCTGAGCTAATAAAAGTTAAAAAAGAAGAAGAAGAAGAAGAAGTGAAGCTGGGAAATGCTCCCAGAGAGCCACGTGGGCACCACTCAGAGCCAGGGTGGGTGGGGTGTGGACAAAAGCAGGCGCTGTCACAAGGGGTCCCGCCCCTGTTCAGCATGCCAAGATCTCATCCTCATTTGAACACTCAACTTCTTGAGTAATAGTGAGGTCTGCTGATGTGGATGACTGGACCCTCCCTGCTCCAGGACTGGAGGAGGAGATAGAGCAGGAAGGAGTGGGGACAACTGATGTCTCCTCCCCTTCACCAAATCCCTAACCTCCTTGTGGGGGTGGGGTAGGGAGCTCAGCATAATTACAAGGACCCTGGAATCAGTATCCTTAAAAAGGCATCCCCAGAGAAGCTTTTCCCTCCTGTGCACGAGGGCACTCAGAACCACAGCAACGGCCCGCACCAGATGCTGAACGTGCCGGTGCCTAGATCCTGGACCTTGCCTTTGGCACTTTGTTCTAGCAGTCTGAAAGAACCAATACAACTGGCAAAAAACACAGCCAGGAAAATCTATAGTAAGGACCAACAAGCACACAGATACATGCCCGTGAATATCCTTGTGTGCATGTGCGTTTTCTCATAGAAAACTTTTGTTGCTGTTTCTGGTGGGGAAGGTGAGTCAGGTGGCTGTCTGAACATCTCTACTTAGGGGAAGTGACTCTTCCAATGTTGACCCCACCTTTGTACATTCTGATGAGGACAGTGTAGAGATACTAGTCACCTGATGAGAAGACTCTTATTTACTGGAGGTAATAGATTATGGGGAGCAGCTATTGGAACCCAAACATCAGGATACTACCCTGTTCAGGGTTCAGAGTAGAAATAATTGAGAAATTTGAGCCAATCTCAGCAAGAGAGCATACCATGGAGGTGTGTGTGTGTGTGTGTGTGTGTGTGTGTGTGTGTGTGCTCGAGTGTGCCTGAGGCACTTCAAACTCTTTACAAACCAAGCCTATAATCTCAGCAGAGCCAGGTGGATCTCTGTGATCTCAAGGCCAACCTGGTCTACATATTGAGTTCCAGGAAAGCTAGGGCTACATAAAGAAACCTTGTTTCAACAACCAAGCAAACAAACAAGACCTCAGGGATATCCTGAAACCTGACTATGTGTCAAGGTACTCACTGTAGATGGCTTCAGTCCCAGGAAGGCACACACAGAAATAAATGCACTGGGGGCGGGGTGGAGGTGGTGGGGAGAAACGCAGCGAGGCTGCATCTTCCTGCACATCAGAGGTGGAGGCCAGGACATGACAAGAGATCAGAAGAGATTTAAAAACAGCCTTTGGCAATCTTCAAAATTTGTTCCAAGAAGAGGAACCCCTCCCCTGCCCCATCAGACCATGAAGTCAGGGACTTAGCCTACTCTAGGCCGTGAGGTTAGTTTGGCCACTACAGAGGTCACTATGTCCCTGGCCAGTGTCCCTGGCAGCTGTGGAAAGGAATGAAGCAGGTCCTGACATCAGAAGCCTCAGCACCTTTATCAATGGAAATGCTTGCACGCAGCCCAGACAGATGGCCGGAGCTCAAAGACTAAGGTTCCTTTGTGGAGGAAATACATGCGATCCGGCAGGAGCTGACTAGGAATGGGGAGGCCCAATTCTCCCATCAGGCTTTGCTCTCCTCCTGCCATCTCAGCAGAGGCCCCAGACTACACCTGCCCAATAGGATTCTGTGGTGCCAAGGCTGGGCACCATGCCACTCCTCTCTCCAAGAACACCTCAGCCTGGCAGGGCGCCAGGCACAATCAAGCTTGTGGTCATCAGGGATTTCCTGAAAACTGGCATGCCCAGAAACCTAACAGCAAATGCACAGGATCTCACAGCCACACTGGCAGCCTGATAAATCAGACATAGGGCTGAAACAGGGCCATCCAAGTGCCTCCTGAGTTGACATGTTGACAGTCTATACACATACTATGTCAGCACAAAGGCTTACTAAGGACTGTCACAAACCTGCAGGTTTTCAGTACTGGACCATGCATGCTGGGAATGGTGGGTCTCTACTCTCAGGAAGCACATGACCTTGTCTGACAAACCGAAGGTCGTGTGGGGAAACTATGAGTGACTCAAATGTCTTGCACTATGGTGGGACTGACACGCTAACTAGATGCCAGGACGTGGGCTGCTGTGTTCAGGAAGGTGGCCCTGCTGAGAGTAAAGGACGTGTGTGGGAACAAGATGTGTTCCAGGTGAAGAATTAAGAGGTGACCCCGGGGACCTGGCTGCTCAGTGCGTGGTGACCTTCCCATTGGCTCATCGGTAGAGATTCTCTTGGGAAGGTTATGGGAGGGAAAAGACTTCAAATGTCACTGTGCTTATCTGTCTTTGGCAGGAGACCTGCCAGTCAACAGGGAATCTTCAGGTGCTTGGACATTATCCAGCTCCTCTAGGGACAGTGCTATGTGTAGCACCCTAGTGCCCATGTGTTTGGTTCTTGTGTTGGTGGGTGTGGTTTCTGCTTTCGAGCATAAGACAGCTCTACCCTTCTAGACAGTCCCTAGAGCCACAAATCCAGGCCACACTGAGAAGAGGCCAGTCAGGCAGAAGGAAGAACAGCTCTACCTATTAGGGACACACCACACCAGTCGTAAACCAGCCTCTGCAGGAAGTAGACGCCAGGGTTTGGGTAAATGTCTCTCAAAGGCCGTGAGTCTCTACCACTTGGTGCTCTTGGGTAGTGGGATGCTTACGATGGCTTGAGTCCCTCACTCCTTCCATTCTGCTTCCCAGCCACTTGAAGTGAGCAGCTTCCTCAGTCACACACCCTCTGCCATGTTGTGCTGCCCGACCACAGACTTAAGGACCACTACCTCTGAAGCTGTGAGCCCGAACAGAGCCTTGCTCACCAGTTGATTACCTCAGGGGTCCTGCCATAGGAACGGCTGACTAACATGGCAGGGATGTTGGTGAACTCAGAGATGGGTCGCCTTGGCAGGGAGTACGCCTGTTTCTCATTCTGCTATTCCAAGAAGCAGGACAACAACACAGTATGAAATTTTGGGGACTGAAGGAAAGACCACGGGACGGAGGCAGTGACATGCACCTTCCACACAGCCCAGCACTTTCTTCGTCTGGCCATTCCTTCCCCAGGAATCCTAAAACAGCAAGTCCGAGCCCCCAAACCCAAGGGGCATGGGGAAGTGGAGGGCCTGGATGAGGCTGTGACTGGGATAAGAGTCAGCGAATGAGTTCTCACATGCTTCAGGGGCCTCTGCTCCAGACTGTTTCTGAACCAGGAACTCCTTGGTTTAGGTCTGAAGAGAAAGGCCGCAATCTCTTGTCCCTAACCCAGCTATACCCAAAGTAGGCCAGATTCTCCTGGTTACCATGAGAACACATCTTGAGTGGCAGTGCCAACAAAACTTCACACACTTGATAGCATTAGCTCTGCTCAGCACCCAGGATGCCTCTGGGAAAGGAAGAAACACAACTCAGAGAGGTTACCACCGGGCCCAAGGTCACAGCAGACCGAGGACCAGAGACAAGCTGCCCAGACCTGATTCTACACTGTCCCTAAAGAGGATGGTTCTGTGATCCTTCAAGGCAACTGCCTGGCATTCTGCCTGCACCCTTTGAACTGTGTGTGAGGCCTTTCCACACGAGATAAGCTGGAGAATCTCCAAACAAGAAAACATTCCCCGAGTCTTAAAAACGGCAACAGCTGCCATAACCTGTCAGCTTACTATAAGCCGCCACCCATGGCTCCGAACTATTTCTATAGGCAAAACACAGAGCTGAGAAACGGAGGTAGGAGAGAGGAACATCGGCTCTAAACTTGGGTTCTGTAGGTAGCACTCGTGCACTCTGTGGACCTCTTGAGATTCTTTGCAAGATGAGGTGCATCTGTCTGAGGAGAGTGCAAGGCTGTTTCAGAGGCTCTGAAAGATCAAGGACTCAGCTCCTTCAGGAGCATAGGAGTTATGGACCACTGCTTCCTCTAACCCTGCATACGCTCTGAACACATAGAGATCCAGTGTCAACAGCTGGGGAGTAGCTCAGTTGAAAGAATGTTTGCCTGGCTAGCACAGGCTCAGAGCTTGTTCCCCAGTACCAAATAAGCTGGGTGTGGTGGCCAGTTCGAATTCCAGCACTTTTGGGTGTGGAGGCTGGAGGATCAGAAGTTCAAGGTCATCATCCACTACACAGTGAGTTAGAGGCCAGCCTTGGGACAAACCAGACCTTGCCTCAAAAAAACCCAAAATCCAAACACTTAGTACCAAATGTTATCAAATACAGGGGAAAGTACTATTGAGTGGGGGTGGTCAAACTGTCCGGGTTCCTGCCAGGAGGAAACTAGGATGGAAATAGTATCTTGGGGGAGAACCACTCAGACTGCAGCACAAATCTGGCTAGACGTTCCTCTGGTTGGTTTCAGGGTCCTAGAAAGCACCCTTTTCATTTGTCACAGACATTTGGACATCTCTGAGCCCCACTCCCACATGCCTAAAGCCAATGACCATTTCCTGGAAGGGCTCTGAGCCCCACATTACAGGCAACACAGGGCAGTTCTCCAGGTCCACAGACCTCATCATCAGTCACAGGGCCAGGGAGCCCCAGAAAGGGGGAAGTCTGATTAACCCTGCCTCTTCCCTTTAGCCCTCCTGGGCCTGTGGTTGGAGAGGTACCAGAGGGGTGGGGGAAGAGTGCCAAAGATGTAGAAGCAGAAGACCCTTAAGGGAGAGGCCCAGGCTCCACAATTCAATGTGTAATTATACCAGACACCCTCTGGTGTGGGCCTCCATGCGACCCTCGGCCTCCTCCAGTGGGCTCCTAACTGGTGCTTGCTAATGCTGCCTTAATTTTCTCCCCACCCCTCAGTAAGGGCTTGTCAGTTTCTCCCTTGCTTTGGGGTTCTTCAGAGCAGCACTCCCAGGACTGGGGAAGCATCATGTGACCGGTACAACCCTCTTACTGCCTACCACACAGACAGCTTTTACGATAGTCTGCAAAATCCATTTTCTGAGTGAAAGTGACAGAGAGTTACCACGGAGGCCATACAAGGTTGGCTTCTAATTTTCAAAAGACAGAGATATACACAGCACTGAAGTTACGTGGTGTAAAATGCCACCTTTCTTTGATGAGTCAACCCAGGGAAGGTATCTGAGGACCCAGCAACCTCCAGGGGAAGCACGTTGTCAAGAAAACTTGAGGCAAAGGTGGCAGGCAGCCTTATACCTTCCCAAGTCCCTGAGTCTCTACTTCTCTCTCCTTTGCAGTGCACACTTTAGGGACAAACTCCAGAGAAACATTATAGGGTGTGAGGGAAGCCACAGTACAGAATCGGGGAGATGTGGATCCAATTAGATCCTGGAAGCTCCTCCCAGGAAGTGGTCCCTACAGCTTCTGTCAGTAATGGGAAAACCCGCACAAAGGTCAGCTGAGGTTCTCCTTCCCCCATCTGCAGCACACTGCTATTCTACAGGGGTCCTCCAAGAATATGAGGTCTGCTCAAGAATAATAACATCTGCACAAGTCTGTGCCACAAAGCCAGACCAAAACCAATCTGATCCCCGGTCTGCAAAGCACCTATGCTCCCTCCTGCCCCTGGCTACCACTTTCCCCAAGAGAAAATGAGAAAGGAAGAGAAAAACCAAGAGAGAGCTGACCAGATCTGTAGTTTGCTCCTAATCAGTGGGTCAGGACCAGGCTGAGGGTAGAGTACAGGCAGCCTCCGTTTCTGCTGGCCAAGAAACCAAGCCTAGCTTCATTCTGAGCAAGACTTCTGCAGGGGTTTCATGGGCAGGTCCAGCCAAAGTTAGAGGAGATGAAACCACAGTACACAATATCTCCTGGAGGCAAACGACCTAAGAACTGAAATCTTACGGGTCCTAGGGACATACCTCAGAAGCTGCCTTTAACAGATAACTAACTGCGCATTCCTTGGGGACCCTTGGGAGAGGGTAATAGGTTGTGAGCAGAGAGGGAGAACCCTGGCTCAAACCAGGCATACATCTTTGTATCCTCTCTCATCAATTATCCCTGGGGACTCGTGGAGGAGAGGAGCAAGGACAATGGTCCAACAGGTCCCCTTCACCGGCCTCGCCGGGTCAGCCTCCCTCACCCTAGCCTGAGGCCCCAAATTCAGCAGGAACGTAGAGGCACCTGCAGCCACACCACTCCATCCCCGCAAAAGGGGGACCCTGGGCGGTGCCTCCCGACGCTCTCCTGTCAACCCCCCTCGTAGGGGCGGGGCGGGACGCTCCAGGAGCCGCCGCGCCCCCCACACCCCCTCCCCGCGCTCACCTGGCGCAGGTGCTGCAGCAGCGTCCCCGCCTCCTCCCGCCGGCCCTGGCGCACCATCCGCAGCAGTTCCTGGACCATGCCGACGCGCCGGTGGTAGGGGGGTAGCCCACCGCCCGTGCGCCCCGCCTTGTCCCCGGCGCGCAGCAGCAGCGACGCCCAGAAGTCGGGTCGTTCGCGGCGGGGGCCGGGCGCCGCGCCCGGGCTGGCTCTCTCCGCCAGGCTGCCCTTGGTCTGCCGAGTGCCCATGCCGCCGCCCGCCTGGGGCTGCGCGCGCCGGGCCAAGGCCGCGTCCCCCGCCGGCTTCGCGCCTCCCCGGCTGCAACTTTGGGGGAACTGTTGCGCGCGGGAGGCGCGGGCGCGGGGCGGGGGCGGCTGCGGCCCGCGCTCCCCTCGCTCCTCCCTCCTCGCTGCCCCGGCGCGCTCTCCGGGCGCTCGCCGCCAGCCCGTCGGCCCCGCCCCGCCGGCCGCCCCGCCCCCGCGCCGCCGCGTGTCTCCCTCCCTCTCCGGCGCCCGCTCCTTCCCGCCGCTCGTCTCTGGGCTAGGGGTGCCTGGCGCCCCCGCCCTGCTTTGTCCCCGGCGTAGCGCCCCCTGCCGGACACCGTGCTGCGCCGTTTGGGGCCCGCAGCGCCCCGGCAAAGGTCGGTGAGTCCAACCGAGTTCCCCCCGATGCTTTCACGGCTGCGCCTGTGGGTGAGGCCTGGGATTTAGGGTGGTGGGAGGAGGCCGGGGAGTGCGCCGAGCGAGGTGGGGAAACTTTGGAACTTAGTGGTCCTGTTCGCCCCAGAGTCTAGTTTCTCAAAGGGTGAGCTCTGCAGAGGATCAGTACGGCCAGATTGTCCGAGGTGCTGATTGAAAGCGCAGTATCTCAGGCCTGGCTCCATGCCCACTGAACAAGCCTCTTCTCCGGGCCTGCAAATGTGCATTTAAGCTAGCGAGCATCTTAAGTAGTTCCGATGCTCGTTTCAGGTAGGTGATGGTAGTTGGTACTCGGAACCCAGACCTGGATACTCTTAATTTTGTGAACTCTGCATTTTTGTTCTCCCTCCGACACTGCTGAGAGGAGTCCTTTAGGTCTTCCTGCTTCTACTACAAAGCGGAAATGTGGCTTCTGGCTGGACATTCCTGTTGCCTTCTCGGGTTTCTTCTACCAACCCCCTTGGAGCCCGTGGTGCTTGGATAAGGCACTTTGGAGGCCCGCGTGCCTGTTCTTAGCTGTAGGAGGGGCAACAGTTTTTGTTTTTTCTTTCTTTCTTGAGGTCCTGGAGTCTACCACCTGCTGATCCATTATCAGGAAAGCCTTGGGCTTCCAGATCCCTGGCTCCTTCTGGAAGGTTAGGATAGTAACATAGTAACATTATAAGAGTTGGAAGGTAAAGACTGTGTGCATGTGTGTCTATGTCTGTTTACCCGTGTGCCTTTTTTGCTTAACAAAGTTTCTCCCTGGTCTGGAACTTCCCAAGCAAGCTAGTTTGGCTGGCCAATGAACACCAGAAATCCACCTATTTTTTTTTTCCATCTTCCTAGCCTAGGATTATTAATTAGGTGAATGCTACCACACAACATTTTATTTTATTTTTTAAAGATGGGTCACATTATGTATCCCTGGCTAATCTGGAACTTTTTACATAGACTGGGCTGGTCTCCAATTCATAGATTCACCCGATTCTGACTCCTGAGTGCTGGGATCAAAGGGGTGTGTGGCAATTTTTCTTAAAATTACAGTATTTTATAAATTCAAATCTTTAAATTAATTTAGAGTTTAATTCTTTTTTAAAAATGGGTCATGGATATCAAACTCTGGTCCTGCCTGTGAGGCAAGCACTTAACCAATTGAGCTGTTTCTACCCCTAGTGGATACTTTAAAAAAAAAAAATGTAATGACAATTGTTATTCAGGACCATCCTCAGCAGGGTTTGGCACTAGGGAAGAGAGACCTAGCTTGGTTCTGAGTCTATATTGAGGCACCAGGTGGGTGTTGATGAATGGGAAATGACAAGTGGGAAGCACCAGGTATAAGGGGCTTCTGGCTAAACTGGCCTAACAGAATTGCTGAGGACAGACTGAGCCAACACCCCTGCAGGCTGGTAGAGGATGAGAAACCTCATCAGACATTGCAGGTGATCAACCACCCCGAATAGTTCTTCCTAAGCTGACTCGAGGAAACTCTGCCGGAACTGGATTCTATAAGAACGCGCCTATAAGAACACGCACTGATGGCCAGGGAGGAGGGTTCAGGAGCCCTGCAAGTTGGGCCACACAGGGATTCTTATCTCTGCTGATGGGGCCCCTTTTGGGGGGTGGGGGAGTGGATGCCACCCACCTAGAGACAGACCCCAACCTGCCAGCAGGTTGAGCTGCTTGAGGGTGTATGATTAGAGCAGATGCAGTCCCACCGGGAATCCGAGGTCACTCTTCCTCTGAGTGCATCCTAATGTTATTTTTATCCCCCCCCCTTTTTTTTTTTCTCTTTCTGGGTTTGCTCTCAGTAATCATTTCCATTTATTAAGAGAGACGTTGAAAGGCAGAGTGTGGTGGCGCACGCCTTTAATCTTAGCATTCGGGAGACAGAGGCAGGCATGTTTTTGTGACTTCGAGGCCAGCCAGGTCTACAAAGTGAGTGGAGGCCAGCCTGGGCTATTACACAGAGAAACCTTGTCTCAGAAAAACCAAACCAAACAGAAAAGAAAAGAGAGGGGGGTGTGTGTGGGACAAGTTGAGGTTGGCCCAAACCATTCCTGCTACCAGTGCTCCAACCCTTCCTTCCATTTCAACAGAGCTGTTTTTTGTTTGTTTGTTTGTTTGTTTGTTTAAGACAAGGTTTCTCTGTGTAGCCTTGGCTGTCCTGGAACTAGTTCTGTAGACCAAGTTAGCCTCAAGTCAGGGATCTCCCTGCCTCTGTCTCTGGAGTGCTGGGATTAAAGGTTTGTGCTGCCAGCACCCTGCTTCAGCTAAGCTTCTATCAAATGCCTCTTACTTACTGTTACAACTTCCTTACCTCCATCCTTTCTTCCACTACAGTTTGGCTCCCCACCATGCCGCATCTTGCTAAATTCAGTGGCTACTTTCAGTCTTCATCTTACTCAGATGCAGCGCCAGGTCCTGTTGCCTACTCGGCTTTGGTTGAAACTGCTTTCGTTTACTCTGGCGTGATGGTGTGCCCCTGCAATTCTAGCTCTTGGGATGTTGAGGCAGGAGGATAGCAGGGTTGAGGCTACCTAGGGAATTCCAAGACAGCTTGGAGGACTTAGAGGAAGACTGAAAAGGGACTGGTCTGTGGCTTTCCTATTGCAGCGCCGGAGATGGCGCCTAGAGCCTCGTGTGCGTTTCTTTGAGTCCGGCAGAGCCCTCTTTCTTACCCCTGTCCTTGACTTGTTGGCAAACAGCGCTGTCTGAATCCTCGCTGTAGGCTTTGTCATGGCTTACACTCACGGCTTTCATACCGTGCACACATTGATGGCTCCGGGTCTTTTCAGCTTATGAGCTAACGACCGAACTTGCAGAAGACGCAGACTCTGAGAGTAGAGACCAGGACTTCACTGCTTTGGCAGAGGAAATAGTAGGAACCTCGGCATCTTTGCCTCCAAGCCCTGCAGGGGCAGTGTGATGGGTTCAGATGGATGCTCCACATGCAGATGGTTTGTGTCGTAGCAGAAAAGCATGGAGCTTGGGGAGGAGGAAATCTACGGCTTATGCAAACTGTTACCCTTCAAGTGTGCTTGTTAGAAGCATGACACTGGAAAGAGGCTCAGGTAACAAGAGGCGGGGTCGTTCTATCCACACGCTGTGAGAGTGTGCCAGGCTCCCAGAGGAACTTCTTTTTACCAGAGGGCGTGTCACCTTCTTCCCGTGAGTATATATCCTCTTCCGGAGCACTCAGGTCTCTGCTCAGTGTCAGGGACAAGCCAGGGGCTCTGGAGTTAGTGTGCACAGATCATCTCCTTCAGCACCTGCACCTAGCTAATGGAGGCCGCTAACACCAGCATCAAGGCCGGTGGCTCCCTTCTGCTGTCTGGTTCTCCTGCTCTCCATGGGCTGTGTTTTGAGTTCCTTCGTTTCCACGTATTCTGCCGCTCCATCCTTTCCACAGCTGTGAGATTCGCTTTCTCTATGGCCCTGATTTCCCAGGTGAAGAAATGGAATCTTGGCCAGGTTAAGTGATTTGCCCAAGGTCTTCCAGACAGTGAAATGCGGAGGTGGGGACTTGAACTTAGGTCTGTCTGAATGGAAAGCCTGTGTAGTTAGGAATTCATATCATCCATCTTCATTTTAAAATATGTCTCTGATGCACAGAAATTGTCTTGGCTGATGATCTGTTCATTTGACTTTCTTCTTTCTCTTCTCTCTGTTAGCCAGCTTTTCTTTATGATGGCAAGTATCTAAGAGAATCAATCAACTTATAAAGAAAAAGGTTTATTTGGGTTCATGATTTTATTTATTTTTTGATTTATTAAAGACTTATTTTATTTTTAATTATTTGTGTGTATGTGTGTGTGTATATCTGTGTACAGGTATGTATGCCCAAATTCAGGTACCCTTGGAGACCAAAAGAAGGCATCAGATTCCCTGGAGCTGGAATTAAAGGTGCTCCTGAGCCGTAGAGGTGGGTGCTGGGAGTTAAACTTTGTCTTTTGCAAAAGCTGTACGCATTCTCTGCTGCTGCTGCCATCTCTCCAGCTCTTGTTTTTATTTGAAACTGCAATTATTTTCTGCCTTCCAGACAGTGTCTCAGTATGTAGCTCGGCCCAGATACAAACTTGCAGTTCTACATTAGCCTCACAAGCCATGGGATTGTGGACATGTTGGATAGATTCACTTTACAGGCTTTCGCCTGTGATCAGGGAGCTTTTCAGCCACTGTTTTGGTGCTGGGTAGCAATGGTGGGAAATGCATCAGGGACAGAACTATTCACGTTGAAAGAGTGAAAGAGGAAGCAGTCAGTGTTTCCCAGTTCCATTCAAGGGCTGTGACCTCAGTGACCTTAAGACTTCCCACTAGGGCCCACCTCTTAATGTTTTACTGTCTTCCAATAGTGTCACCCAGAGACCAAGCTTAACATTGGACCTTTGGGGACATTTAAAGTTCAAATAATGACACTCTTCCTTCTTCAGGCTCTCTGTCATCTTCACTGCAAGCTACTACGTGTGACATTGTGGCCGCTAAGGAGCTGTCCTGCTCTCTTCTTGTTTGTTCTTGTCACTTATATTATTCACACGTCTTCCCAGATGCCAGTGTCCTTTCCTGCTTAGCAGAGATTCCACCATCCCCCAAGACTTAAGTGTCACCTTCATGTGAGGCCTCCATGCCCACCTTTGGGTGACTTTATTGGGGACAGTAACATCTCTGGTGCTTTTGTTTGCACACGATGCTCTTCCTCAGACATCCTTCATCCCTCTTATCTTTTAGGGTTCACTTGCTGTCATTTTCTCTGGGATGGCTTCTTGGATTCCTTTGCTTCCTACTAGCTAAGCTCAGGTATCCATCTTGATGAGTATACTGAAGTCCCTCTGCCTATTCCAGACACTGCAGTAGTAGAGCTGTCATTAGCAGAGGCTGTTGTTCATCAGCGCCTGCGTAGTTCGGGACCTGAAACACTAGAACAGCTTAGGAAGTCGATGAATGAGACTCTTGCTTTCTAGTGGGCCATGCTTCGGGGAGCTGTGCATTATTGTCTTGTGGCTGTGACACCTGACAGCGGCAGGGAAGACGGTTTATCTTGATTCACGGTTTGAGGCAGAGAAGTGTGGTGATCGGAGTGTCAGGTGGCTGATGGGAAGAGTGCTCAGGCCCAGCCCACTTTTTTGTTTCTCCCTTGGTATCCCATCTAGGACTTCTGTCTTAGGGTTTTACTGCTGTGAGCAGACACCATGACCTAAGCAAGTCTTATAAATGGCAACATTTAATAGGGGCTGGCTTACAGGTTCAGAGGATCAGTCCACTATCATCAAGGTGGGAGCATGGGCTTGAGAGATGACTCAGTGGTTAAGAGCACTGACCGTTCTTCCAGAGGTCCTGAGTTCAAATCCCAGCAACCACGTGGTGGCTCACAACCATCTGTCATGGGATCTGATGCCTTTTTCTGGTGTGTCTGAAGACAGCTACAGGGTACTCATATGTGTGTGTGTGTGTGTGTGTATGTGTGTGTGTGTGTGTGTGTGTATAATAAATCTTTTTAAAAAATGTGAGAATATCGCAACATCTAGGCAGGCATGGTGCAGGAGGAGCTGAGGGTTCTGTTTCTTCATCTGAAGGCTGCTAGCAGAGTACCTACTTCCAGGCAGCTAGGGTGAGGGTCCTAAGCCCACCCTCACAGTGACACACCTACTCCAACAGGGCCACACCTCCTAATAGTGCCACTTCTTTGACCAAGCATATTCAAACCATGACAGCTCCTGAATGATTCAGAATTCACGTTGATAATGAGGGTTAGCCATCTCAGGTTTTCTCCATGTGGTCTTGCTGCCGTGGACTGATTTGTTCTGCCCTGCCTTCCCTTCCATGATGGACTGAGACTGGTGGAAACTGTAAACAGAGCAAACCCTGCACCCCCCCCCCACCCCCACCCTTTTCTGTTGTTTGTGGCAGCTGACCACAAGAACAAGTGCTGCCCACAGCACTGCCTAAGTGACTCGGGGCATTTGCACTGAGGAGGAGTTGTTATGGGTGCTGAGGCTTCCACTCACCTCTGCTCTGGGGCACACTAGAACTAGAGGAGCTGGGTGTGGGAGAAAACCAGTGTGAGTTTTTCCTTCCTCAGTCTCATGAGCATTTGTGGACCGAGAAGAATTTAGTGCTGACCTTTGGTGGGTGTCAGTGTCTTCTCCACCATACAACAAAGGGCTTTTCTGTCTCTTACTTGACAGTGATCTTCTGCTTGATCAAAGTTTAGTCAGTCTCTTCAGTTTGAACTCTCTCCTAGACCCATCTCTGTATTTCCTTGTAAGTGCTGGTTTTAGCAAAGAACTCTGCCAAGGTCATTTAGCCGGAACGCTCTGCTTCATTATCTGATTGCTCCCACGAGCAGGCTTTTCATTCTGCACCAAGCCGAGGGTGGTGCTTATTCAAGCTGGCTTGTCTTCAGTAGGAATCCTGTCAGGTCAGTTTAGCCAGATGCCCTCTTACTTTTCCTATTTCCTTTTGGTAATTTTCAACCCATTGACCTTACCCTCGCCATGGCTATAAGTGCCATCAGGGTGACGCCCCATCTTTTCCCTGCACTGAAAAGTGTGCTATAGATGTCCCTAATTTGAGGACATCATTTTGAACAAGGTTTTTTTTGTGCTGCTTTCCCAAGTATTGAAGACCTTTTTTTTTTCTTTGATGGGTTCATTTTTCCTCTTTAAAGGAAGACCTGTCCCTTTGTGGGGTTGTCCACAGTAACCCGGTTAGTTATTTCTCTATCACATTTAGGTAAAATGCTTTATCGTCCCTCCTTTATTCATTATTTTTCTCTTTGCTCTGACAACATAAGTACCTGTCTCAGGTAGTCTAACGAGGAAAGCCGTTAGGCGGCCCACAGTTCAAGAGTATATAGTCTGTTGTGGTGGCAAAGTCAACAGCACAAAGTGACTGGTTACATCGCATCTGAGGCCAGGAAGCAGAGAGAAAAATGGATGTTAGCATTTAACTTGATTTATTCATATTTTTTAAAAAATATTTTTGGCTGGGCATGATAGTGTGCACCTTTAATCCCAGTGCTGGGGAGGCGGAGACAGGTGAGTCTCTCCGAGTTCCCGGCCAGCAAGAGCTGCGTAATAGAGAGAGACCTGTTCCCCATCCCCCAAAAATATACATCGTTTTAAGATTTTGATTATTCAAGACAGGGTTTCTCTGTGTAGTTCTGGCTATTGTTCCTTTGTAGACTAGGCTGGCCTCAACCCCAGAGATATGCCTGCCTCTGCCTCCCAGATTGCTGGGATTAAAGGTGTGCACCACCACCAGCTGGCAAAATTTAAAATTTTTTTCTTCATCGTATTCAGCCTAGGTCCTTGGCTGGTGGAATGGTGCCAGTCACATTCGGGATGGATCTTCCAACCTTTGATAACCTGATCTAGAAACTTCTTAGAGACCCACCCAGAGGTTTGTCTGCTAGATGAGTTTAGATCCTGGCAGGCTGACAGCTGATATTAACCACGGTTGTCTCTAAGAAAAAAGACATATGCCAGGTGCAAATGTAAACCCCTGTCGGTTAGCCTGAAGTTTGGGCAATATAATCCAGCCACTTGTGTGACATCCTAAGCATCCAGTGCCTCTCTTAATCAGGAGTCTAGAAGCCTGAGACCTCTAATGGTTGGCGTACAGTCAGAGATGCTATTGAGAGAAATGGCCTTCCAGGGAGGGCAGGCTATGGAAAGACCAGAGAGCTAGCAGCTAAGTCTCCAGCATCACAGGCACACATCCTGATCCGCCTACCTAGTACTGCCAAGGGCTGAGAATAATGATTTCATGCTTTCCTTTCTGCTCCCTAATTGGGTTTTCATTGCTCTATGCATGTCCTGCCTTAATCTCTTTATCTAGTTTGTTCTATAATAGGAGTTCACAAACTCATCATCCAAAACAAAACCAAGCTGCGGCACATCTGGGACGGTATGATTTGGGCCCGGGACGCCTTGTGAAAGGTTTGGTCCCAGCCTTAGCTCTCTTAGGATCTGGTGGAACCTGTAAGAGGGGAGGCCTGCAGGGAACCATTAGGTCATCGTGGGCATGTCCTTCAAGGATTTATTTACCCCTTGCTTTTGCCATGATGTTGCTGCCCTGTCGTACATTCAAAAGCAGTGGAGGGGCTGGAACGATGGGTCAGTGGTTAAGAGCAATTATAGAGGACCCCAGTTAGATTCCCAGCAACCACATGGCAGCTCACAATTGTCTGTTAACTCCAGTTTCAAGAGATCTGACATTCTCATCAGGTACGCAAGTGGTGCACAGACGTGCTTGCAGGCAAAACACCCCACACATAAAATATATGTAGACAAAAAAAAATATGGACCATGGCAGAGAACTCCAACCTCCAATCTGTGAGTCCTCCCCCTACCCCAGCCTTTCACCTTTGTAAGTTGATTACCAGGCATTTTATAATAGTAACAGAAAGCTGACTAATACTTGACACAGGAAATGACATGGAATTGTAGGTTTCTCCTCCTCCCCAAGCTCCTGCTTCCACTGCTTCAGTAGCCCATGTCCTGAGGCCGGTGTTTTCCCTTTTACATCATTTTAAATTTACCTAAATGGAAAATTTCCAGCATTCGAAGCTTGAAATTGGTCTGATCTTGCTTTATCCGACCTGCACCCCTTTCTTATTCTTACTGCTTTAGTTGTTGTTTATTTGTGGTGCTAGGTCGAACCGAGGGCCTGGTGCTTTCTGAGCAGGCGCTCTGTCACCGACTTATGTCTCCAGGCTCCTGTTTCCACTTTGATTTTGAGATAGCATTTTACCAAATTGCTCAGACTGGCCTTGTCCTCCTCTGTGACTCTGGCAGGCCTTGAAAGCTGGGCCTCCAGGCCCAGTGGTTTCTGTATCCCTTAGGCAGTTGTGCGCTGTGTATGTTTCTACAGGGTGTCTATTCTTGCTTTGGGTTATTTTTAACTTTATAAAAATTCATCTTTCTGTCTGAATTTTTTTGTGGAGCAACTTTTTTCCCTGCACTAATGTGTCAGTAGAGCTTGTCTTGTGGGTGCCACTGTAAAACCTTCTCTTTGTGTAGTGGACAGTTGCGGGTGTATTCCTTGGCTTATTTCTCCACTGTGCCACTGATGGCTGCTCGCTGTGTTTGTGGGTTTTGCTGTTGTGAAGAGAGCTGCTCTGGTCTTCTTCTTTTTTAAGAAAAAAAATTCATTTTTAATTTCTAAATTATATGTGGGCCTGTGGGCCTGAAAGTGGGTGTGTGCGCATGTGCACAGGTGCCTCAGAAGCCAGTGGGATAGGCTCCCTTAAAACTAGAGTTATGGACTATTTTGAGCGGACAGGTGGGTGCTGGGAGTCAAACCTGGGACTTCTGGAAGAGCACCCAGTGCTTTTAACTGCCTGGCTGTCCCTCCAGCCCCTCTACGCTCATTTACAAAAAAGAAAGAACGAGAAAGAATGAATTTGGGGGACCTGGAGTGGAGCACTGTAAACTGAATGGCTTTCTCTCAGCAGTCACACGCCTCGGCCTTTGCCTTAGTGCGATGCTATTTAGAGACTGGCCTTTGGAAGGTAATTAGCGCTTTGATGAAGTCTAGAGGGTTGAGCTCTTGAGACCGTAGAGCTTGCTGTATCCCCTCATGTCCTGAAGGAAAGGCCATTTCGAACACAGTAAGGAGGAAGAATCCTTACTAGAACTCCACCTGGTACCCTTTAGTTTCATTCTTCAGATGGTGGGGGTAAAGCCTGTTCTTTCACCACCCACCCTGTGGGTTTGTTCCGAAGGCATGAGTTGACTAAGACAACCAGAGAGGTCAACTACCTCTTTATATTCCTGTATTTTTCTTCCTGTTAAGTATCTGCATCTCTGCGTTTCTGTTCAGTTTTTGGTCACAGCACTTGGGAGGCAGAAGCAGATGAATCACTGAGTTTGAGGCCAGCCTGGTCTACATAGTGAGTTCCAGGTCAGCCAGGGCTACGTAGTGAGACCCTGTCTCAAAACAACAGCCACAAAAATAGAACAAACAACAGCAGCAACAACAGAAACCCTCATAACTTATTCAGAACAGCCATAAGGTCGGCTGACAAACAGCCACATAAAAATGTCATGTAGTTATGCAGGGAGTTACATTCAGCCATAAAAGAGAGGAAATTCTAATTCATAGTATGACATGGCGAACTGTGCTGTGTAAAATTAACCATCACAGAATGGCAAATGTCGCTTCACTTACCGGTATGCCTGGGGCGGTCACATTCATAGAGTCGCACAGAGAGAGGGGAGTGTGAATTGTTTGGCATAAAGTGTTGGTTTTTGCAAAGATGAAAAGAGCCTCAGAGACTGATGGGTAGAGGATGCTGGACAATGCGAAACAACTGTGCGAATGCTTAAAGATGGCAGCCTTCACAGATCATGTGTTCTGGTGTGCCTTACCCCACAAAAAGATCATAGTCACATGGCAGCATCTGCTTGTGAAATAAACTTTTTTCCCCCTTCAATATGGCTTTTATTTTGTAACCGGCCAAAGGCAGACCCCCAGCCACCCCTAGGGGCCATCCATTCCCATGACCAGTCAAAATAAACTTTTTTAAAATCTTTTTTTTTTAAAATTAATTTATTTATGAGTACACTGTATCTGTCTTCAGAAGCTATCACCAGAAGAGGGCATCGGATCCCATTACGGATGGTTGTGAGCCACCGTGTGGTTTCTGGGAATTGAACTTCTAGAAAAGCAACCAGTGCTCTTTCCCTCTGAGCCATCTCTCCAGCCCTCATCAATCTTTTTGTACACTGAGCATTGAAAGTAGAGTCTCCTCTCAGGTGTGAGGCTTCTCAATGAGAGTAAGATTCATGGACTGAAGGGGCTATAACCAGTGTAAGCAGGCGGGTTGTATAAAATGTTCAGAGCAATGGAGCTGTATTGGCAACATGAGATGAGCAGCCAGCTCTTCCTAGGGGGCCTGGGAACCTGTGTGGCAAGCCAATATGTAACTGGAATCCCGAAATGTACAAATATTCTCACCTCATTTTGCTGGCTGAGGAGGGAGAGAATTTATCAGTGTCTGGTTCGAGCACTTCCTGGTACACCTCATCTCTACACTTGATTCTTTGGTGACCGAGGAGGCCCCAGCCAGCCAGCCATCAGCACAGGGTCCTGGACTTTCACCGAATAATGTATACCACCACTTAAGTGTTTGTTTATTGTTTCTAAACTAGCAAGTGAAAGAAAGGAATAAAGGCTGGCGTTCTCAGGCCTATAGCAGAGATTACCACACGTGGGGTTGTGGGGCTGGAGAGAAGGCTCAGCAGCTAAGAGCTTGGTTCTCTTGAAGAGCTCTACCCCATTCCCACCCCCACCCCCATTTGGTTCCCAGCACCCATCGTAACTCCAGGCCTGGGGAACAGGATACCCTCCTCTGCTCTCTGCTGGGCACTGTACACAGACACATCTATACACATAATTAAAAACAAAAATCTTTTAAAATTCGTCTATTCGGATCCAGATTGCTGCACTCAGCAGGAGCACTTAGAATTTCCATGTGAATCCTCATCGCTCTGAACCCCTAGCTGCTATGTTCTTTTTTTTTCCAGTTGTGTTTCAAATGAATCTTTATTGATTGATCACACCGTGCATTTCATCCACAATCAAGTTATCTTCCAATAACCACCTTTACTTAGTTCCCAGAGCCTTGTGTGGTTTTCTGACGATAGAAACTAATACTTCATATCCGCAGTGACCTACAAGCCAAGCTCAGATACTGGGCTCAAAGCTGTCCGTGGAGTGTGAAGGAAACCCCACACCCCAGCCACCTGTTTAGCAAAGCAACACCCCACTGTTAGGTGTTTAGGAGATAAAGCAACTATTGCCATCCCAAGGCTTCCATGGTTGTTACTACTTCCTGTTTTTAACCGACTCAATGGAATCATCACACTTGGTCCATTTCCTGGAAATATTATTCTTCCTAAGAGTCAGATTCATCACCCTCAAAAAGAACAAGAATTGCCTAGGTACTGACCAATACTGTCTTGCATTAGGCAAATTATCAAGGGGAAAAAAGTCTTGTTTCTGCACTGAAATTTCTTGGAATCTGTAACAGTTAGACTACCCTTTACAGACAAGCCAACATGGTCAAACAAAACAAAAACAGCAAACAAAAGAGTCTTAATTCCAGTCACGGGGGAAGAGAACTCTTAGAAACCTTAGTGAGGAACTGTACACATCACTTCAGGTGACTTCTGTCGTCACATGGTCACACTAAATTGCAAAGGATGCAGCGTTGTTTTGCGGGTTCTGTCTTTACCAAGCAGTGAGTGTGGTATCTGGAGATGATTCTCCTAGTCTGGAAATAGTTCATTTGAGAGCTTGAGGGACACATCATGCGGTTCTCTCTGGGCCTTCAAATCAGCACCTCCGCTCTTCTGTCAGTAATTTTGTGAGCAGAACCGAACAGCCGTCCTCAGATTTGCAAGTGATAAAGACTTTGAACAGGCTGTTTCATTACATTTCAAGATCCAGTTGGCAGGCAGATAGGCCGACCGCTTCTTTCTTATCTAGAACAATTGTTCTCGAGGGTGATTTTGTGCCCAAGGTTTGTTTCTGTATCAGGGTTCTCTAGAATCACTTTTGGACAAATTATTGAATTTGTCTGTCTGTCTGCCTGCTTGCCTGATTGCCTACCTACCAATCTATCTATCTAAAGGGAATTTCTGGGAACAATTTACAAGCTGCAGATCAGCTAACCCAACAATGGCCAGCTGTGGTTGGTTCTCAGTTCTGTGAGGCTGGGTGTTCCAGCTGGTCTTCTGAGGTGTTGGCAGAAGAAGGGACCCTTCCGTCTTCTGCTGTCTTCAAGATCTGGATTAAAGGCGTGTGTTGATGCAGATTAAGATCATGTGTTGTCTTCCTGCTTCAAGATCCAGGTCAAAAATGTGCTCTCCATCTGTGGATTGTAATTCATTCCAGATATAGTCAAGTTGACAACCAAGAATAGCCGTTATAGTTTCCGAACTATTTCCAAACTAACCAGCAATGAAAAAGTCAGAAACCTGGGCTTTCCAGGCCTGTTTCTTGAGAACAATTCACATGAGGTTGTAAAACACCAGCTGTGGTGCTAGAGATGGTTCAGCCATTAGAGCCCCTGTCGAGGTTGCAGAAGTCCCAGGTCTAATCCTGGAACCCACATGTGGCTCACAACCTTCTACAACCCTGGCTGTATTTTCTAATGCTTAGAGATATTAAAACAGTTTGTTACATTTGTTTATGTGTGTTGTTATGACAGCCCCTGGCTGCCCTGGAACTCACTATGTAAACCAGGCTGCCAATGAATTCACAGAAACTCACCTGCCTCTGCCTCCCAAGTGCTGGAATTAAAGGTATGTGTCACCATGCCTAGCTGGAGAAACATTTCTCATCAGGACTGGGGTTGGAGTACTGCTGGCATCAGAGGCCGTGTTAAAAACCCTACTATGCGCTGCCCAGCCTTCTCCCTCTAAAGAGGAATTCTGTAGTCTGACGTGTCAATGGTGTCAAATGTGAAGAACCTTGATATGGGAGCTGGAGAGTTGGCTACACAGTGAAGAGCATTTGTTGCCCTTTCAAAGGATCCAGGTTCAGTTTCCAGCCCCCACATGGTGGCTCAAGGCCAAACACCACCACAGTTCCTGGATATCTAACACCATCTTCTGTCTCCCCTGGGTGCCAGGCATGCCTGAGGTTCACATACATATATACAGGCAAAACAAAGGAATAAAGAAAGAAAAGGGGGAAAAAGAGTCCAATATCGAACTAGAATCTGAGGACCCAAGTGCTCAGAAAGTCGAACTGGCTGTCCACCCCAGTAATCTCTGTTATAAGCATTGGGAATTAAAGTTTCTGACCAGTAGGTATCCCAGCCTCCTTTGCAGCGTGACCCAGTGACTGGTGCTCATTAGTGGCACATCTAGAGTGAAGTGTGCCTTTAAGGACTCTCCCTTTCTGCTGGCAAGACAAACATGATCACTAGGATCTGTGGGAGAGCCAGGGTTGCAGCCTAGACCCCTGAGTCACTGTGAGGAAGATCCTGGTTGGTCAACTTGATCGAGCCACAGGCTATCCAGGTATATGGCTAAACATTGTTATGGATTTTTCTGTGCTGCAGTTGGGTCTGCAGTATTTCCTCCAAGACTCATGTGTCAAAGCTTTGGTTGCAGCCAAGAGATAGGAGCAGCAGGATGTGGTGGTGTAATATCTGTAATCTCAATACCGAGGAAGCTGAGGCAGGGGATTGCCGTAAGTATGAGGTCAGCCTGGACTACACAGTGAGACGCTGTCTGTAATACAGGAAGAGGAAAAGAGGAGGGACTAGTGGAGAAGTTAAGTCACTGGGCTTTGTCCTGATCTTTTCTCTCCTTGCTTCCCAGTTGCCGTAAGCTGAACGCCCCTGTTCTGCTAAGTGCTCCCACCGTGATGTACTGCGCTGCTACAAGTCCAAAGCAACAAAGCCAGATTTGACTGTGAGCCAAGACAAGCCTTTCTTTTTCTTAGCGTATTCACCCCAGCGTGGAAGGCTAGCTCTGGGGCTGCCGCTCCTTTGGAAACATGGTGGTGTGGCCGTGGAAGGTGCTGGTGGGCGTCGGTCTCTTCGCCCTCACCCACGCTGCCTTTTCGGCTGCGCAGCACCGTTCTCATATGCGACTGACGGAAAAGAAGTACGAGTCGCTGCCGATGGATGTAGTCCTCCAGACACTTTTGGCCTTTGCGCTTACCTGTTATGGCGTAGTTCATACTGCAGGGGACTTTCGAGACAGGGATGCCACTTCGGAACTAAGGAATATGACATTTGACACCTTCCGGAATCGCCCGTCTTTTTATGTGTTTCACCGTTCCGGTTATGGACTGTCCCAGCCTTCAGATACAACTCATTCTTCAAACCCCAGCGTGCCATCTGCTGACATAGAGTTGAAGTTTTGAAAGCTCAGATCACTGCACCATCCAACTTTTTTACCAATTAAGTAGCAGGACAGAAGCAGCGTTAAGTCCTGGGATCTGGGCTGTAAGACACCCCCTGCATACACATCAGTATTTCTACTGATATTTTGGACTTAATTTTTAAAATCTATAATTAAAAAACAAATCAAAAGATACTGATGTCAGGCACCCTGTTGTAGCTGTAGAAAGCTGATTAACTGTGGATTTGTTTTTGTGTCAGGTAAACATTTGAATCTCAGCCCAAGTAAAGCAGATACTGCAGGTGGACCTTACCCCATCCATCAAGGGGCCGAATGGAACACAAAGGCCTCAGTAAGGAACACGTGCTTTTGCATGCGTGAACCGAGGCATCGATCTTTCTTTGGCTTTCTCCCCTAAACCCAAAGCTAAGCTCTTGCATTCTGAGCCTTTGAAACTGAACTTATACGTGGGCTCTCCTGAGCTCTGCTTACTGGCTACAGTCTTGAAGGAACTTGAAGGTTTTTGCAACGTGTGATTTGATTCTTCATTATGACTCTCACCACAGGCTTCTCCTGGGCTCTCAGGCTGATGATCTGGAGGCCGCTGTGAGCTATAAGCTCCATGATGGTGGTGATTTTCCACGCTGGGTGAAGAGGCCTAACTGTGAGGAAGATAATGGCCAGCATCCCTAGAACTGGAGAGAGTGCACCTAAGAGCTGGAGAGAACCTTGCCCCTGCCAATCCAGCACCTCTGTGGCCAGTTCCACATGTTGCTTGCTGTGGTCTGACTATGTGCCCACCTCTCTTTACTGTCGTTGCATATGAGATTCTGCCGTTTGTGAATGTATTAAGGTCTGTCAGGGGACTAGAATCAAGGAGGGGAATGTGCTTATATAAAACTTTCCCCTGGTGTCCTCAGAGGGTTGACTCTGCAACCATGCACAGGAACAAAATTTTTGGATGCTCAAATAGTTTTTAGAAGATGACTGACATATTTCCATACAACCTTTGGCCACTCTCCCATATACTTCTAGTCATCTCTAGATTACATATAATACCTAATACCATGTAAATTCTGTGTAAAGAGTTGCTTTGCTGTACTGCGTTGTTTAGGGAATAATGATTAAAAAAAATGCTTGCATATGTTCAGTACAGATGGAATTCCCCCGCCAAATCTTTGGTTAGCAGTTGGTTGAGTCTGTCTGGTTTGTTTACTTGTCCTTATGGTCTGTTTTTACAAGAATGTCATCTCCCTGCGGGGCAGATCATGTTTGTCTTGGTTCCTTGCTGTGTCCCTTATTCCTGTCAGAGTGATGTGTCCTTGCTTTTGATATACTGGGGGGGGGGGGGACGACAGAGGTGTGTGTGTGTGTGTGTGTGTGTGTGTGTGTGTGTGTGTGTGTGAAAGAGAGAGCAGACAGACAGACAGAGACACAGACACACATACCAGAAAGAGTCAGACCTGGAACTTGATTCATGTGTATATATGTATCAGACTGGCCTTGTACTAACTGAGATCTGCTTACCTCTGTCTCAAGTACTGGGATTAAAGATGTACACCACCATACTTGCATTTTTTCCATACATATTTATCAAGAAAGGCTCAGTTCATTCTGAACCTAACGTTTCAAGACTCCTGTTGATTGGTCTGAAGCTTTCACCACTGTTCCTCTCCTTCCTGTCTGAAATTTCCCACCCTTGACTTCCATAATGTAGTAAGGGAAGCCCTGTACTGGGTCCCTTCCTCCGCTGACACCACCTCTCCAGAGATTCCCTTCCTCCGGCATGTTGAATACACACGGCCATCTTGACCTGTCTCTGGCTGCCTTCTCATTCTGAGAGACCTGTCTACTTACTTTCTCGTTAGAGAGTTACTTTACTCACTTGTACCTTGTTTTCTTTCCCTGGGATTTTCCTGATCTTCATCTGAGGGGGACATGTATATATATGAGAGAGAGAGAGAATGGTAGTAACTGAAAGGTCTGTGCAGCTAAAGGAGGAGAGGAAGGCTGTACTTGTGTGTATGTGTGTGTGTCACATTCCTACAGCCACCGATGTCCCGACTCTTCTACATCAGCTGGAAGCCCCGTATCTCATCTAGATAAATTCCAGGTATGCATCTTCCTGAGTAAAAGCTCCCCAACTGTGTGTCTGTGAGACCAGGCTACACACTACAGCTTCTGAAATATAGTAGGGCAGACATGACATAAGCTTCCTAAATCCAAAGGAAAGCGGAACAGAGGAAAGGCCACATGTTGGGACCCGTAAGCATAGACATTTCATGGGTCTAGATTCAGCCCCTAACATCTTTCCTTTAATGAGCCTGGAGAATCCTAATTCGCTTGCCTGCTTCATGCTTGATGGTAACTCCAACCCATAGTCCCTCCACCGTGTGACAGTCTCTTCAGTCAGCACGAGTGCACTTTCAGAATACACTGCTTGTTCCTCCTTGGACAGGGCACATATGCATGACCCAGAGTAGACACCTGCAAAGTTCTGAGTCCACTAGATCACTTATTCCTCAGTCTGATAACCCAGACACTGATGAAGAGTTAGAGGGTACAGAGCATACACTGCATGAATGCTCACAGGGAAAATTCACACGAGGCCAGCACTAACTTTCGTGATGCTCGGATCGGCATGGAGTTTAAAACTTAGCCGCTGTTTGTTTCTAGAATCTCTAACATTTTTTTTTTTTTGGACTGCAGTTAACACTAGGTGACAGAGATTATAGAAAGAAAAAGCCTCAACAAGAAGATACTGCTATATGTTCCCAGAGTGGACGTAAGCAAACCCCATGAAAGGGCGCTCTGTTTTGTACACTGCTGTGACTGTAGACCCTATAATTACCTGGAACAGATAGTCCTCCAATATTTACTGAATTTGTGGGTGGATGTAAATAAACATACACACCCCAAGCATTTACCATACACGTATATTCCAGATTCTTGAGTTTTCAGCAGGCTTATGAATCTGTGTTGTTTTTTTTTTTTGTTTTTGTTTTTTTTTTTTTTCAACTGAGCGCAAGAGAACGTTAATACTCTCCTCCTGAATGGCAAGATACCAGCTGAACAAGCGTCATATGCCTCTGGGTTCCCCGGGTGACTCACAGGAGCGCTTTGTTTGGGAGGAGTGGGATGAGATGATGGTTGACAAAAATAACCACGGGTCCTCGAAGACGGCATCAAGCTCTACTGGTGAAAAGAACATTAGAGGTGACTGAATGCTTCTCCGAGGCAGGGAAAGATAGCGTTTGTCCTCCCATCGTGGGGTAGCAGCTGCTCACATGTTCCAAGAATCAGAGTTAGGATAAACGAAGTGAAATCGCCATTATTCCTAAGCAGTCAGATGCTCCTCTTAGATGGGGACATGTCTTATAAACGACGAAGGAAACAGCTAGGAGAGGTACTTAGGGAACACAAGGTGGTGACTCGATGATTCTGTGCATCTGTCTGTCTTTCTTCATAAAAGGCTTTCCTAGCAGGTGTAGTGGTACTCTACAGGAAGGAATCCCAGCACTCAGAATTAAAAGGCTGGAGGAGTGTGAAGCCGGCCCAGTCTGCATAGTGAGTTCAAGGACAGCCAGGACTACAAAGGATGATACCATTCCCCCCTCTCCAGCATGCCCACAGGAGGCTTTCCCAGACATACTTGCTTTCATTTGATGACCATGCCCACCAGGACAGAAGGTACCCTGGGGAAGAATCTCAGACTTGCCTCCAGCGTCATCTGTGTGGTGGAAGATTGCCAGTATCAGGAGTGTCTTGGCACAAACGTGAGGTGCAGATTCTGGGCCCCTCCCAGATCTATCTGATCCACTCGAGATGGGCCAGGAGTCTGTTATGTGAGACTAGGTGATCCAAGTGTGTGCTTGACTGTGAAAACCCTTGGATCAGGGCTCTGAGTTGGCAAATTACAAACCTTGATCAAAATGTCCAAACCTGGGGATGTCCAACCCCGTTCGTCACTGACAGTCTGGTTTATAGAGCTGACATTTTCTCACAAGACAATCCATTTTGTTAGCTACATTTTCCTTCACGCCTACAAAGCCCTGCACAGTCTGTTACAGCCGGATCTCTGGCTGCTCTCGGTTGTACCTCGCCTCAGCCCATGCTGACCTTTATTCCTTAGAGCTGCCTTCAGTCTCTGGAATTTTGTGTTTCCTCTACTGAGTTACCGAGTTACCATTGCTCATGGCTTGGTACTTCCTTCTCACTTTAAATTTTCTTTGATTCTTTTCTTTAATTCTGGCAGATCTGTTTATCCTCAGCCTCTCGGCTACACTTTCTGAAGTCACTTTGTTGACTAGGAAGTCAATGACTGGAGTGCCCGGGGTCTGCCTGTCTAACTAGAGACCAATTCTGTTGTTCCCAGAGCCAACCCTTGTTGTTCCCAGAGCCAACCCTGTGGCTAAGCATACAATAGATCCTCAATAGACGTCTATTCAGTAAACAAACCATGAGCTGGGGGAAGCTTGGTAGAAAGAAAGGATGCTTTCTTCCGTTTGGATTCCTGTGCAGATTTCCTCGGGAGGAAAGCAGGATAAGGGGGTGGGGAGGAGGTGGGTTGGCTGTTTTGCATGCTTCCTGGAAGTGCAATCCTGCGGTCCTTGTCCCACAACTGAGTTAGTTTTCTTAGCATAGTGTCCTCAGGCTTCATCCATGTCTGACTGGATTTCCTTGGTTTTTAAAGTAACTGAGGATATAGAGAAACCTGGTAAGGGTACTACTGTAAGCTCCAAGAATGGAGTGGGTTTCTTGCTTTCAATTCCTGGATAAATATTCAGAATGTAGGTGAGATTGCTATGACATGTCTACATCTTCTGTTTTTGAGACGTTTGTGTCGGCATGCTTTGTTATGTTTGGTTTTTAGCTATTCTATTGGGTTCATTTATCTACCTCCCTTCCAGCCTTTATTCCATCCTAATCTTTTCCAACTCCCTAACATGAGGTAGGAGAGAAGGAAGGTTAGAGAGGAAAGGGGAGAAAGGAGGCATAGACCTTTCAGGCTACTACCTGCTGATTAGGGGCAGGAGCATCAGGTTCCTAGGGGCAAGTGCAAACTTCATCTTTAGGATATCCATTACTTCTTGTTGTCTCTTTGCTCATGACCACTGGACAAACCACAGCAACAGGAAACGGGAGCAGGAGGGAGGGAAGCAGTGCCTCATAGAGCCCCCACCCTCTAAAGGTTCCCGGAATTCCAAACAAACTCTCTGCAGCTGGGCAAAAATACACCCCCGCTAGTACATGATTAAAACAAAAATAATTTTATATAATGTTTGTTTTATTTTTTGAGGCAGGGTTTCTCTGTGTAGCTCTGGCTGTCTTAGAACTTGCTCTGTAGATCAGATTAGCTTTGAACTCAGAGATGGCTATGCCTCTGCCTCTGCCCCTGGCTCTGCCCGCTGGGACTAAAGGCATGCACCACCATGCCCTAGTTGTATATCTGTTCTTAATTCAGAAACTCCACAGTGTTTTCCATTGTGGCTGCACCCCTTCCCAAATCTGCCAGTGATGTTCAAAGGTCCCACACCCTTGCTCCTCCTCCTTCCTGTGTGTGCTAACGATGGAACTTAGCCATTCATATTCTGGGCTTACTCCCAGCTTCTCTTTCTTTTACTTTATTGTTGTGTGTGTGTGTGTGTGTGTGGTGTGCCCAAGTATATATGTGTATGTAGGCTGGGGGTTGACATTGAGTATTTTCTTTGATTGCTCATCACTTTGATTACTAATCACAGGTAGGGATCTGAGCTGCTTTGACTGACTAGTTTACCTAACCAGCTTGCCCTGGAATCTCCTATTGGACTGACTAGTTTACCTAACCAGCTTGCCCTGGAATCTCCTATTGGATTGACTAGTTTACCTAACCAGCTTGCAATTGCAGTGGCCAGCAAACCTGTCAGCTTTTGTGTGGGTTCCTGAGATTTAAACTTCGGTCCTGCGCTCACACAACACGTGCCTTATCCACTGACAGCTCCAAGTCCCCTTTGCATTGTTAATGACTGTCGAGCAAGCAAGGATGAAGCAGCTTTTCATTGTGGTTTTGACTTGAATTTCCCTAATGAGAAGTGATGTCGAACCTCCCAGAGAGCCTCTCTCTCTCTCTCTTCTCTCTCTCTCTCTCTCTCTCTCTCTCTCTCTCTCTCTCTCTCTCTCTCTCTCTCTCTCTCTCTCGTCTGCCATCTTTAAGCCTGCCTGTCTCCGTCTCTCTGTTTTCGTTGTGTGTGCACATGCGTGTACATCTAGGTGGAACCCAGAGGTTCAGGCTGAGCATCATCCTCGGTTACTTCACATCGTATTTCTCTGGGACAGACAGTTCCTTTCCTGAACCTCGAGCTTACTGGTTGATTGATTGGCCAGAGAGTCCAGGGAAGAATCCTTTTCACCTGGGATTCCAGATGTGTACTGCTGAGTTGCCACAGCCATTTGTACAGTTAGGCTGGTGACCAATGGTGCCGTCTCCCAGACCTGCTCACACATGCATTGCTTTGGCTGCTTTAATTTTTTTTTTTTTTTTTCAGACAGGGTATCACTATGTTGCCATTGCTGGCCTGGAATTCCCTAGGAATATCAGATTGGCCTCTAACCCACAAAAGACCCAGTGGCCTCTGCCTCCTGCATATTCACATTAAGGTGTGCAGCGCCTCATCTAGCCCTTTGACTGTTACTTTTTTTAAACTTTATTTTCACGTTATTCATTTTATGTTTATTGGTGTTTTGCCCGCATGTGTGTACATGCCTGATGCCTGTGGACAACAGAAGAAGGTGTCTGATCCCTTCAAACTGTGCGTTGTCATGTGGGGGGGGGGGCTGAGAATCGAACCCAGGTGCTCTGGGAAAGGAGCCAGTGCTCTTAACTGCTTGCTCCATTGGTCTAACCCAAGCTTTGGCCATTTAAAAATGAGTGGCTCTTCTGACCATTACATACTGTGTGTGGCATTAAATCCTGTCATTTATACACTACTATATTTGTGGGACATCCTGGGCACATATATATTCTGTTCTTATAACAACCTTGAGATATAGGCACAACCCAAATTCAAGGCCTGCATGGATCCAGTCACATTCCTATGGTCACACTGCTGGTAAATGATGGGGTGGGGAGTTTGACAGGAGCAAAAGGGGAGCTGGGGAAAATCCCATCCATATCCTTTCTGAAGTCCTCACAGATAGGAAGAGAATAGCTGGGAGGCACGAGCCAGCGTCTGCTAGTTTCATTCCAGCTGTAACCTGCTAGGGAGCTGTGCCTCGCCCCACCCCCATCCCTTTTTCTCTCTCTCAAAATGGAATATTTTGTAAAGATTTATTTATTATATATAAGTACACGGTATCTGTCCTCAGACACACCAGAAGAGGGAATTAGATGGTTGTGAGCCATTACAGATGGTTGTGAGCCACCATGTGGTTGCTGGGATTTGAACTCAGGACCTCTGGAAGAGCTGTCAGTGCTCTTGACCACGGAGCCAGCGCTCCAGCCCAAAATTGAATATTTAATAGAGGAAATTGTTTGCACAGGTGATGGAAGACCCAAAGGGGCAAACCTGCAAAGCTTAGTAACCAGAGTCATAGCTACTGAACGAAGCCATGAGGGTGACAGGGGGAAGTCAAGCTGCCAGAACTCCATCAGAGAGGTCCTGCAGGGTGGAAGGTCAGACCCTCAAGGGGAAGGACTGTGCATCTGGTGATTCCGGGATGGGGTTGGGGGGAGGGGCAGGCACCTGTTCACCAGCGTCCTCTAAGAGGATGGAACCTGGGAATTTTGGCCCGGTCAATGTGCCTGGCCTCAGCGATACTGCTGGTACGGTAGAATACACATGCTTGGCAAAATTCCCATGTTGAGTCTGTTTTCAAACATCCCGGGGGGCGGGCAGTAAAAAGATTAGAGAGCCTTTGTAGCATGACACAGGCTGCCTTGGGTCTAGTCTCTCCTACCTATTGGTCATACCATTATCATCACTATCATCTTTTTTTTTAAAGTCTTATTTATATAGTCCAGGTTAGCTTTGAATGGGCTATGTAGCCGAGGATGGCCTTGTACTCCAGATCCTTCTGCTTCTACTTTGTGAGTGCTGGGTCTCGGATGTGTTACACGTCTGGATGCCCAGTAGGAGACAGATCAACAAGGTGGGGGTACTGGAGCATGTGAAGGGGGATTGTCAGCTCAGCCCCACTTTTTTCCTTCCCAAGATCCCTCTCTGCTTTGCCCTTCTGGTGTCACCCTAATTGTACCTCAGGAAGTAACCCCGAGGCATCCATAGAAGAGCCTCCAACTGGGTCTGAGCTGCTCGCCTCAGAGCACGGTTAAACAGGAAGCTAGGACACTTCTGTGTTGAGACCGCCTGGGGACTGTGTGCGCCTGGAGGGTGGAGGATTTGTTCCGCATCTGTCTCCTGCCATCTGGTGGACGGATAAGGATTTCGAACAGACCCAGCGGGCAGGAGACCCATGAGAAAGGAAGAGTGTTTTGGGGGGTTGTGGGAGGAGGAAAGAAGAAAGCAGTAAATGTAGCGCTGCTTTGTGCTGAGGCCTAACCTGGGCAGCGTGTTCTTTAGACACAAACAAAAAAAAATTTTTTTTTGACTCAGACAAGGCACCAACGACCAACCAAAGAGATGACCCTATCTAGGGTGAACTAATGAGTTTATTTGGCGTGTAGAATCATGGGTGAGAAGTTACTTACCAGGGTGTGGGTGACTCTGGAACAGCCATATTACTGAAAATCCCACATAGTTACATACAAGGTCTCCCTTTCAATTAACCCTCCACTCTCCTCATATACTAGCACTTCCCAAGGCTGGCACAGCCGGGAGCAGGTGCAGCTGGGACAGGTGCAGCCAGGAGCCGGTGCAGCTGGGAGCCATTACAATCTCAGATGGGCGTGATCCTCCTCTCCTCCTCCCCCCCTTTTTTTTTGAGGAAGGCTAACAGGTCTGATCTGGAGGGTGTACTGTGAGCGGCCACAGCTGCTCTATTAAGATGGCAAAATTGTTACGGTCAGAGGAAAGCATTCCACGGAAGTGAAACAGAGCATTGTGGCAGGAAGGAGGGAAGTGGAGGGAAGTGTCGGCCTTCCAACATTTCCTTCAAGGACATATCTCAAGTGACCTAATTTCTTCCCATAGGCTTCAGCACTTCCTATAACACTCTACACTGATATCAAGCCTTTAACATGTGAGCCTTTGGGGACACTTCAGTACCTAATGAAACTCCTCAAACAGTAACTCCCTGGTCTTCTCTTTCCATAGCCTCTGGCAGTCGCTTTGATTTCTGTTTCTGTGACTTGACTCCTGAGTGTACTCTGTTCATCCTTCCGTGACTAGCTTATTTCATTTAGCATAATGTCATTAAAGCTCATGGATTGGCTTTCTTTTACAGGGCTGAGTAGTATTCCATTTGTTGTATGTTATGTTTTGTTTATCCATGCATCTACTAATGTTTCCTCATTGTGACTGTAGTTAATAATGCTTCTTTCTGTGACATGCATGTGTAGGTATCTGCTTGAGTGTCTGCTTTCAGTCTCCTGGGTATACACACCCAGAAGTAGAATTGTGAGGTCATATTATATGGCGTGGTAGTAATTTTTATTGCCCTGACAAATAGCTTTTAGAGACAATTTAAAACAGGAAAGGTTCGTTTTGGGTCATATTCAGAGATTTTAATCCATGGGCTGCTGGCACCAGTAGTTCCCACTTTCTCCCAATACCGATCACTTTCTGATCCCATCACTAAGTTAGATGTCCAGCCTTTAATATTGCAGTATGTGTTGGGCTATAGTCCTAGCTCTCTGGGAATGCATGCAGCCTAAGAACCACAGGGTGGGCACCCTGTGTTCACCCATGGATAAAATCAGAACCCTTGGAATACAGTCACCTCCCCATGACCCATCAGCCTGTAGCCACCCCTTTAATACGTCTGCCTTTTGAAAGGCATTTCACATGTGGCATATTTCATCTTTTGAGGACCTGTCATACTATTCCAGATGAACATATGCCATTTCATTTAATTCTCACAGAACTTCTGAGAAGAAGGCCTGTCGTTCATTTCTTAACACGTGGAGAAATGTAAATCAGAGGAAGTCAGCTCGCCTGTAGCCAGGGAGCCAAACAGTGACAGAGCAGGAACAAAAGCAAACCCAGTTCACGTCACAGGATGGCTGTCATGGCTTAGGTGTCACCAGGAGATGAAGGACTGGGACGGCCATTGCTGGCCAGTGAGACAAGAGTGTAGATACTGTGGACACGGCCTGGCAGCCCCCAGTCAGATAGGTGGAGGGTTGCCATCTTCCTCAGCAATGCCATCCCTAGACTCTTCCACACTTCCTCAAATAAAAAGAATTCTAAAAACAAAGCAAATCAGCTGTGACCTTTCATAGAAGTACTATCAATTCACAATTTACGTTCTGTCTTCCAACTCCCCAACAATGGGCGGCAGCAGCTGTGAGTGGAAACCCAAGGATCTAGCAGTCGCTCAGTCCCATAAGGCAAGCGGGTGAAAAAGAGAACATCTTCCTTCTTCCAATGTCCTCATGTAGGTCTCCAGCAGTTGTGGACAACCACGCCTGGATCTGGGATTTGCCTTGTCCCAGATGGCCTTGAACTCAGAGATCTCCTTGCCTCAGTGTCCTGGGATTTATAGCCACTATGCCTCAAGATCTTCATGCCAAGATCCAGGTCAGATCTTCCAGCCTCAAGATCAGGATCCCAGGCGAGCCCTCCAATTCTGGATTGTGGTTCATTCCAGATATAGTCAAGTTGACAACCAGGAATAACCACTACATCCACATACTGGATATCAACCTGCAGTTAAAAGAAATGAGACACCAGCGTGAATCACATTGTGAGCGAACCTCCAAAATGACCATTCAGAGAAGCTGTTCACAGAGGCCTGTCTTGTGTGACTCCATTCACATAAAGTATCACAGACCATGGGCTGGAGCGATGGCTCAGTGGTTAAGAGCACTGACTGCTCTTCCAGGGGTCCTGAGTTCAAACCCCAGCAACCACATGGTGGCTCACAACCATCTGTAATGGGATCTGATGCCCTCTTCTGGTGTGTCTGAAGGCAGCGGCAGTGTGCTCATATACATAAAATAAATAAATAAACTTAAAAAAAAAGAAATATCACAGAGCAGCTAAACCCACAGACAGAAAGCAGATCAGTGGCCCACAGCTGGGGAGTGTCGGGTGTGCATGAGCCTTCTTACAGGGAATGATAATGTGTCACTACATGGTGGCGAGGATTGTCAACAGTGTGACCCTTCTGGAACCTCTGCATGGTATTCATTCGTTTTTTTAAAAATAATTATTTTATTTACTTACATTCCACACATTGGCCCTACTTCCGGTCCACCCTCCCACAGTTCTTAATCTCATTCCCTCCCGTTTGGCTCTGAGAGGGTGCTCCCCCTACCCCCAAGATTCCCCTTCCCTGGGCCTCAAGTTTCTACAGGATTAGGCACCTCCTTTACTAGCAAGGTCAGACAAGGCAGTCCTCTGCTACATATGTGCCAGGGACCTTAGGCCAGCCCCTGTATGCTCTTCAGTTGGTGGCTTAGTCTCTGGGAGTTGCCAAGGGTTCAGGTTAGTTGATACTGTTGGTCTTCCTATGGAGTTGCCATCCCCTTCAGCTCCTTCAATCCTTCCCATAATTTTTCCATAGGGTCCTCGACTTCAGTCTGATGTTTGGCTGTGAGTATCTGCATCTATGTCAACCAGCTGCTGGTAGAGCCTCTCAGAGGACAGCCATCTGCACAGTATTCTTAAGATCACACACACACACACACACACACACACACACACACACACACACACACAATTACTGCATATTTCTGGCTTTGTTTTGTTTTCGAAGATAGGCCTGGAGCTTAAAGCCAACACCTTCTTGTCTCAGCTTCTCAAGTGCCACGGTTACAGGGATGAGCACCAATCCCAGCCTTCCCTCCCTTTACTTTTTTTTTTTTTTTTATAGTTAGCATACAGAATAATGAGCTTCATTCCGAATCATTACAGACTCTTGGCAGCAACACCACCTGAGAACTGTTATCAGAAGAAATTCCACAGAATGAATTAAAACACTCGCCCTGGGTGAGCCGCTTCTTTATTCTGTTTGAATAATTTTGATTATAGAGTATTTCACTCATTCCCAAACCTTCAGGAAACACAACACCTACACGCCTGTCACACGCACTAGCGGAGGTTAACATTCGTCATATTTACTTCTGATTTCTCCACTTAAACAGTCAACTATTACAAATACAGGCTGGGGTGCACACACACACACACACACACACACACACACACACACACACACACACACACACACACACACACGTCTACATTAATTGTTAAGAGCTGGTGCAGTTTCAGCGCCACCACTAGGTGTCCCATTAACTAAGTCCACGGAGGCTGTACTCCGTATTGTTAAAGTGGGTTTCCTTAAATGGCATTACTACCCCGTGGGTGAGAAGGTGTGTGTAATGTAACAGCTGTCGGCCTTTAACTCTGTTTTGCTTCCCAGTTTTATTAATGATGGCATTAGTATAGTAGGGGTGTTATAAAGAAAACAAAAAGAACCACAAACAGGTTCTCTGGTGCTGAAGATGGCAAGACTGCTTCCTCTAGGGGCCCTGAGGCAAGCTTCTTTCCTGCTCCCTCCAGTTTCCGGCAGTTGCCAGAAGGCCTGCCAGTTCCTTCGTTGGCACAACACCCTGTGCTCTGCTCTCTTGTGCTGGGTAAAGGCTTACTGAAATCAAGAAGACCTTTGACTGTCGCATCTGCAAAGCCCCTCTTTCTAAAGATCTCACTCACAGGCCCCAGGAGATTATTAGGGCTTCAATGGTATCTTTTGGGGGTTATAAATTCACCCCGTCCGCGCCAACCATGTCTTAGCAGAGGCAACTCAGTTGGGCTGCTGTTGGGGTTCAGCAAACACTGATTTCAGTTAAGCAAGAGTAAGTAGTTTATTGAATGCACGCCTTAATGCCACAAAGCACTCGGGTGCCTAATTTGCATGTGGCACTCTGCTCTCAGGGCAGGGCTTTTCATAGGAGAAACCAGGTTCAGGGGAGCAGTTGGCTCACTAGGCAGAGTATTATCAGCTAAGCTTTAAGTGATTGATCCTGAGTGAGGTGTTGGGGGTCGTGGATGGGTGATGAACGGGGAATTTCAGAACACTGAGATAACAGAGCATGAGGGTTATAATCGAAATATCTTGGCTTATTAGTAACATCTTCAGTATTGGCTGGGAAGTGCCCAGTGAGCCCATACATGGAAGAAGGAAGGGCTGCCCAGTGGTCAGCTCTGACTCCAGACATTTTAGACATAACTCACATTGACCTTTGACTTGATGGCTCCTATTCGTGGAATTCCTTAAGATTAGCAAACCTCATACAGCACATTCAGAACATGCAGGACAAATCAAGGTATGTGGTCAGCATGGCCTTGAACCAAGTCACTACCCAAGCCTGGCGTCCTGAGTTCAATTCCGGAGCCAAAGTAAATAGAAGGAGAGAACTGACTCTAGAGTTGTCCTCTGACCTCCACATGTGCACATCACACACACAGTAGTGATCAGTAAAATTCTAAAAGGATGTAAAGAGATTTCCCCCTAATTAACTGGTAAAACATATTAGAAGTAGAATAAGAAATAACATGAACAAAGACAGTGAAAAGAAGAAATAAAAGTCAGGAGGTAGGCTGGGGAGATGGCTCTGTGAAGCGCACTGACTGCTCCTCCAGAGGTCCTGAGTTCAATTCCCAGCAACCACACTGTGGCTCACAACCATCACAACTGGGATCCGATGCCCTCTTCTGGTGTGTCTGAAGACAGTGAAGTGCACTCACGTATATAAAATAAATAAATCTTAATAAATCAGGAGGTGATGAAATGAATAGATGAGAGCTATGAGTGTGTCATGAGTGCTGCCATGTTCCCACTGTGCTCCCACTGTGCTCCTACCATCCTACCGTGCTCCCACTGTGCTCCCACTGTGCTCCTACCATCCTACCGTGCTCTCATCATGTTCCCACCATGTTCCCATTGAGCTCCCACTGTGCTCCCACTGTGCTCCCATTGTGTTTCTACCACGCTCCCACTGTGCTCCCACTGTGCTCCCACCATGCTCCCACTGTGTTTCTACCACGCTCCCACTGTGCTCCCACCATGTTCCCACCACACTCCCACCGTGCTCCCACCATGCTCCCACTGTGCTCCCACCATGTTCCCACCACGCTCCTACTATGCTCCCACCACTATCCCACTGTGCTCCCACCATGCTCCCACCATGCTCCCACCACATTACCATCGTGCTCCTACCATCCTACCGTGCTCCCACCATGTTCCCATCGAGCTCCCACTGTGCTCCCAACGTGCTCCCACTGTGCTTTCACCATGCTCCCACCATGTTTCCACCACACTCCCACCGTGCTCCCACCATGTTTCCACCACACTCCCACCATGCTCCCACCATGCCCCTGCCACGATGACCATGAAAGCAAGCCCACAATTAAATGCTGTTTATTATTGTTAAATTTTTAAAATCAGATTTGCCTTGGTCATGGTGTCTCTTCACAGCAATAAAACAGTGACTAAGGCTGAAGTTGGTACCAGTGACTGGGGTATCGCTGTGACCATGCTGTGACTAGCTTGACTATGCTGTTTGTTGGAGGAATAGGGTAAACTTTGGGACTCTGAACTAGAAAAGTGGTCAGATACTTTAAGTGGGACGTAATAGGCCATGCCAGTGGGAGCATAAATGGTGGTGCTGAGGGAGATGTGAACTGTGGGAGCCCAGCTCAAGAGGTTTCAGAAGGGAAGACTTATAGCAGTTGGCCTAGAGATTATTCTTGTTACAGCTTGGCAAAGAATGTGACGGCTTTTTGTCCTTGTCCTAAAAAAAAAAAAAATCTGCCTTAGGCTAAATTGAAGAGTTTTGGATGAATGGTATTGGCAAAGGAAAGAGCCTAGTCTTCTTGGCTCTGCCCTGTGGCTATAAGTCGTTACTTCTTGAAGATCTATAAGGAAAGGGAACATGTGGGGGCGAGGAGACATACAGGAAGTACAGTTTGAGGAGAAGAGGAGCGCCAGGAAGTGTCATGAGCGAAGTCTAGTGATCAAGAAGACGAAAAGTTTGAAGAAAATCCTGATGCTAAATAGAATAAAGGGAGCAGTGGCCCAGGGAAGACCCGGCTAATATTCCAACGCGTGGAAAGAATTAAAGGGAAGCCTGAGCACTGAAGGAAACCACCGGCAAGACAAAGCTGATGCAGATGTAACTGAACTGGGGGCCAAGTTCCAACCCCAACAAACAGCAGAACTTGGTAGTTTTGGCTACCTGGTTCTGGCTTTAGAGTCAAGGATACAAGAAAGGGGTCGTGGACTCTCCCTCCATAGCTCAGGAAAACCTCTGAGGCCAAGGGTGTGTCAAGGTGTCTCTGTGTGGAGCCCTAGAGAGGCCATTTCATGAAGATGTACAAGCAAGGCCTGGGTGGCGTTGGAGACTCCAGGGTGTTGGAGATGCCTGTCATGGAATACCTGCCAAGGAGAGCTGCAGACCAAGTGTGGCGCCAGCCTGAGAGAGAGAGGGGTGCTACAGTTCCAAAACAGAACTAAGTGAGAGATCTCAAGATTTCCTCACAGCAACAGAACCACGCTTAAGACAACAGTAATTACACAAATTAGCACTGACCACAGAATTCCTTCAATTTGACAAATGCTCTGTGTTTGTCAAGACTTTAGGCACTGAAGCTTCGAGGTACACACACACACACACACACACACACACACACACACACACACACTTGTTAATTCATTTTTATCAAAACCCTGCCACTTTAACAAGAACTGACTTCCTACTCTTTTTGGTGTGTATGGTGCTGAAGGTGGAAACCTGGGCCTTGACTATGCCTGATCAGCACTTTGCCACTGAGCACTAAAGCTACTTTATATGTGATCACTCTTGACAGCTAATCAAGTTCCCTTCAAGTGATAATGCCTGGCTACCCTAACCTGTCTTCAACAAAAATCGTCTTGGGTCAGTGTGATGGTTTGAAGGAGAATGGCCCCCATAGGTTCATATTTTTGAATGTTTGGTTTCTCGATAATGGAACTGTTTGGAAAGGATTAGGAGGTGTGACCTTTCTGGAGTACATATGACCTCATTGGAGGAGGTATGTTATGTCATTGGGTCTCTCTCTCTCTCTCTCTCTCTCTCTCCCTCTCCCTCTCCCTCTCCCTCTCTCTCCCTCCCTCCCTCCTTCCCTCTCCCTCCATCCCTCCCTCTCTTTCTCCCTCTCCCTCCCTCCCTCTCCCTCCATCCCTCCCTCTCTCCCTCCCTCTCTCTCTCCCTCCCTCCCTCCCCCTCTCTCCCTCCCTCTCTCTCCCTCCCTCCCTCTCTCTCTCTCCCTCCCTCCCTCCCCCTTCCCTTTCTCTCTCCCTCCCTCCCTCCCTCCTTTCCTCCCTCCCACCCTTCCTCTCTCTCTCTCTCTCTCTATCTCTCTCTCTCTCTCTCCCTCCCTCCTTCCCTCTCTCTCTCCCTCTCTCCATCCCTCCCTCTCTCCCTCCCTCTTTCTCTCCCTCCCTCCCTCCTCCTTCCCTCTCTCTCCTCCTCCTTCCCTCCCTCCCTCCCTCCCTCCCCCCTCTCTCCCCCCCCATCCCCTGCATGCTGTATACAAATCAGGATGTAGAGCTCTCAGACACTGTTCTAATGCCACCCCTGTTTGCTTCCTGACATAATACTCATGGACTACCCCTCTAAATCTGTAAGCAAGGCCCCAATTAAATGCTTTCTTTTGTAGGGGTTGTTTTGGTCATGGTGTCTGTGATGGTTATTCTTGGTTGTCAACCTGATGACCTCTGGAATTAACTAAAAATCCAAGTGGCTGGGTACACCTGTGAGGAATTTTTCTTGATTGAGTTATTTGGATTGGCGAGACCCACCTTGAAGCTGGATCTTTTGAGGTGGGAAGATACACCTTAAATGTGGGCCACACTTTCTGGGGGCAGTCTCTACAAAGGTCATGGAAAACGGAAGCTTTTGCTCTTTGACTGTTTGCCCTCACTCTCACTGGTAAGTCCATTTCTACACCAGCAATAGCGCCAACTTCTTCAGTATTCTTGCATGTACAGAAGAGGAGACATCTAACATCATGGATTGACCAGCTACTAGAATTTTGAACTTTCTGTTGGTAGACCCCCATTGTTGGACAGCCATTCTAATAAATACCTCTTATACATATAATAGATCCCCTTCATTCTATCAATTCTGTTCCTCTAGAGAACTCTTACTAATATAGTATCACTTTATAGCAATAGAACAGAAACCAATACAGTCAGTTTAGCCAGAATACCCATTTCTTAATCCCTGTCCTCTTTCTTCCTCTCATTCTTTAAGTATAACCACAGATATTTAGAAGGCAATCTGAGAATTACATCATATTTATTTAGCATTACAACAATAACAATAATTGAACTCAGGACCTCTGGAAGAGCAGTCAGTGCTCTTAACCACTGAGCCATCTCTCTGGTCCCTCAATTTTATTTTTAATTGTCTTAAAAATATTATTGCTTCTCACACATATACTTAGCGTTGGCTAGCTCTTACCCTCACCCTTCCTGCTCCTAACACTGTTTCTTCCACCTTCATATGATGTGTTCTAAGAGAGTTCCCAGAAGCCTCTCTTCCCCCTCATAAACACCTCTTTGATATTCTTGCCTCCGTACACACTCATGGTCACAGAGTGTCACATAAAAGTGAGAAGCTAGGCTTAAATATGAGAACATGTGACATTCGTCTTTCTAGATCTGGGTTATCTCACTTAATAAAATATTTCCCAGGTCCATGAAACTGTAGGTTTCATAATTCTATTTTTAGTTATGGCTGAATAAAATTCCATTGTGAGTACGAACCACTTTTCTATTATCCGTTCATCTGTTGATGGACATCTAGGCTGATTTCATTTCCTTGCTATTGTGACTAGAACAGTAATAAACATTGATGTGCGAGTATCTCTATAGTAGAATAGAGTCCTACTTTATACCCTGAGTAGATGTCAGGGGCATAATATCTGGGTCACAGGGTGAAACAGAATCCCAAAATAATATTAATTTAAGTCCCCCCCAATAGCTATGGGTGTTAAACACCATAAAGAATATGTACTGGCCATTTGTACATCTTCTGAGAACTCTTTGTTTGGTTCTGTAGACCAGTTTTACCGGCTTATTTATTTTACATATTGCTTAGTTTTTCTTTCTTTTTTTTTTAGGTTTAAAAAATTCTAATTATATTGATGTGGGTGTATCTTTGTGTGCGTTTGCACATGAGAGTGAAGTTTCTTGCCAAGGTCAGAGGGCATCAGGTCTCCTGGAGGTGGAGTTATGGGTACTTGTGAGCTGCCCAACAAGGTGCTGGGAACTAAACTCAGGTCCTTCACAAGGTCAGTAAGTGCTGTTATCCGCTGGAGAGAGTCTCTCTAGCCCTCGTTGCTTAATTTTTCTGAGTTATTTGATATTCTGGATATTAATCTTTTTTGAGTGCGTAGCTAGCAGGATGTTCTGTTCCGTAGGCTGTGTCTTACCTGGATTACTGGTTTCCTTTGCTATATAGAATCTGTTCAATTCTATGAGGTCCCTTTTGTCAACTCCTGGCTTTGTTTCCTGAGCAACTGCAATCCTATTCAGAAAATATGCCTTACCGATGCCGACATCCTGAGTGCTTTATTCACTTTTCTCCTTTAGAGGTTCAAGTCTTATGTTAACGTTTTGATCTATTTGCAGTTGATTTTTGTGTAGGTTGAGAGGTAAGGCCCTGGTCTCATCCTTCTACATGGAGCTCTGCAGGTTTTCCAGCAGCTTTTAAGAATGCCCTTCTCTAGCAAGCATGCGAAAAAAAGAAAAACTCGGGTAGCTGAAGCTGCATGGGGTTTATATATGAATCTTCTATCCTGTCCCACCAGCCAACATGTCTGCCATTGAGCCAGCACCGTGCGCTTGGTTCCTAGGGCTGTAAATATAACCTGAAATTAGGCATGGTGACACCATCAGCCCTCTGTCCCCACTCCACCCCTTGCTTCGGTTTGCTTTAGCTAGCTAGCCAAGATCTTTTGTGCTTCTAGATGAATTCTAAGATATTTCTCCCCTGCTTTTTGGGAAGAACAAAGTTGGAACTTTGGTTAGGATTGCACTGATCTAAAGATTGCTATAATACTGTTTCTTCCAGTCTGATCTGTGAGCATGGGAGGTCTTTCCGCTCTATATTGTCTTCTTCAATTTCTCTCTCGCTTTGAAGTTCTCATTACAGAAGTCTTTTGTTCCCTTTGTTAGGGTTACTTCAAAGGGTTCTCTTACACCGAGGCCGTTGTGAATGGGGAGTTCCTATGATTTCTTTCTCAGCCTATTTATTGTTGGTTTATAGGACGGCTACAATTTTCTTCTTCTCCTCTTTTTCTTTTCAAAAAGATTTTATTTGGTGTGTCTGAGTGCTCTTCTGCATGTATGCCCACATGCCAGCAGAGGGCATCAGTTCCCATTACAGATGGTTGTGAGCCACCATGTGGTTGCTGGGAACTGAACTCAGGACCTCAGGAAAAGCAGACAGTGTTCTTTTCTCAAGTCCTGGCTACGACTTTCTTTTCATAGCCTACCACTTGGCCGAACGTTTTTGTCAATACCAAGGTTTTTTTTTTTTTTTTTTTTTTTGGAACGTTTTCTTTATTATATATAGAATATAAATTATATGTCTATTATATATAGATTCTGTAATCTGTAAGTAAGGATACTTTTTACTTGTAGCTCTTCTGTTTGCTTCTCCTTCTCACTGTTGTAGCTAAGACTTCCTGTACTGTATTGAAGGTGAGTGGAGACGGTAGACACCATGACTTTTCTATAGAGAGGAGAGAGAAGCAAATCCCCAAATAAAGTAGAATAGGAAAAGGGGCAAAGCTATTGTTAGACTACGTCCTGCTGATTGGGGGACTTAGTCCCCCCAACTTAATATAAGTGCTGCCTGTAAAATTATCACATATAGCCTTAGCTGTCTAGAGGTATGTTCCCAGTGTTTTCAAGGATTTCAGTGATTTCAATGAAGGGATGCTGGGTTTTGTCAAAAGCATTTTCTGCATCTATTGAGATTATCATGGAAGTTTAGCCCTTGAGTCCTATTTATACAGTGTTATATTTATTGCAGAGAATCATCCCTGCATCTCTAGAAAAAAAGTCAATATGATCTCCATGAATGCTTTTTTTTAAAAAATACAGTTTCAGCTCTTTATTGGACATGTTAACAAAGCAGTTTAGTGAAAAAGACCAAAGCCCATGTCATCTTCAGATTCCTTGGGTTCTTCCTTCTTTGCTTCCACTTTCTTCTCCTCAGCTGGGGCAGCGGCAGCAGATGGAGCAGGACCACCAGCAGGCGCGGCTCCTGCTGCGGGAGCAGGCCCACCAGCCCCTACATTGCAGACGAGGCTCCCAATGTTGACATTGGCCAGAGCCTTTGCAAACAAGCCAGGCCAGAAAGGTTCAACACGGACACCGGAGGCTTTAATGAGGGCATTGATCTTATCCTCTGTGATGGTCACCTCGTCGTGCAGGATGAGGGCGGAGTAGATGCAGGCGATATGCATGTCTGGTGTTTCTGGTAGCTGGAATAGGGCATCATGTGCTCTGTAACTGGAGTTACAGATGGTTGTAAACCGCCAATGTGGGTGCTGGGAATTGAACTCAGGAATGAGAGCCAACAGTGCTCTTAACCGCAGAGCCATTTCTCCAGCAGCTTTGATATATACTTGAATTTGATTTATAAGTATTTTGCTTAGAATTTTGCCCTGTAGGACTGAGGCTTTAGATTAGGGGTACATTGCTTGCCTCACATGCATGACGACTTAGGTTCAACCCTCAGTAAGACAATCAGTCAAACAAGCAAACTAGAGCAAAAAAAAAAAAAAAAAAAAAAGAATTTTTACATCTCTGTTCATCAGGGAAATGTTATAAGAATATTCTTTGTTTTAATCTCAGGTGCAGGATATGGAGCTGCTTCAGATTGTCCAAAGCAGCTGATTGTGATTTGCCTTGTGCTCTAGCAGCGGTGTGTGTTTTTTTTTTTTGTTGTTGCCGAGAGTTTCTACAAGTGTGTGATGTTTGGAATTCTGGGAACTCTTCAGAGGGTATATAAATGCTGGGCCCCGAGAGGCAGAGTTGGTGCTGGTTTCAGTTTGTTAAGTGGTCATGAGCAAGGAACAACAAAAAAAAGTTAGATATTCTGACGGCGAAGATCAAACTTGCCCCCAAAGAACTCGATGCCTCGAATCAGCAGGATGTAGTCTAACACTAGCTTCGCCCCTTTTCCTACCCTACTTTATTTGGGGATTTTTTTTCTCCCCTCTATCTCCTACTGCTAGGGAGTTGGAAGGGTGGAATAAGGGTAGAGAAAGCAAGAAGAAAGAAGAACCCACAAAGTAGCCAGTCTGGCTACCTACTGGCCCCTATAGACTCATGTATTTAAATGCTCGGCCATAAGGAGTGGCACTATTAGGAGGTGTGGCTTTGTTGGAGTAGGTGCGGCCTTGGAGGAAGTGTGCCATTGTGGAGGCAGGCTTTGAAGTCATATATGCTCAAGCTGTGCCCACTGGGGCACACAGTCTGTTTCTGATGCCCGTGGATCAAGATGTTTGCAATTCCAGTTCAAATCTAAAGAATCGGATCTGGGGTGATGGTGGCCACCGCGGAGTTGAGACCTTTCGGATGAGTTTTGCTGAGCATGTGTATAAAATGCTCCGGTCTCTCTGCACTCCCTTCCGCTCAACTCGGTGCTGTGCGGGGAGCCCTTGGCCCTAACAGCAGCCTTGGTGTACTATAGTTCTTGTGTGTGGGGAACGGGTGTTCGCCTGGTGGTTCCCACGAATCCCAGCTGACCCCTGATCTATGCTTCACTTTACAGGGTCACTCTCAGGCATGGCGTCCTGGGCTGTCAAGCCCTGTTGTGCAGGGCTAGTGTGTGAGAAGTGCTCCCCCACCCAGCTTCAGAGAGATCACATCTGTCTTAACAGGTTCCTTTAAGCCCTCGTCTCTTGCAGGAAAAGGGATTGTTGAGTGCAATCTCATCTGCTTTCCTGCTCTTGGTTTCACTCATTTCAGGGTATTATAGTCCACGCACATAGAAGGCGGGAGCAGGAAGATTGCCATCCGGAGTGATGACCTGGACTTTGTAGACAGGAGCCACCGTACTCTGCATCAGACTGGCTTAAAAAAAATCTGTTTGCAAAGAATATACTTTGACTTCCAGGTAAAGTGGTGGATTGGAAGCCGCGGAAGTGATACAAATGTATCTAACAGGATTACAGATGTGTTTGGGTTCAAAGCTACCTTGTTTCCTATGTCTCACCTCCTCTGTTTTCCCTCCTTTGCTGGTTTCTTTAGGAAATTCTCTAGTTGTCTATAACTGAAGAGTTGGTTGAATTCGTTATAATGCTTCTAAACAGGGAAGAAACTTGCACTTATAAATGAAGGTGAAGGCATAATGAGACTCTGTTTCAAACAACACACACACACACACACACAGAGAGTCAAGTGATAGATTTATTGTTTTTGTTATAGAATAGATGAAAATGTCTCACTCTAGGAGTTCTCTTGCACTGAAGGACCAGTGTCAGGTAAGTGGGCTGACTGTGTGTGGCTGGAAGGGAACAGACACTGGTTCACAAGTCTGTCCTGATGAACCCAGGGCCTCATCATACGTGACAGATAGTGCTCCACTGTCCATTTGGCATTTCTGCAGCTTGCCCTGAAAGGGCTCAACCGTCTCGCATATAACCTTTAAATTTTTTCTTTTCTTGTCTATATGTGTGTTTTGTCTGCACGTTGCTGCTCACCTCGAGTGAAGCCAGAAGAGGGCGCTGGATGCCCTGGAACTGGAGTTACAAGTAGTTGCGAGTTACTATACTGTACAAACTATGTACAGTCTGGGAATCAAACTGGAGTCTTCTGGAAAAACAACCAGCCTGTGCTCTTAACTGCTGAGCCATTTCCCAGACTTTGAGAACGGGTCTTATTCCATAATCTCAGTTGGTCTTGAACTCACTGTAATACTCCTGCCACAGCCTTCCAAATGCTTGGATTACGGTCTGCTGGTAAGTTTGTGGTGGGCACTAACAAAAGCGGACACGGGGTTCGCCAGGGCCGACGCCACTCATTAGGGATAAAGGTTGAGGAAGTTGAGACAGTGGCGCCACGCAGGTTGGACCACATTTCCCACAACTCCATTCTCGACCTCCCAAGCATCCCAGCAGCCCTTGCAACTGAGGCTGGGTTGCTGGGGTCTTTAAGGCCTTGGTTATCCCTGCCTATTGCCAGGTTTGGGAAGGAAGTCTCTAGCTCAGGGGTTTTGAGTGACGTTGGAAATGGGGGTTGGTTGTCATTTCCCAGCCTCTGACAGGAGGCGGTCTCCATGGGCTGGTGAGTGAGACCTGGTTGGAGAAAGGTAGAGGGCACACAAAAATAGCAAAAGGGGCTCACATCCAAGAAGTTGTGTTCCTTGTAGACTCTGAAGGGCTGACTTAGAGGGAGGAAAGGATGTCAAGACTGTGTGCCCACAGTGAAGCTTGAGCCCACGGTTAACTTTGGCAAGGCTGGCAGACACGGTGAGCTGCAGCCACTCGAAGGGGATATCTACTCCTGTTCTCCACCCATTTCCTAGCAGGCAGCATCCCTGACACAGGACAGACTGTGGGATGCCCAGAGCTCTCCTCAGCACTACTACCCTGGCCTCCATCTGAGCTTCAGGGCGATTTCTGGGTACTTTTCTCTTCCACGTATCATCCTGGGTACTTTTCATAGCTCTCCTGATGAGCTCATTTCCATTTCCTGCCACCATCAAAGTCCCCCCCCCCCTTCTTCTCTCCAGGGTCTCACTGGTAGCCCTGGCTGGCCCGGAACTCCTCACTGTGTAGATGGGGCTGGCCAGGAACTCATTGTCGAGCCTCACACACTTCTCTTACGTCATGAGTTATTTATCCCCTCCGATCATTTAAAATGTAAAAATCCCTTTAGCCTCATTTGCTACCCCAGCAGATGTTCGCCAAATCTTAACATGGAAGAGGCACGAGGCACTTCTTTCTGGCAGTTCGGGTAAGCGGATGTGAAAAGGAACAAGCGTTCCCAGCCTGCCTCTCTGGACAGACAGAGACGAGAACTATGACCAAGCTCCCACTAGCCTTCCACTTCAGCACTTCAGCCGGAGCGTTTGGCCTTCCCCTTTCCATCTCTCTACAGCTCCATGTCCAGCCTGGGAGAGAAGAAATGGCTAGCCCTCGTCTTAGCAGCTAGGTCTCAGGAGGATTGGACCTAGTTTTCACGAAATTAACACGGTTCTTTTCTTCACCGTGTGATGATCTCAGCAGTTCCTTCTGTTAGTGCTCTTCTGGGTACTGGGGTACCAATTTTGGGAACCGCTAAGAGGAAATAAGTGTGTGCTCATGTGTGTGTGAATGTGTTTTAAAATTGTGAAGTACTTCAAATCATAAACTGTATGGTGTCCTGGCTAGTTTCAGGTCAATTTGACACAAGACAAAGTCATTGGATCTATAAAATGACAGACACTTCAACACGTAGACTCACCTTTCCCTTCCGTACCCTTTATATGTATCACCAAAGTGCACATGCCTGGTATTTTTAATGGTTCTAGTGTTCAGTGGACAAACATAGTGAGATATAGATCCCTGGCAAGAGCAACACGGAGGATGCAAATTTCACTTACAGGTGTATGTATGTATGGAGCAGACACAAGAACGAATAAGTAAACCTTAAAGGCTTAAATACTAAAGCTCAGTCAACCGAAACCAAAGTGATTGCTAAGCCTGTTGATGGTACATGGTGGAGACTGATGCATGGGGATAATGAGTTCCAGTCCAGGCTACACAGAGAGACCCTGCCTCAGACAGACAAAACATGGCTTATGTTTGCATCCAACAGATCCCCAGAGACCTAGGTTAAGAACTGTCATGCAGGGCTGGAGAGATGGCCTGCTGTGCATCCGTGAGGACCTGAGTTCACATCCTCAGCCGGAGCACTGGCTGGTGCTGAGGAGTTAGACACACTTGTTCAGCCAGTCAAGGGGCATCTGTGAGTTTTAAGTTCAGTGGAAAGACACAGACTCAGTAAATAGAGTGGAGGGCTGGAGAGATGGTTTAGTGGTTAAGGGCACTGGCTGATCTACCACAGGACCGGGGTTCCATTCCCAGAACCCACACAGTGGCTGACAACCATCTGTAACTGCAGTTCCAGGGGAATCTGATGCTCTCTTCTGACCACTGCAAGGGCTGCGCGGATACAGTGCACAGATGCACAAGCACACAAGATACTCATACGTGTAAAAAAAAGGTAAATTAAAAAAAGGTGGAGAACGACTGAGAGAAAGAAACATCCAACACTGAACTTTGGCCTGCACACACCTATGAGTATATATCAACATATACACAAATTAATCACACACACACATAGGCAGACACAAACACACACACACACACACACACACGAGAGAGGGGGGTGAGGGAGGGAGAAGGGATCTGATAGTGTAGCTCAGCGGTAGACCATTAGCTTAACCTGTGAAGCTCTTGGTTCACACCAGAACCACAAGTACATGAGACAGAAGTTACTAGCTTATAAAGCTATTGAGATACAGTTGTTACAGTGTGGCAGCTAGCATCTATCTGCTTGCTTTCACAACTGCCCTATGCTTAACCCACTGCCAGATTAACTGACAAACTCCATTCCCCCTGAACAAATGGCGGATGACCTTGCACCAGACCTTTTATGGTCATAGTTGTTCCTTTCCGTGTGCATTCTTCAATTTACTTTGCTGTTTAAGGTCTGGTGGTTTGTTCCAGTTACCCCATTGGTAAAACTGCAAGCCTCACTGCACACTTGGATACTATGTAACTGAGGAAATGAGTGAAAACAGGATTTCTCGCTAACCCCACTCCAGTTGTAAGGAGTGTGTTAGTGCCCAGATCTTGTTTCTACATAGCTACTTATAAGAAGGAGCCAGGAGTTTCGGAAGAGCTGTTTCCATCCAAGTTTGGGGCAATGGAAGTGTAGGACGAGCTTGAGATACGTGTATGAGAAGGCAACAAATCACCCAGAGACGGGGACGCAATGCCAGGAGGTTCGCAGAGACGGTGTCTGTAACCGACTAATGCAGACTCATCTTTCATCACCACAGATAACACAGGAAACTTCTAAACTGGTTAATTAGTGGAAAGGAGCTAAGCATAATCTTTCTTCTAATGCATCTACAGCTAATGAAGGAAAATTCTTCCTTACAGAATACTGCTCAACAAATGTGGAAAGAGCAAGAGAAAAAAAATCACTTGTTTTGTAGATGTTAATAAAGATGCTGATGCCTGAAAGGGTTACTGTTAGGTAACAATGTGACTAGGTACAAAACTGTGGGTAAAGAAGACAGACACAGTGCCCAACTGTCAGTCCACAGACTGACAACCATAACAGGAAGGATTGTACTGGGACAATCTGGTGGCCACAATCTCAATAGTCAAATGTCACATCATCAGCAGCGTGTAGGCCTGACAGTGAGTTCTGGTGATGCAGGAGGAAATATAACTATGAAATGCTGCGGTTAAAGATGCTTAACTTGAGCTCAGTTAAGCCTTTGGCCTCAACTTCGATTTCATAGACACTTCCGGACATATACTGCAGCACATGCAAGCCATGTATAAACTCTCGGCTAAATCCTGAATGTGATGATCAACACACCCTGAAAACAGTAGAAAAATGAGAGGGTCTGTTTCAGGCAGAGGAAACCGACACAGCAGAGAATATGCAGACACTGACTGGCTCAACAGGGGTCATCAGGAAATGGTTAGTGGTTAGATGTTAGGCAGGACTGCCCATTTTCTTTGAGGTATTGCAGTTAGGTGAATTATATATATATATATATATATATATAATGAAATGTACTTAGAGTCAAGTGTCTTAAGTTACTTTTCAATATGGCAAAATATTAACTTTAAAACATAGGTGGTGTGTGCAGTTGATTTTATGATTTTAAAATGTTCACATAGTTAGTGATGCTCCTAAGAGAAAGTTGTAGGAAATATTTGCTGAGGCCCCACTGTATCACTCATGGACCAGAGAATTTTAAAATGGGGAGAAAGCACAAAGACAGGATTCTGCACTATTATTCTATTTTTTTTTAACAGGAGTCTTACTTGACTCTGTGTACCAGTGGAAGACTTTATAAATGCATTATTTACATAAAATGCACAAAAGTAGGAAACACAAAGAACTGCCCTATGGCCTGTATCAAGTCACACTCATCCCAGAGGAAAGAAGCGCTATCAAGGCATGAAGCATCATCAAAAGTCATCTAGTAAACACACTTGTTATGCTTAACAGAACTGTGCGGTGAGCATAATCTGAGTATGTTTTTAACCAGCATTTTATGAATACTGTGAAATCAAGATAACTAATGTCAGGGAGGAGAAGGTGACAATTTCCTTAAGAGAACACTTTCACAAGGATAGCCCCGACCTTTCCTTCGGCCCGTTGTGGTGTCTAGTGATGCTATGTTGTAATACAGGCTTAGGTATCTATGATGCCAGAACTCGTTTCCTCTCGTTTAGTTCAGGGGACTCTCCTTGGGCAACGGCATCCCTCACGTCTGAGTCTCCATCCTTGAGCTGTTGGTTCACAGTGAGCAGTGTTTGTTAGATGTTACACCTGGACACAGAGGTTACTCCAGTCCCGCCCATTTCTCTCCACGCTGGTGATTCTACCTTAACTACTCAACTCTAATTTACAGAATTCACTCGTCAATGCAACCAACATATACTGATCTTATGCAAGGCACTGGAGGAGCAAGAACGGGCAAGATGAAGCTCAGATGAATACTCTGAGAGCACAACTCTATGGATAGTAAATACAACAGTAATTACACTGTAACAACTGTTTGCAAAAAAAAAAAAAAAAAACAGTAACTAAAAATTGGTTCTTGCCAGTCTTCCTTTCATGCCATTTATGACTCACGAACTCAGTTATTGTTTTGTGATTCCTGATTAATGATCATTTCTGCAACAAAGCTTTTTCCAATGAAACATTTTCATAACACATTGAGTGTAATTTTAAAAGTTTACTTCCATGTGTGGAGTACCAGGCTTCTAATTATTCCTGAAAATAAAATTTCTTTTTAGCTTCTTATAAATAGCCTAATTTTGTTTTTACCACGGTTGCTTCCTTAGATAAAATGGTGCAATTACATTTCCTATCACGTGAGCTATTTGTGTGCTCTCCCTCCTCCTCTCCACCCTGGCTTTCTCTCAACACTGCTGCACTGGACTCAAGCCTGACTTCCCATCACTCATTCTCCCGTTGTTTATGTAGCCATGTTCTCTGCTTTACGGTAGCATTTGGCAACCCGTTTAGGTAGGGTTATGCTTGTTCCGTGGCAAGGTAGTTAAGAGTATGTCCTTACCTTCTCTTTACTCTAAAGATCTTTGTGAACTGAAATGGTTCAATAAAGAAATCTGTGTCAGGCTGATGGCTCAGTGGTTAAGAGCACTGGCTGCTTTTCCAGAGGTCCTGAGTTCGATTCCCAGCAACCACATGGTGGCTTGTGACCATCTAAGGGATCTGATCCTTTTTTAGGCATGCAGGTGTATATGCAGACAGAGCACTCCTACATTAAAAACAATAACAACACATAATAATAATAAAAAGAAGTGTGTCCTGAGCACAGCACAGGCTCTCAGGAAGTGTGTTTCACTGGAAGAAATAGCTTTGCTACAATAAGAACCATGGAAAAACTTGTCAATTTAATAGCCAGGCAGAAAAAAAAAAGGAACACTATTCCTGTCTTTACCCCTTCAGGGTGACACTGGATGTCACAATCAAGCTGTACTAAAGATGGCTTTAGGCTGGGGTGTTCAATCTGTGTCTGCTTGAGTTTGTGCATGTCTAGGGTTTTTGAATATATGAATTTTCTATCTTATCAGATTGCCCTCTCTTCCTATTAACTTCTCCAAAGTGTAGTTAGCAGTGGGCACACAGGAATCTCTCAAGAGCTTTTCAGGTCTTTCTTTTCCTCAAGCTTTACTGGCTTCACATGGAAGCTGCAGTGGGAAAAGAAGGAGTAAAATATGGGACCGTTTACTTATTTTAAGGCTTCAAAGCTAGGATGAAGCAAAGGCCCCAAAGCATCTGCCCTTTTTCCTATAATGTCAGGATTACTCTCTAGTGTGAGACCCACCTGCAAGACGCTTTCCCAAGGCAAACTCCTAAGGCCTCAGTAAGACCTACTTAAAATATACTAAGAGTTGAAGAGTCGCAGGTTATAAATTGTCCTTTTCTAGTATCTGTTTCTGGAATGAATTCAAGTGGTATCAGATCAAAGCTAACCAGTTGATGGAGCTTTAAATATTACACTAAATCTAAATGGACGAGAGCCATTTTATAATTCTGGTACTTCCTGATATTGTGATACCAAGCATACTGCACTTCTGACTTCTTTTGGGTATTTTGACACAGCACACAATGAAATCTAAGCAATCAAGTTTTAAAGCATAAACAAAGTCTCTCACATCTGTTAATTGCGATGTCTGGCGCCCGTATGAACCCGTTGGTGCTGAATAAGATTTGTACTCTGGGTAAAGGCTTTTCCACATATACGGCATCCGTAGGGCTTTTCTCCTGTGTGAATCCTCTGGTGTTGAATAAGGCATGTTCTCTGGCTAAAATCTTTGTTACAGTGAGTGCACTTGTAGGGTCTCTCTCCGGTGTGAGTTCTTCGATGTTGGTTAAGTGATGAGGAGTAGATGAAGGCTTTCCCACAGTGGTGACATTTGTAGGGCTTCTCTCCAGTGTGGACCCGCTGATGCTGCGTCAGATTTGCACCTTGTCTGTATGCTTTCCCACAGGTATTACATTTAAAGGGCTTTTCTCCATTGTGGATCCTCTGGTGCTGAGTGAGGTGCACACTCTGGCTGAAGGCTTTCTCACACACACTACATTTGTACGGTTTCTCTCCGGTGTGTGTTCTATGATGCTGGGTAAGGTTAGCGCTTTGGCTGAAGGCTTTCCCACACACGTTGCATATATAGGATTTCTCCCCAGTGTGAGTGGTTTGATGTTGGATGAGGGTTGAGGAGTGGGCAAAGGCCTTGCCACATTCAGTGCATTTGTAACACTTCTCTCCAGAATGGATCCGCTGATGCCGAATAAGGTAAGTGCTTTGGCTGAACACTTTCCAACACTCATTGCACTTGTACGGCTTTTTCCCAGTGTGAATTTTTTGATGCTGGAGAAGGTGTGTACTTTGACTGAAAGTTTTCCCACATTCATTGCATATATAAGGTTTTTCTCCAGTGTGGACTCTCTGGTGGTTAATCAGTGATGAACTATGGCTGAAGGTCTTACTGCACTCCAAACATTTATACGGTTTCTCCCCAGTGTGTGTCCTCTGGTGGATGGTGAGGTGTGCACGCTGACTGAAGTCTTTTCCGCAGTCATCACACTTGTAGGGTTTTTCTCCAGTATGAATTCTCTGGTGTATAGTCAGGTGTGCGCGCTGACTGAAGGCTTTCCCACACTGGGGGCATTCGTACGGTTTTTCTCCAGTGTGCATTCTCTGATGTGCAATGAGGGATGAGAGATGCTTAAATTCTTTGCCACATTCTTCACATTCATAACATTTGTCTTTGGCATGGTTATTTCGGTGTGCCAGGAGTGATGGGTATTTTCTGAATTTTTTTCCACAGACATTACACGAATAAGGCTTGTCTCCAGGAAGTATTTTCCCATGTACCACACCACCAGACGAGACATTATTGAATACTGGCTTGCTTTCATTATACAGAGAAGCTTTATTATCTGATTGGGTATCAAACTGTACAATTAGGTTTGTGTGCTTTTCAAAATCATCTCTACAGATATCATATTTATTAAGATATTCTTCTGTAGGGTCTTCTTGTGGAAGCTCTGACTTCAAACGGAAGTCCTCTTCATCTATGTAAACCTTCCTGAGGGCACACACTGGCAGACTCTCCAAGCTGTCGTCATCGTAGGAGTCTTCCAGCTTTACGGTTTGGGTTCCATCCTGCTTGAGCTTAGGAAGATCCTTTAATGGAACGTGTGCTTGATCTTTAGTTTCCCATTCTGCAGTTAGAAAAAAAAAAGATAGTAAAAGCCCTATTCTGTTTTAAAAAAAACTATATGGATAAAATAATGTCTGAAGGTTATAGTTCTGATAACTTCACTTTATGGTCTTTATGTTTTAGGAAAGGGAAATGGATGCTTAGAAAAGAAGAAGGTAAGTGACAAAAAATGGGGCGGCTCCTTCCTTGTCAGCAAGGTACAAAGGCGCAGAGTACACAGGGGAGGCGGATGACAGTGTGAAGCGAAATGTGGGGTACATGGAGTAATTTATACATACAGTGGTCTTATAAATTAGGCATGCTGCTTTATTATTTTCTCTTCCAATCTATATTCACAATCCCTAATAATAATAATAACAATAATAATAATAATAAATATAATAAAAATAAAATTATTATTATTATTATTATTATTATTATTATTTTGTTTTCTTTTTGAGTCAGGGTCTCTCTGTGCAGCTTGGGTTGCCCTGAAACTCACTCTGTAGACCTGATTGGCTTTGAACTCATAGTGATCCCCCTGCCTTAGCCTCCGGAGTGCTGGGATGATAGGTGTATCATACAATATTCTTTAATCTCATGGAGGGTTCTACTCTCAACTATCCAGCAGCCTTTAAAGAGCGGCTCTTGAATTCATCGTCTTGGGGCTAGCAGTGTAGATTTTACTATCACCCTGGAAACGAGTTGAAATTATTGGGTCCCACCCTAAACTTGCTTAAGAGAGTTCAACAGTGAAGCTGAATGATTAGTTTTATAAAGCACCGAAAGCTACTTTGTTCCGTTGCACCTACAAACTAAAAAGAACCCTCTTCCCTCAAAAGAGCCACAGTTACCCCCTTTGGCTAGTTCCAAATGGTCTAACCCTTTGCCTTTCCATATCTCCTTTATACCTCGTATTAGGTTTAAGTTAATGTTCAAAGCTACGTCCAGTCTGTGGATGCCATGCTAACCCCAGACTGTCTGTTCCTATGGTGTTTTCTACCTCTTGAAAGAGATGCTTGTGGCTCACTGTGTCCTGCAGAGCATTCCTTTCTACACTCTAAACAGTGAGGGGAATGAACGAAAGATTACCTTGTCCTCCTCAAAGGCCACATGGCTGAATATCAGTACTCTCAAAACCCTCCAACGTGCACAACTCTAGAACTTGGTTTAATACAGTTATTTCACAACTCCGTGATTCTTACAGTATCAACTTAGATGTAAACTCTGGAAATAGGTTATATCTTCTTCATATTTCCTTCAGAAAACAGCCCAAGACTCTAGATCTTGTGGGTAGTCAAATGAACTTGGAAAATGGTAACAGCTTGTTAACACAAAATACAAAGAAATTTCTAACCCATAACCTGGCTGCGAGGAGCTCAGGTGTACACTTATTGATATCTGCTGCTGCCAAATTTCCAATATAATGATTTTAAACAAATTATACATTACACCCCTGCTAATATTTACTCAACATAGAAGGTACTGGAGGGTTCAGACACCAAATACAGGTCCAGGTATAATAACTATACAAGTCTGTCAATTCCACGCACAGTGTATGGTCACTGAAAATGAAAACGGTGTTTCCATGGCTCAGGGTCTGGGTGGAGCAGGGCATAAAGGGTACACTGGTGACACCGAGGGAAAGCTGTACAGGGCACAGGAAGTGAACAAAAGCAGGTGTAATCACATGGAGGGACCGAGAACTTATCTCTGTAAAGACACGCCACATGTATCGCACACGCAAACGCTGAGCTCCTGGAATCTATGAGGGGAGAGTCGGGTATTTAATTTGCTTCCTTACACTGCTTGAAGTCACAAATCATTTTCATTACTTTTACACCAGGTGACAGCAGAACATGTCTAGGAATGACGTCAGATGAGAACGGGCCACCTCGGCTGGCATGAAGACACGTGGGAGAGCACTTTTCTAATTTTCAGTAAGTTGGCTCTTACTTTTCCACTGTTTAGAGTTAGAAGTGTAGTTGTATTGTTTTTTTTAATAGAGAAAAAAATTGAACGATAACTCTCAAATTAGGATGTCATCCTTCCCACAAAAGAACAAAACAAGAGTGGATTCAACAATTACATATACAAACAAAAAGAACCAGCTGGTCCTAACTAGTTTAACTTCTGTGTAATCAGGCGTCAGTATCTACATTCACCTAGAAAGTACTCAGAAAATACACACACATGCATGCGTACACACTCACACACACACAGATACACACACAGACACATGCAGATACACACAGGTACACAAACAGATATACACACAGATAGACATACACATACACAGACACATACAGACCCACATAGACACACAGATAGACATATACATACACACATAGATACATACACAGACACACAGATAGACATACACATACACAGACACATACAGACACACACAGACACACAGATAGACATACACATACACAGACACAGACACATACAAACAGATATATACACACGGAGACAAACACACAGACATATACTCAATCACACAGAAATATACACAGATACAGATCACACAGATAAACAGGCATGTGTGCGCTCACACTCACACACACACACACACACACACACACACACACACACACACACACAGTGATTGAACCAAGGCCTTCATGCATTTTAGGTAAGTGCTATGCCAGTGAATTACACCACAAATTATAATTAACAGTCTCAAAGCAAAAGCCCACTGGTGTACTATTATAATACAAACACATTGAAGCAAATCAGTCTATTAGAAATTCACAAATGTCTTAAGTATGTTTATATCATTATCCAGAATGGTTGCTTAGAAGTGCTATCTATTGGTTAATGAGGTCAAATAGTGGTCTAGCAGTTCTGATAAAAGATGTCTGTTGATTCTGCTAAGAAACAGAAGCTGCAGCAGAGACGGTGTGAGCTGAATTGAACCCTCCTGGAATGGCTAGGTCCTGTACAAACACCAACTCCATGAGTTCTAACAGGGGATGCTCAGCAGTTAAGAGCACTGTTGCTCTTTTAGAGGCTCTCAGCACCCACATGATAGGTTACAACCACCCTTAACTGTTCCAGGGGGTCTGACACCGTCTTCTCACCTACACAGATACCAGAGACACATAGAACACATACATGTAGGCAAAACAATCATACACATTAAAAAAAAGTTTTGAGCTGAACACGGTAGCACACCCCTTCAATTCCGACACTTAGGAGGTGGAGACAGGTGGATTTCTGTGAATTCAAGGACAGCCTAGTCTACAGAGTGAGTTCTAGGACAGCCAAGGCTACAAGAGAAAAAACCCTGTCTTGAAAAACAAAAACAGAAACAGAACAAAAAATTTATGACAAAGTAATGTCCACTGAAGGACAAAACTATTATATACAAAATACCTAAGTTTCAATTTCCAATGTATTTACTATTAAGTCAGGTCTCTCTATGTAGCTTTGGCTGGCCTGAACTAGCTACATGGACCAGGCTGACCTTGAACTCACAGAGATCCGCCTCTCTGCCTCTGGAGTGCTGGGATTAAAGGGCTGTGCTCTCACACCTGGCTCTATGCTAACGACAGACCCCAATCAAAGGGTCATCTCTGAGCTGGCAAGACAGCAGAACCCTCAGCATAGGTGAACATAGGTGAAAGCAGGAGGTAAGAGGACAGTCAGAGCTAAAGCGTCATCTACTTGAGATGTCTACTCCATAGCCGAGGAGTTCAAGCAGCCACTCTGAGAGTGCAAGCAGTCCAGGGGCCTAGGACAAAGCTGGGCCAACAGAAAGGGAGCTGACAGGAGCCCTTTGCAGAGAAGATTAGGCACTGGGTAAGGACCTGCAAGAAACAGAAAACTTAAAAGCAAGTGGCCTTTCCTGGTCTTTGTGTCTACGAAAACCTCTCATACATAACTGCAAATGGCCCCTTTACTTTACGGCCTAACCTGAGTCTATCTGGTTTAAATCCCCATGCTATGAAGTTCATTCAAGTGGGTCGACTGGTCATATCTTCTAGAGACCGTTCTGACTTCATTTGAGCCTTAAAAATCATTACTGCACATGATTTTTTCAGTGTGCCAATTAAACTGCCCACAGTTCTAACAACAAGTGCTATGATCATGGAAGAATTAGCTTTTGTGATGAACAGAGAACCTTTTTAAACAAGTGACGGTTGATATAGAGCAGCTGGAGAAAGATATGGAAAGCAACATCGGCTGCAATGCTGTGAGCAGGGGTGTTTACTGTGGGGCCAGGGACGGTGCTACACACATTCAATCCCAGCAGAGGGGAGGCAGAGGGAGGGCAGGTGGATCTCTGAGTTTCGGTCCAGCCAGGTTTACATAGTGAATTTGAGGCTGGGTAGACTCATATTGACATTACATAGTGAGACTCTGTTTCAAACAACCAACAAAATAAACACTCAAATCAGCAACACACAGTTTAAATCAAATCTGTTTGTGTGGATGGGGAGAAATCGGGATCATTCTGTAAACGAGACTATCTTAGACCCTTAAAATATCATCATAAAAGACTAAAAAAGAGAAAAAAATTGAAAAAAAGTCTATGAATAATGGCAGCCAATATGGAGATTTCTCAAGAAAACTAAACAGTGCATCGAATGAGCCAGCTTACCACTCCTGAGCACACACCCAAAGGAACCTACATCCTGCCCCTCCTCCTACATAGCACGTCAGCCTAGAGGCTCACTGCCATGTGAATGGGAAATGACAATGTGGTACTCGATAGAATTCTATTAATTAGTAGGGAAATGGATGATCTGGAAGACATACTAAGTGGGTAACCCAGGCTCAGAAAGACACACATCTGATAGAGTGTCTCTCATACTTGGCTCCTAGTTTCTAATTGTTTTCCTTTTTCATTTATTAGAACACAAACCACGTGTGTACATGCATGTGCTGACAGCGTGAGTGTGGAGTCTGTTACCTCCTATCTTTATGTGGGTTCCTAGTTGCCAGGATTTCGTGGAAAGCAGCTTTACCCACAGTGCTATTTTGCTGGCCCCTTAGCTTCTAGTTGTTAAACACACATTGCATGTGGATGTGAGCCACGGCCAGGGGATGGGCCTTTCTGAAGGGGTATTGAGAGTCGCAGACCCTGCAAGCTGTGAAAGGGAAGCAGGGCGCACAGAGGGTGGAAAGGAGGAGAGCCACCAAAACCAAGTGTGTGGGGAAGCACTGAAGGATGCCTGGTCCTCTGTAAGCTGAACCACTGACCAACCAGAAGGGACTGCAGGAACCAGCCAGTAAGGGAAAGGAGCCTGGGAACAGTTTTACATTAGAAGGGACTAGAGACAGGAGCTAGCAGGTGGATGAGGGCAGGGACTGGAAAAAATATCTGAGAGGGCATCCTTGAGATGCTCAAATGAGCAGTAACAACTCATGACTCCAGATGGACTGGTGTTCCAGGTATTGCTTCTGACTGTTCTACAGGGTTGCAGTCTTTCAAAACCAAGTTGTGGTGAAGGAGATGAGAACGGGAGAATAAAAAAAAAAAGAGAGAGAAAAAGAAAGAAACATCTCTTGACATGCTTGTTTTTTGTTTTTGAGACAGGGTTTCTCTGTGTAGCCTGGCTGTCCTGGAACTGACTCTGTAGACCAGGCTGGGCTTGAAACTCAGAAATTTACCTGCCTCTGCCTCCCAAGTGCTAGAAACACTTTTAAAAGAAGGTTTTTCAGATAGGGTCTCAGTGTTCACCCAGGATGTTCTGGACTCGCCATTTTCTCGCTTAGGTTTGTGAGTGCTGGAATTATGGGTGTGCGTTATCACATCAAGCTTCAACATGGTTCAAGATGTGATGTTTTGTGAAAAAACACTATCCTTTTAAATTCTTGTTCCCTGCTGAGGACCAAGCTCAGTTCCTGTGCATTCTGGGAGGTGCTCCTCAAGGGAGTTAGATGCCCAGCCTTGAAAAGATTTTTATCCTGTCTTTATTTGCAGTATAAAGAATCACAATGCCTGAGACACATCTATAGGGTCAAACCAAGTTTTTATTCTGTAAATTAAAATCCCAGGTTCTGTGCTGGAGATCAGCAAGGTTTAGACCGACTTCTGCTTATCTTGCAGTTCTAATGACAGTGGACACGGCTGTAAGTAATAGCCAGTGTTTCTGGGGAGGCAGAGGGATCAAGTGTTATGTGGAGGTGTGAAACTTTGTCTACACATTGACAATGGCAAACAGAGTAAAAGAAAGTAAAATGCCAAGGGAGTCTGAAATATTTCTGTGGTGGTCTATACTTGCTTTCTATGATGGCTGATCTTGGTTGTCAACTTGACTACACCTCAAATCAACTAAAACCTAAGCAGTCACACATGCCGGTGAAGGATTTTTTTTTTTGATTGGGCCATTTGAAGTGAGAAGACTCACCCTAAGTCTGAGCTACATCCTCTGGTAGCTCACAATAAAGGACACTGAAGGGAGCCTTTTCTTGTTGCCTGCTTCTCCTTCACTGACAAGCTTGCCTATCCTGTTGCTGAGGCAGTTCTTTGCTGGTATTAGAACCAAGTCCTTCAGGAGTCCAATATACATTGAAGACAGCAGCTCTTTAGAAATTCTCTGCAACTCTAAACCATATTGAGATGCTGAGACATCCAGTGTCATGTACTGAACAACTACTGGATTCCTGTGGCCTTTCTGTCAGGAGACAGCCATTGTTGGACTACTCAGATTACAGCCTGTAAGCCACTCTCATAAATCCCATATATAAAACACACACACACACATATACACACACACACACACACACACACACACTCCCCAGTTAGTTCTGTTCTTTAGAACCTTGAATAATACCACTTATATATTGAGAAAGAGAGAGAGTGGCACAGTGAAACCCTAGAGATGCTCTTAGAGTTGGGATCTAGGGATCACTGAGAGTAAATGTGCAGACACTGAGAAAGGCATTAAAAAAAGCGCAGTAACCTTTCCTGAAGACTTCCCATAAGGCAGCAATGCCGACAGCTCTGAGTCCTGGACCGGCTGGATGCCCTTACAGCGTCACCTTGCCATGCTTAGAAACCGAGGGTCAACACACGGAGGACACAGATTCTTAAGTGTAAAGTCATGTGCTGGTTTCTCTTCTCACCTGAACTAGGGCCTTCTACAATCTCTTTTATCACCATCCACGGCTCTTCTAAGATGGGAATCACAGTTGGCCTGTACACAGTCAGTCCTGGTTAGGAGGAACAGAAGGAGTTTATCCTGAGATAGGGCGCTAGGAGTCTTCATTACCTGATTTCTGCTTGGGCCCCTGTGGGGAGACAATGGCTCATGGTCGTGACCTAACAGGAGCACTAGGCACAAGGCAGCACTCAGTGGCATTGTAGCTCTGCTGGGCAACGTGTTGCACACTGGCCCACCCAGCAAGCCTTTCTTCTGGGGAGCGGTAGACATGACCATGTTGGGCCTGAAGGAGACTTCTCATCCTTAGACTGTGCTTTCAGTCTGGTCCTCCTGGAGTGGAACTTAATGTTTGGTAAGGAGGGGCAGGCACGCACTGTGTCAAGCCTTCAGGGAGGTGTGGATCTTACCCAGAGAAACCATGTTCCAGTAGTTCTGTAGAGTCACAGTCTTATACAGTTCCTTCTGAACAGGGCGCATCAGTTCCCAGTCCTCTTGGGTAATGTCCACAGCCACGTCTTTGAATGTCACTGATTCCTAAAATAGCAGACATAACTTAGCTCGACTGAACTACTGAGGGCAGAGACAGTGGTGACCCTGACAGTGGTGACACTTACTGTGTGCCTGTCCTTGTGGTGGTCACTGAATCTATGTCTCACCCTGCCTAGCATGATAGCCCACACTATAACATCAGCATTCAAAAGGCTGGGGTAGGAGAGCCCAACTTCCAGACCAGCCTGAGCTACATGGTGAGACGTTGTCTTAACCAACTAATCAACCAAACAATCGAAGTCCAAAAATCCTTGTCCAGTGTATGGCTGATTCCTCAGTATCCTTCAAAGGTCCTTAAAGGGACATTTTAAAATGTTTAATAATGTTTAATAAGATAGACTGTTTTCAGATAGCACTAGCATATGCACTTGGTGGTTCCATCTTAAAGAAGAAAAGGGCTGGGTATAGCTCAGTGGTAGACCAGTTGTCTAATAGGATGTGTCTACTAGATGTGTCTAGTGTGTGCGTGTATGAGAGAGAGAGAGAGACAGAGAGAGAGAGACACACACACACAGAAAGAGAGAAGGGGGGGAGATAGTGCTAGAAAGTTCATACTCATGATGTATATATAGGCCAGAAGGCAATCTTAGGTGTCATCCAGCCATTACTTCTATCTTCTTTGAGACAGGGTCTCTTGTTTGCTAGCTGGACTGTGAACTTCCAGGAATTCTCTTGTTTCTGCTTCCAATTTTGGCCATAGCAGCTCCGGGTTTATGGATGTGTATTATCACATCAATCTTTATGTGGGTTGTGGGGATCCAAACTCAGGTCCTCATGTTTGTGTGGCAAGCACTCTGCCTACTAAGCCATCTCCCAGGAACAGGAGCAAGGCTGAGAACTAGATGACAGAGGTGATTTAGCCTTAAGAATAAATTCAGCATGTTACAGTTAAAAATCGACATGTTTCACAGTGAAATGCAGAGTCTACTCTTTTTATTCCTGTTGAGCTGCTGCATTTGTAAACGCATTTTCCTGGAAAGGTTACTGTCCCTTTTTGTTCTTGTCAGAAAAAGTGTTTTAAAGACAGTCTCACTATGCAGCCCTGCCTGGCCTGGAACTCACTGTGTAGAGCAGGCTGGCTTCTTGAACTCACAGAGATCTGCCTGCGTCTGGTTCCCCAGTGCTGGGATTAAAGCTGTGCACCACTAGGCTCTTTATTACTCTGGCTGCCCCTTTTGTCAGTCGTAACTTAAAAAAAAATTACATATTTTTGAGTCAAGGTCTTAGTGTGTACCCTATATTGGCCTTGAACTCACAACACCACTGCCTTAGCCCTGCTCAGCTGAATAAAGGTAGAGAGAGTAAAACCATATTAAGTTTAGGGAGATGACAGTGTTGCAATTATTCAAGATTTCTTTTTATGTCCCACAAAATGACAACGGACATTAACGTGTTGTAAAATCCATACTAAGCTTAGTTCTACATATCTTAAGATTCTCTTTTGAGTGTGTGCACATGTATGATACTGGCTAAAGAATCTTTTGTTTTATCACATGGTCTTTACATGGGATATATTTTTATATGTTCTTTTTCTATAGCAGCCCAGTTCTAAATTTCTAACACATTCTTGCTTGATCTTCTCATTTTCCAAGTAAATATGTTTATATCATCTATAAAGAAATAATGTTTTGGGTACCAGAGGCTTTCCAACTTCAGAGATATCTATATCTGTATCTATATATCTTCCCAGTAAATCTTCCTCTTAATGTTGCTTGAGTTGTTGTTCCTTAAAACAAGAGACTACCAAACAATAGATCACAGAATATATGACCTTCACTTTTTAAATGGAGAAAAATATTAGCAGCCACTACTATAATCTAGGATAACCAAGTATCTCATATTTAGTGTCTATAACCTAAAAGGCAAAGTCCACATTTCTGGAATTGAATAACGTAGGCCAGGAGTGGTTAAAATTTTTTGTCTCAAACCACAGATTCAATAGCAGAGCCAAGAACCCAAACCCAGATCCCATCTGGTTATGGGGCCAGCCTCAGCCTTCACACAATACTGCTGACTAAAGTCACAGTGAGGAGGACAAGGGAGGTGCATGTGCTTACCGGGGGAAACTGAGGCCTAGGTTCTGAATGGGGCTTTTGAAGGCTTAGCAGTATAGGCCCAGGACAAAATGTCTTCATACACTAAGAAGCACAAAAGAAAAGTCAAACTCACTTCGGTCACCAAGTCATTGAGCCACCCTGTCTGGAAAGCATGTTTGGGGTCTTCCTCTGGGATTTCTTGGGGAAGGGCAGAATTCTGAGGAGCTGGGGAAGACAAGGATGATTAGTCCGTTTGCATGGTCTAGCACACACTTTACCAGACATCTACACTTCCTTAATGTGAGAAGGCGAAAGATACCGAAAACTAATACTTCAGTGTCACTAATACTTCAGTGTCAGAGAAACGGCCAATGACTTGGCCTATCCTATCAGTGCAGACTTCAGAACCAAGCCTGCCTTGGTACCACATGCAGAAAGCCATCCTTCTCCACTCTTCTTGCCTGTGTTGGTGGTGCTGGGATGGAACCCTGAGCTATGTACATGCAGGGCAAGTGCAGCGAAGCTATGGACATCCTCTGTACACCCTCTGCTCTCTAAATGTCTGTGTCTTAACAAGTGAATGCTCTTTGGGATACTTTCTGCTATTTTGGAACTACGTATTTGTAAAACCCAGTTCATAATGCTAGTGACTTATTAGCATAAGGGTGCAAACCTCTGTAAGTCACAGTGGTCCCAAGTGCTCTGGAAGGGGACACGATATAGGGTGGACCTCACGTTAACGTTCATTACTTGCTGGCCATTGTTTCCCCCCAGTTTCATTGAAGAAGGGGGCTGTTCTCAGAGGCACTATGTATCTTCTCTAACTACCCAGGGATTCTACCCCTCTCTGGGGGTACAATTCTCACCTTCCTCTTCTAGAATTTGAATCAAATCCTCCACCAAAGCCACCACTTCCTCGCTGCTCTCTGGATACTGAGAATTTACCCAAGTCCTAACCTCCCCAGGCAGGATGCTCAGAAATTGCTCCAGCACCAGCAACTCCAGAATTTGTTCCTTGGAATGAACCTCAGGTCTCAGCCACTTGAGGCAGAGTTTGCGGAGCTGACTCAATGCTTCCCGAGGACCTGCCACATCTGGGTATGGGAAATTTCTAAAATTCTGTCGACAGGTTTCAGTGTCACGCAAGAGTCTTGAGGTGAGTGTTTGCTGCTCAACACTGCGGGGTCCATTCTGAATCTTGTCTGGCTTCCACATTAGAAGGACTCGTGAGCATGAAGAATTTGCCATCTTCTTTCTTGAGGTGAACATTGCTGCAGACAGGAGAACCTATCTGACAGTATCCTCTATTTTTCCAGGACTGAGCCAACTCTTTGAAGTCTCATGCGACAGTCACAACAATTTTTCCCCCAAGGGCTGCTGTGGCCAGGTCCAGAACAGAACCACAACCAAGTTAGTAGCTTATAACAAATTCTGAGTCCAGAACTCGCAAGGATGAGCAAGACCCTGAAACACAAGAATTGTCTCAGTTAGGGTTACTATTGCTGAGATGAAACACCTTGACCAAAAGCAACTCAGGGAGGAAAGATTTATTTGGGTTATGCTTCCACATCACTGTTCATCATTACAGGAAGTCAGGACAGGAACTCAGACAGGACAGAAACCTGGAGGCAGAGGTGATACAGATACCATGGAAGATTGCTGCTTCCTGGCTTATTCTCCATGGCTTGCTCAGCCTGCTTTCCTATACAACCTAGGACCACTAGCTCAATGATGGCGCCATGCACAGTGGGCTGTGCCCATGCACATCAGTTGATGATTAAGAAGATGCTTTACACACCGAATGGCCGAGAAACATCTGAGGAAGTGCTCCACATCCTTAGCCATCAGGGAAATGCAAATCAAAACAACCCTGAGATTCCACCTCACACCAGTCAGATTGGCCAAGATCCAAAACTCAGATGACAGCAGATGCTGGCGAGGCTGCGGAGAAACAGGAACACTTCTCCACTGTTGGTGGGGTTGCAAGCTAATATAACCACTCTGGAAATCTGTCTGGCGATACCTCATAAAATTGGATATAGTACTACCTGAAGACCCAGCTATTCCACTTCTGGGCATATACCCCAGAGACACTTTAACACACAACAAAGATATATGCACCACAATGTTCATAGCGGCTCTATTTATAATAGCCAGAAGCTGGAAGGAACCCAGATGTCCTTCAGAAGATGAATGGATACAAAAATTGTGGTACATATACACAATGGAATACTACTTAGCCACCAGAAACAATGACTTAACCAAATTCTTAAGAAAATGGCTGCATCTAGAGAATATCATCCTGAGTGAGATAACCCAGTCACAAAAGAACAGACATAATATGCAGTCACTGATAGTGGGATGCTAACCCCAGAGGCTTGCACTCCCCCAGAAACAACTCACAGACTGTATGAAGTCCAAGAAATAAAGAAAACAAAAAAAAAAAAAAAAAAAAAAAGAAGATGCTTTACAGATTGCCTATAGATCAGTATTACAGAGGCACCTCCTCAACTGAGGTCACCTCCTCTGAGATGATTACAGCTTGTGTCAAGTTGACATAAAACTAGCCAGCACAATTGGTCTCTTGTCAGTTTGACACAAAAATGCATCACTGTTAAGCCACAACCTTTCCTTTCTTATTCACCCCCAAGACCACACATTAATATTGGCATCACAACATAAAACATTTTTAAACTTGAAAAGTCTCACGAGTATTACAAAACCAAACACTTTATTTTAGTCTCTTTTAAAATCCAAAGTCTCTCAACTGTGGGCTCTGATAAAATAAAAAAGAAGTTACTTTGTTATTTTTTTAATTGGATAGCTTATGTATTTACATTTCAAGCTTTGTTATTTCAAGAAGAACCAGGGCATAGTCATGATCCAATCAAATCAAAATCAAACTCTAACTGTGTAAATAACTCAATGTCCAATATCCGATGGAATCCATTTACAATCTTCTGGGCTCCTCTAGAAGGCTTGGGGCACTTCTCTGACTCCAATCTCTGCAGAACACACAGCTTGTCCTCTAGGCCCCAGCTGGATTTACAACACTGCTGCTGTCCTTGGTGACCACCCCAGGTTACTGGCATCTCCACAATGCTGGGGTCTGTTGAAACTAGACTGTATTTTCACCAATACTGTCTGTGCTGGCTAGTCTTAAGTTAACTTGACATACAAACTAGTTATCTGAAGGGAGGGAACCTCAATTGAGAAAATGCCTCTGTAAGATCCAGACATAGGGCATTTTCTTAATTAGTGATTTATGGTGGAGGGCCCAGTTCATTTCGAGTGGTTCCATCCCTGGGCTGGTCATCTTGGATTCTATTTAAAAAAAAAAAAAGGGCTGAAAAAGCCATGAGATGCCAGTCAGAAAGCAGCACCTCTTCATGGCCTCTGGTTCAGCTCCTGCCTCCGGTTGCTGCTCTGTTTGAATTCCTGTCCTGACTTCCTTTTATGATGAACAGCAACATGGAAGTGTGTAAGCCAAATAAATCTTTTTCTCCCCAACTTGCTTTTTGGTTGTGGCGTTTCATCTCAGCAATAGAAACCTTAACTAAGATAGCCTCTTCTGGGATTTCCTCAGGGACCCCAGCTCTGCCACACAGTGCTAAACCTCAGAGGCTCTCCACGACTCTTTCAAGCCATCAGAACTAGTACCATCTGAGTGACTCTTGGCAGCCAGAATGAGGAATAATCTTGTCTACCTCTGAAATATAGCTTCTTATGCTGACCCTAAGGAAAAACTTCCCAGAAGACTTCACCTCAGCAACACTGGTCTCTTTCTTAATCATAGTTGATCATTCAGTTCCAGATGATCAGACGGCGAAGATTCTTCACACAAAAGGCCAAGTTTGCTTTTCTCTTCTGTTCCCAATATTCTGCTCTCCTACAGAACAGCTCACTGAGCTCCCAACACTCAACGGCTTTTCTAGCCCAAAGTTCCAATGTCCTTCTACAATCCTCCCAAAACCAAATGGTCAGGCCTGTGACAGCAATACCCTACTTATAGTTCCAGTTTCTGTCCCAGTTAGGGTTACTACTGCTGTGACCATGTGGGGAGGAAAGGGTTTATCCAGCTTAAGCTTCCCTATCACTGTTCATCATCAAAGGAAGTCAGGACAGGAACTCTAACAGGGCAGGAACCTGGAGGCAGGAAGCAGCTCAGTCTTAAAGAGGCATTTCCTCTATAAGAGGACCACAGCTTGTGTTAAGGTGACATAAAACTATTCAGCACAAGAATGGACCATCAGCTCAAGAATTTTTGGTGTACTCTGCTACTCCCCAGATACACAGAAGCAGACTCCTCAACAGTGCAGGATAAACACACAGGATTTACCCTGGTCCTCCTTCCCTATATACTTGGACTTATATACTTCATCAGAGAGAGAGAGAGAGAGAGAGAGAGAGAGAGAGAGAGAGAGAGAGAGAGAGAGAGAGAGAGAGAGAGAGAAAGAGAGGGGGTGGGGGGAGGGAGACAGACAGACACAGGGAGACAGAGAGACAGACAGAGTCAGAGACACACACAGAGAATATGTGCTTATTGATTGTGGTGTTAGATGCAACACTTAAAGGAATTATGGTCAGAATGGTTAATTTCTAACTTGTTAAAAACTAATTACCTTGCAGAAAGAAATGCTTCACTATCTTAGTCACTAATATTCTGGATGTTCTCAGGAACAGAGCAAAACTGTGATTATTGGGACAAGCTGGAGGTTTTCCAAACCTCATAGGGGTGGGGCCAAGGCTATCTATTGATCTGCCTAGCATAGTCTACTCTCAGATAAGCCGGTTGGGCTGTGATTGGAGGCCGCTCCAGGAGCCTCTGTCAAGTGTAAATCGAAAGCACGATTCCTCCCCCCGCGCCGACCCCCCTCCCCAAAGCCAACCTCACGTATCCCGACCCAGTGAAGAACCCACACGCACTTGTCCAGGGTTTCAACTCCTAGCCCAGCTCATTCACAGTCACGCATGCCCCGAGGAGATGCGCCCGCCTTGCCTCCAGCCCGCCTCCCCTTCCCAGCCTCGCCCCGGGCCGGCCTCCCGGTGGACACTCGGACATCAGTACCTGTCAGTCGGGGCCTGTCCGCGCAGCCCGGGCAACAATGGCGGCGGCGTGGCAGGCGCCTCTGAGGCAGGCTCGACTCAGAGCTGCACCAGAGGCTCAGCTTCACCGCTTCCCTCCCTGGGAGGGGCCGGGAGCCACCAGGACACGCTTCTTCCCAGCCCGGTCCCCAGAGGCACGGGCCGGAACCCCCAGCTTCTGGGCTTCGCAGCGACCTCGCCTCGGCGCCACTGCGCATGTGCTAGTGGAGAACGCTGCGCGTCCGTAAAGCCAATGGTGAGCCTAACCCGAGCCTTCCCATCCCGAGCCCCAGGCCCTGGACCTGTCTCTATGGCAACCTCCTCCACCCATCACCGTGACTTGCTTGTTAGCCGCAAGGTTTTGACGGAAACTTTAAAGTTTCCCTGGGCAGAGACAGGCTTGGCAGAAGACTTGGACGGGGCTGTAACAGCAGCAGCTGGGAAAAGCGCTCGGAGAGTAAAGCCGGATTCTTACCCGTATTATTACAGCACAGAGATAGACAGGCATCAAGCATGTGGCTTGCAGGGAGGAAAAACCCACAGTGCTCTTTCTAGGTGGACTGTAGTGCATAAATTCTTAATGGCTCTGATTGTCACCTCAAGAATCCGACACCGAGACCTCCAGATTCAACTAATAGACAACTTCTCTGTCTTTAGTATTTCTCTCAGCTCCTTCTGCTCTCTTTAGTTTGGTCTTTTGATGGCATCTCGTACTTCTTGGACAGCGCTTAAAAAGTCATTTAAAAAGTCCTTATTGATTAGATACAGTAGTCAATCTCGTCTCCCATTTTTGATATTTTTTCTTCTGCCTGGCTAAGTCTATTGGTGATGTTTCCACTGTTTTTTTTTTTTGTTGTTGTTCGACTGAATTTTTAATTTTCAGCATTTCTGTGTGGGCCCCTTTCCTCCTTGAAATCCTTACTTAATGCTCACAAAAACAAAACAGGTTAGACTCACTGGGCCACCAAAACCAAACACGAAAGTAGGAGAGAGTTGGCCAGTCTAGTCTACACAACCACTTCAAGGCTGACATGGGCAACACAATGGGGGGCGGGGGAAGGATGGAGAAAGGGCTTAATGGTTTTGAGTGCTTATAATTTATACAGAGAAGCCGTGTTTCAGCTCCTAGCACCCGCATGATTACTGAAAGTCTGTAATTCCAGTTCCAGTGGATCTGATGCCTCTTTTGACTTCCACAGACTCAGCTCCTGTGTGCATGTGATACACATACACAACACACAGGCACACACACACACACTCATACAATTAAGTAAATGTTAAGAAAAATAAATAATGTTAAAACACACGGCTTTGAAAACAAGAACGTAATACCAACCAATCAGTAGTAGGAGAAAAGAAATTAAGATCAGGGCAATAATTAATATTAATAAGCACTAAGCTGACTCACTTTCCTTGCACTTGTGAAAAGAGTTACAATAAACACAGATGTACAAGCATATGCATAATAAAATGTACATGCCTTTAGGTATATGCCCAGGAGTGGTATAGCTAGGTCATATGGAAGATCTACTTTTTTTTTTTTTTTTTTTTTTTTGATAAGCCTCTTTGTTGATTTCCATACTTCCCAAAGCACATTACACACTGACCAATCACAGATAAGATAGCCTCTTTCTCAGCAACCTTAAAAGCATTTGATGGCATTTGTTTTCTTCCGATAGCTATTCTGACTGGAGTGAGATAGAATCTCAAGGTAGTATTTTTCTGATGGCTAAGGAAGTCAAACACATTAAAAATATTTACTGGTCATTTTTATGTCTTCTTTTGAGAATCCAGTTCACTGGTCCGTTTACTGCTTTGATTTTTAATTTCTGCACAGTTCTGTATATAGTCCAGACTAATGGTTCTCAACCTGTGTGAGTCTTGACTCTTCGGGGGCCAAATGACCCTTTCACAAGAGTTTGCCTAAGGCCATTGGAAAACACAGATGTTTACATTTCAATTTATAGCAGCAGCAAAATTACAGTTATGAAGTAGCAATGAAAGTAATGGTTGGGGGTCACCACATTAAAGCATCACAATGTTAGGAAGGCTGAGGACCAGTTTGCTAATTTCTGAACCTAATTCCTGTGCTATTCAGAAGTCTCTTGTGTAAACCTATATCCCAACATGATTCTCCTACATTTTCCTTTAGCAGTTTGACAGCTGTGATTTTAAGCTAGGGTCTTTGATTCTATTTGAGCAGGTTATTTGACTTGTGATGAGAGATCTGGATCTAATTTTATTCTTCTGAAGATGAGTTTCTAGATTTAACCAGCACCATGTATAAAAGCATGTCTATGCCTCCACCCTCTGTTATACTTCATTGATGTACATTCGTTTTTGCCACTATGGCTCCGTAGCATATTTTGAAGCCAGGTCATGTGATAATTCTATGCCTTCCTACCTAAAACTGAGTTGGCAGCCCATTGTCTTTGCATTTTCATCTGAATTTTATAATCCCCACCCCCCACTCCGTTCCTTCGAAGAATGTCATTGGTATTTCAATGGTGACGGCATTTCACTTGTAGATTAGTTTTGGTAATATGATCACTCCCACAGTATTGGTTCTGCTGATCTATGAAGATGAGAGGTCTTCTGGAGAAAACTCCATGACGATTTTTGTAGTTGTTGCTCCAGTTTTTACTCTGACTGTCTTAGGGTTACTGTTACTAGACTAAACACCATGACCAAAAAGCACGTTGGAGAGGAAAGGGTTTATCTGACTTACGCACTTCCACATTTCTGTCCATTATCAAGACAAGTCAAGACAGGAAGTCAAACAGAGCAGGAACCTGATGGGAGGAACTGATGCAGAGGCCATGGAGGGGTGCTGCTTACTGGCTTGCTTCCCTTGGCTTGCTCACCCTGCTTTCTTAAAGAACCCAGGACCACCACCTAGGGATGCACCACCCACAATGAACTGGGCCCTCCACCATCAATCATTAATTAAGAACATGCCCTTTAGCTGGAAGTTATGGAGGCATTTTATCAATAGTGGTTCCCTCCCTTCAGATAACTAGTTTGTGTGTCAAGTTGACATAAGACTGGCCAATACAACTAACAGTAAATGATACTCCTCCTTACCCACAGCCTCACTAATGTGTCTTTTGTTTATCTTGACTATCGTCATTCTGATTGGGGTAAGATAGAAGCTCAGAGTAGCTATAATTTGTATTTTCACAATGATTAAGGATCTAAACGGTTTTCAAATATTCGTTAAGAGATTGTATTTCTTTTTTGGGGGAGGGGAAATCTCTGTTCAATTCAATAGTTAATTTAATGGTTAGGTTGATTGCTTTTTTTGATGTTTAGTTACTTGGATATCCTGTGCACTACGCTTCTGTCAGGTGGTGAATAATTTTCCCTATTCTTTTACCTCAACTGTTTCCTTTTGCTGTACAGAAAGAAGTCTTTTACTCTCATAAGACCCCATTTGTTAATTGTTAGCCTTAGGTTTTTGTGCAATTGTTGTCCTATGTGTAATACCTAACCTCATACTAAATACTTTTTAAAATTATTTTTTAAAAATTTAATTAAAGGTTTTTTTTTTTTTTTTTTTTTTTTTTTTTTTTTTGGTTTTTGGTTTTTGTTTTTGGAGACAGGGTTTCTCTGGGTAGGCCTGGAACTCGTTTTGTGCCCCCATGGATTCATCTACAACACAACTCCTGACCCCACGACTCAGGGAACATTGCAGCAAGAGGCAGTGGAAAGATTGATGAAGCCAGAGACCAGGAAATCTGGGTGGGACAAAGAAGCTTCACACGATATCTCAGCAGCCTTGCTGCTTAAACAGGGCCCGAAACAAGGTCAGCACCATAGGACACGCCTAGAAAGAAGACATTTCACACGTCCTCACCTCTGATCAACAAAACAAACACAAACAAACAAACAAACAAACAAACACCACAGACAGCTAGGGAATGCTGAGGGAAGAATTCGCCTTACCGAGGGATGTGCCCTTTTAATTTGTGATTACATACCAACGCACTTAACCTTGGAATCATATACATACAAGCAACACTAAAAGAACTCAGCAGGATTTACACACATACACACACACACACACACACAGACAGGCACACAAATGTAACAATTGCAAGTAAAGAAAAGAAGCCATGTATTTGGAAGGGAGTGGGGAGTAGAGGGAGAATGGTTGGAGTAAGGGAAGAAAGGGGGGAACGATCCAACTATATTTTAATTAAAAAATTTTCGTGGCTATAGGTGTGTGGGCTTATAGCTGCATCCTCTGTTCCAGTACATGGGCCTACCTGTCTGCTGCTGTGTTAACACTATACTGATTCTGTTATGGCTCTGCAATAGGGCTTACGATCAGACAGTATGATCCTGATAGCACTTTCTTACCGTTCAGCGTGACTTTAGCTGTACTGTTACTTTTATGTTTATGCATGATTAAAAAAATGGGGTCTTACCATGTAGCTCTGGATATCCTGGAACTTGCTGTGTAGACCAAGCTGGCCTCGGACTCATAGGGATCCCCCTGCCTCTGACTCCTGAGCACAGGGATTAAAGATGTACACCACACACATGATACTCTATATGAATTTTAAGGTTGCCTTTTCTATTTTTTGTGAAGCATGGTTGTAGAATTTTGATGGGTGTTGCTTCAAGTCTGAACATTGATTTTGTGAGGACAGTAATTTTATAGTATTAATTCTTTTAACCCAGGGATCTGGGAGGTCTTCCCCGTGTCTTTCTCAATTCTTTGTCATTTTGAAGCTTGCTCTCTATGGAGAAATTTTACTTCCTTGGTTAGGTTTGTTCCAAGTTGGTTTTTTTTTGTTTTGTTTTGAGACTATTATGAATAGTATTGTTTTTTTCTGATTTCTCTTTCTGTGATCTTAGCATTTGTCTGCATTAAGGCTCCTGACTTCGTATTTTTAAATGTCTTGTCACTTTATTAAAAATGTTGGTCAACTCTTGATAGTCAGTCTCCTGATGGAGTCTTTAGAGTCTTTTGCACAAAGAATAGTGCCATCTGCGAATAAGAACACTTTTCCCTGCTTTTCTGTTTGTTTTTCTCAGGTCTTTAAGGACGATTTTGAACAGGCAGAGAAAGTGTGGACACCCTGGCCTGGCTCTAGATTTTAGTGGGAATGCTTCTGCCTCTAGAATTGCCATGGCTGGCCTTTATTATGCTTAGACACGCCCCTTCCATTCTTGTCTCCAGTGTTTCTCAAATGATGAAGGGATGTTAGAGTTTGTCAAAGGCCTTTTCTGCATCGGTTGAGATGATTGTGTGACTTTTATCTTTGAGTCTGTGTATGTTATTTATTATAGTTACTAATGAGTTGGAGCATCCCTGCCTCTCAGGAACGAAGCCAAATTGACTGTGGTGAGCGTTCTTTTTGATGTGTTCTTGAACTCAGTTTTTATTTTACTCAGACTTTTTTTTTTTTTTTTTTTTTTTTTTTTTTTTAGTCTCTGCTCATCAGGGGAGACTGGTTTGTAATTTTCACTGTGCTTTCATCTGCCTTTGGTATCAGGATAATAATACTGGTTTCATAAAGTGCTTGGAAGCAGTCCTTCCCTTTCTATTTCATGGGACAGTTTGAGAAGTGTTGGTGTTACTTCTTTTTAAGGGTGTGGTAGGCTCAGTGGTTAAGAGCACTGACCGATCTTCCAGAGGTCCTGAGTTCAAATCCCAGAAACCACATGGTGGCTCACAACCATCTGTAATGAGATCTGATGCCCTCTTCTGGTGTGTCTGACAGCTACAGTGTACTCATATATAATAAATAAATAAATCTTAAAAAAATGTGTGGTGGAATTTTGCAGTGAATCTGTTTGGGCCTAGACTTTCTTAACATTTCTTTATTTGGTGTGTGTGTGTGTGTGTGTGTGTGTGTATGTGTGTACATGTATATATATGTTGTATGTGTGTTTGGAGTATATGTGTGTGTGGTATATGTGCATATGGTGTGTGTATGGTGTATGTGTTTATGGTGTGTGCATGTGTGTGTACAATGTGTTTATGGTGTGTGTATAGTAACGTGTGTGTATGTGTGTGTGTATGTGTGATGAAACTTGAACTTTTGAAGAGTGTTGGACTTGCTAAGGATGGTGGGACTTTTGATGGCTACATTTTGCACTGTGAATTAGACAGGAACCTATGGGGACAAGGGTAGAGGGCCACCATTTAAATAACACAATCTTCAGATGTAAGTTGACAAGGGATGGATGGACACGGAGTGATTAATATTGTCAACGTGACAGGACCCAGACTCACCAAGGAGGCAAGTTTCTAGCCCAGGTTTCTGAGGGATTATCTAGATTAGGTTAATCATGATGTGAAGACCCACTTTAACTGTGAGTGGCACCCTTTCACGGCTGGGGTCCCTGGCTTCCTGACTAAAGATGCAATATGACAGCTGTCTCAACCTCCTGTCACCAGGATGGCATCCTCACATCATGAGCAACTCAATTTCCTGTCACCACGAAGGACGGTTGCTTCACATTGTGAGCCCAGATAAAACTGTCCAAAAACTGTTTTTCCATCAGATATTTTAATCACAGCAACAAGAAGGCTCTCCACAAGAGAAACTGTCAAATTTCATGAACAGTACAGAGATGCGGTGTGATCATTTACCTATCTGAAGATACTCCTATCTGTGATGACAACAGTTACATCAACTTGCTTTGGTATATTTTTATTATTGTTTTCATTTTATACTCAGAGTCTTAGATAAAATAACATGTGCACACCAAACTTTATCTGCATGCCCACATATTTAATGCTTGTGATTTAGGATCAGGTCTTTGGCCAAGCGGCCCCAGGAATCAACCACAAAATTTCTTCCTTGTGAATATGTGTGTGTGTGTGTGTGTGTGTGTGTGTATAACTCTGGAAGTTAATACTAGTTGTCTTTCTTCTATTACTCTCTACCCACCTTAACTTTTTTGAGATAGGGTCTCTCACTGAACATGAAACTTACTGATTGGCTAAGTTGGCAGGCCATGAGCCCCAAGATCTACCTGTCTCTAGTCTCCACAGCTGGGGTCAAGGGTGTATGCTTTTGTGCTTGACTCTTGTATTCTTGGTTGTGAACCTGCCTTTAATGGCGGAGCCATCTCTCCAGTCCTGTAGTTGGCATTTATGTGGGTTCTGGGGCTCCAAACCCAACTCCTCATGCTTGCACAGTGGGTATTTTACCTACTGAGCCATCTTCCCAGGGCCCAGCATTTTGCATAATGATTGAATAAAACATTTTCATGTAAGGGAAACTAAGGCCAGCAGTCATCAAGGAGATGCCACGGGGCCTGAGATGTTCAGTTGCTATGTGTGTGCTACAGGGTGGGGGGGTGTCCTGGGGAGTTGCCCCCCATGTCTTTGATACTATCATCTGCAATTCAGTTTCTCCAGCTGTAAAATGAAGGCCACAAAGCTGTCCTATAGTAAGGTGGGTATTCAACATGGAAGAGGAAATGTTGGGAAAGGTATCAACGGGCTCAGCCAGGAAGCATCCCATGAGTCACAGAGACAAGGAAAAACCAGCAGGGGACTCTATAGTTGTAAAACAGAATGTGGAGGTGTTAGCAAGGTAGTGTAGGGAAGTGGTAGGAATGGCAAGAAGATGGAAGCTTCCAGTAGCACTTGGAAGCCTGAATCCCCGAGCTACCATTAGATCTGGCCTGATGGAGCTAGTGACTCTGAGAGCCCCAATAACATTGGGGCATACACATCTTATTCCACCAGTAAAACCTCCGAGGCCAGGAATAGGTTACATCTCGTCGAGTCATTGGAGCCCCATGGAAACCCCAAAACACCACAGAACATTGCCAAGGCTATTGGTTATTCTTTACAACTTGATGGGAAGGACCTATTCCTCCAACCCTTAACTTACGGACACAGAAAAGCCTAGCTGGTGCCTAACTAGAAGCTTCACGTTTACTGACTAATGTTTATGGTACTGGAAGATACCGGAGGAGAAATATAATTATCAACATCAGCCAGCTACAAATCCTGCAGTCCACAATCGTATCTTGAGTCATGTCCAGCTTAAGGCTGGGAAGGAGGGACAGAGTCCAGACACCATTTTATCTCAAGGGTTGTTCACTACAATGACAAGCATCAGTCTACAGCACATGCATGGAGTACCTGACTCAGAAGCAAGTGGCAGAGAGGCTCCCAATCTGTCAGTGGCTCAGAGTGACTCGGGTGGTGGCTCCTTCTACTGGATCCTCTATCTCGACACAGTCAGCACGGCTTTCAGTTGTCCACTGGTCAGAGAGCAAGACACCACGATAGCTTTTACTGTAGCAGCATCAAGGTGTCTGCCTGTCTGCTGTGAGCCTCTGCTTTTATTAGCTACAAGAAGCTGTAACACTCTAGCCAATCACAGTCTAGCATTGCATCATTACATAGTACTTTACTCTTTTTTTTAAAATTTGAATGCACTTTATTTTTAGACAACCCACATAACATGTTTTTCTAAAAAAAAAAAAAAAAAAAAAGAAAAAAAAAAGAAAAAAGAAGAAAGAAAAAAAAGCAATCCCTCTACTCTAAATAAATCACGGTCAAAATAAGAGCTTCAGATGACATCGGTCCCATTTGTCCCAAGTCCTGGTGTTCTATGGATGGTAAGCAGCAGCCAATTACGGTGACAGGTGATAAATTTAATTTGTTAGCATTTTTTTCCCATCTCTAAGCTATCCTTAAAGAAAATCATGAATGGAGTCGCACAATCCTCACGGTGGTCCAGGAGAGCAACCATGCCATCTGGATTCATGTTTTCACCAATAAAAACCTGGTTGTTATGGAAGTTAGCAAGGATGCGCTTAATTTGCTCTGCGGCTCCAGCCATAAAAGGCTTCACTCTTTCTGACTTAGGTTCTTCGAGTTTGCCTCTGAGTGATGTTATGTAGTCTTTGATGTACTTTTGCAGGCCTCTTTTGTGACGCTGGTTTCTTATAAGTGGTGGTTCATGACAGTGTCAACACCACTGTGCTTTCGGTACCTTCGCCCTCTGGACCTTCAGCGGAAGCGTCTCCACTAATAAGCGAGTCATCGATCGCACCCTCTGATCTACTGACCATCTTGCCCTCCACCTCTGGGTACAGCCCATCCGCGATCTCCCGGATCTTGTAGATGTCGGAGAACGGCTCGTCATGTCTGATGAAGTCCCGGTAGATGATCATGGTGACTGGGGACAGCAGTGCTTGCCTGACGGAGGAGCGAACACTGTGGTTCTGCAGCGACTCTCGGCTGGGTGTGGGGGTGGGGAGCAGGGAGCGGGTGGAAAAGTAGTACTTCATTCTTCACTGCTACACACAGAGCTGACATGAGCTGGCTACTCATCAACTCTTATATTTTTGGTTGTAAGCCTAGCCTTTAATGGCTGAGCCATCTCTCCAGCCCCGTTCACCAACTCTTACCCACTACACACAACTGACTGGAGCTGGCTGCTCCTCACTGTAACACCCAACTCAGTCCTTATTTCCTATTGACATGCTCTCTACACTCCATTCCCTGAACCCTCGTGGCACTCAGGGTCACGGAGGTTCACAAAGGCACGTGGGCCAGGGGTACCAGAGTCATCTGTCGCCTTTTCTGTAATATTCGGTTTGGTAAAGCTTGGATAGCCATCTAATCTTAAAGTTCGCCACTCCAGTTTTGGTGACAGGGTACACTTTTGCACTTGTTAATTTGTGACTGGAGGGTTTTCCATGTAATATAAGCATTAAGTTGGAACAAGTTTTCCTCCAAAAATGTTTTTTTTGTTTTTTTTACCAATTGTCTAGTACAATCTGCTTCTACTGTTTTTGAATCATGGGGTGGTATGGGAGATTTAGCTCCATACCAGTCTCCATGAAGCAAGGCTTTGCAGATTCACCATCATGTATGATCAGAACTTTACATAGCTCGTATTGATAATGGCTGCCTTTGTTTATATAGGCTGCAAACACGGAGGATATAAAGTGAATTTCCTGTCTAACTGGTTTCTTATAGAGTGGGTATCTGGTCATTGGCAAATGGAAACAAATTAACATACAAAGTAGGTCTTCCTCTGGTGGACCTCAGAGGTGCATCATGGTTAATGGGGATGTATACTAAGTACAGTTTTGGGGAGTTCTAAACGTGAAACACATGCAATCTGTTAAACAAGTCTTTCAATGGCTGCATAGTTTTATGGAAACAATTCACAAAGAAGTATCTGGCTGAGCAGGAGTTTCCTAGATCGCATTGACATCCTGAGAACACCCCCAAGTTCTCCCTCTTATGAATTCTTGCTTTTCTAATTGCAGACATGTCTAAAAGAAACAAACTTAGTCTTATGGTTAGTATGAGAAGAATTCAAAACATCATGAATCAACATACTTCTTTCAACCAATGAATCTAATTATATACAGGGTAACACACAACATCAAAATGAACAGTTCTAGCTAATGGGTTCCATATGCCACAGTTTTTCAATTTCCCTCTTCTAGTTCTTATGAATGTAGGTGTTTGCTCTGAGTATGCATACTCTATTGTGTAATTTTGCTGTCTTATGCACCAATCTTTTTTTTTTTTTTGGTTCAAGAGTGTTTGATGTATGCCCTGTACTTGTTTCTCATTGTGCTCTGATATCAATTTCTCTAATAGTTTTAACAAATTTTTAAACTTTATTTTAAAAAAACAAAGATAAAAGAAAAAAATTTAAACATTTTTGCATAAATGTATACAAATACACTTTTGTCAGTGCTTGGCTTTTTTTTCCCTTTTTTTTAAGGTTTGATACTCTGCATTAAGGTCTTACTAGTTACAATGAGCAAAAAGTACATGTAAAACAGGATGTAACCCAGAATTAGTCAATGTTTTCTTGGTGTGTAAGGATTGAGCATAATGTTTTTTTTTTTTTTTTTTGTTTGTTTTCTTTTTTTCTTGAACTTCACACAGTCTGTGAGTTGTTTCTGGGGCAGTTTTAACAAATTTATCCATGTGGTCTTTCTCCAATTTGAAATCAAATTGTGAATCAGTTGAGAATTGATATTTTTCTTGGTAGTCTACTATGGTTATTCTCTCCTGATTGTATGCTACCATCTGTGAATAATTATGCACTAGAGAGCACCCCCCAGTTACATTCGTTTCTACATGATTATCATGCATGGTTGTTTCATTTAAATGATTGCATCTAGCTATACTTTCATTATTGATACGTACCAAGAGTTTATAGTTACTCAGGGTTTGAACAGTCTGAGGCATAGTGGAATATGCCAATGCTGTTTCTTCCATTTTCCTTATGAGTACATGTGGAAATACATATGTATTGAATCCTAGTCTGTAATTTTGTCCCATGGGGATATATGCTGGCATGTTATTAACATTTATTCATATGAAGTGGCTGATTGGTGTTACCCAGGTTTCTTCCTTTGTATATGGTATTTTATACAATGTATAAGGTTATGGTTGTTTTACCCATGTATCCATTCTGTGCACTATCTAAAAATATTTGTACTAAGTTTAGTTCACATATGCCGTCAGCACAGCAAGACATTCTTTCAGTGTCCAGAATAGTTTGAAAATCTGGGACTTGTCTGCCCATTCCTGTTGTAAACAACATGTCTAACTCTCTAGTTATATTTACTACATTAGATTTATAAATTTGGCACATAATTAGGTCATGAATAGTGGTAATGAGATTTAAGGTCCTTTTCTATTCCTGGCTGTATGTTTCCTGTTATCTCTGTTGCCATGGTATTTACTCTCATATATAGTGCATCAGTTGATTGTGATACTGAATGCAATGCTTTGACTGCATCTGCATTATTTTTTGTATATGATAGAATTCTGCTTTAATAGGTTGAACAGTGGCTGCTGCTACTCCTCCACCCATGGATTGCTCCAGCCACAAAAGCTCCCACTATTAATGCTTGAAGGGATTTCTTTCAGATTTATTTGGGGGAGAAATACTGTAGCTCATAAGAAAACCCATCTGGGGGCTGGAGAGGTGGCTCAGTGGTTAAAAACACTGACTGCTTTTCCAGCGGTCCTGAGTTAAAATCCCAGGAACTACATGGTTGCTCACAGTCATCTGAAATGAGATCTGATGCCCTCTTTTGGTGTGTCTGAAGACAGCTACAGTGTACTCATATATAAAATGAATAGATAATTTTTAAAAAAAGGACATCTGTCTAGGCAATATGTTCTGGGCCATTGTAATGTCACTAAATTAATTTTTAACTGGATGGGTCTAATTCTTGGCAAGAGACTGACTTGTGCTGGTAATGTTGTGTCTGGCTCAATAAACAGAGCAGTTACTAGTTTTGGTTTACCTGGTGGTGGTGTAATCCATAAGGATACTGGGCTCTTTTAAATTTAATCTGCACAGCATAATTGCATTTTATGCTACCCCACTCTACTATACATGGTGTATTTGAGAGTTCCGAATTGTGTCATAATTTCCTGGTCATGGGAAAGTAATAAATTTTATCCCAGGATTCCACAATCATATATTTTACGTTTGCTTTAGGTTTGTGGGCCGTCCAATCCCACATCATACATTCTTTATATTGTGGATTGGGTAGTAAATAATAAAAATAATATGATAAGCTATTGTGTTTAATTTTTGAAACAGCCTTCATATCAAATCCATGTTTTCCACCATGGTATTGTATAATTTTGTATTGCCAGAACAGAATACAATACTCTATGATCCTTTAATTCTTGAGATGCATCTGTATATTTTGTAGTATAATATGTGGCTTAATATATTCCACCTGTGTCCACCCTGAAAATTTAAAGGCTGGTATTTGTGTGTCTCTCAAAATATAGTAACATTTTTGTCTGGTATTGTTTTCATAGTGTCATTTACCTTAATGTCCCATAGTGTTGGGAAATCTAACTTTTGGGTGTCTAGTGCTGTATCATAGACTGATCTCAGCTGTAGGACTTCATTTTATTACCCGTGTCTTATCAACCTCTTCATAATCATGTTCTTCATGATATTCACAAATCTGTTCTTCCAGTGCCAGAGGTGTGGGGTTCTACTGATAACCAATTTCTTCCAGGCCATCTTTGGTTTATGGGTGCAAAGCACAACTTACGGAATGTGGAGCTGATGGCCATCTTCCAGTCAAAGTTTGCTTGTTTCTATGCCTAGAAGAGTGTCTGTGCAACGCTTTGATGTTTTACAGGTGTTATATCTCAGCTGTGAGGATTTTCTCCAATGGATATTGAATATAGCTCTAGCATTGGACGCACTGGGCATACAATTCATTAAAATAGCATTTTAGTAGATTTTTGTTCACAGATGTTAGTGTTGTTTCCATCCACAGCGTCTAACATGTAGGTCTTAAGGGGATGGGCTGGTTTGGTTGCTGCTCTAAATTGGTCACATCCTTGATACCACCCATAATTAAACAATAGGCATATTTCCACCAAAAGAAATGGGTGCTGCCAATGGACCATGTCCAGTATCTCTGATCTGTCCAATAACCTGGTCCTGCAATGGTGGGGTAGCTGGTGGGATTAAAGTTTCAGGGCGAGGGGGCCATATTTGGTCCTGTGTTGTGTTGCTTTGTCGAGGAAACACTAGCACTGCTGGTTTCTGTGGCTCCTGTGCTGACAGCTGTGCCTGATCCTGTGGCTCGGGGTATGGTTAGTCCACTCATTTCACTAGCTCCTGTGTCAGGAGCTATTCTTATCTCCACTTTCCAGCTTAGTTTTGAGCAGGCCATTAAATCTTTCGACGGCCCCTGCTGCCCTTGACTGATAAACCATGTGATATTCCCATTGTATATTCACTGCGTTCCTTGATCAGACTGTATAATATTTGGGATCACATAATGGGAAATCTAATCTCATAATGTAAGTATAAAGATTGATTAGGGTGTGGCCTGCTTTTGGTGGATCCTAATCTGGTGCATATGTCTACCAAGGTATATTCATATACTCCTTTTCATTGACCTATAGGACCTAATAGTTCTACAAAGTCTATTTGTAAGGTATGGTTGAAACTCAGCCTATGCCCTCTTTCTTTTGTAATTGGGTGTAAATCTAGTTTCTTTTTCTTGGGCAATGTTTGCATTGGTTTATTGCATCCTTAATCCTTTTCCATGTCACTTTCAATTTCTACCTGAAGACCAGTGGAATGTGACATGCTTTTCTCCATGTCCCAGGGTCTCGTGTATTTTTAATATTTCTTTGGTGGTAATCTATGTCTCCAAGTCTCTGCTTTAAGCTTTAACTTGTTGGGACCTGTCTGTTCTGTCTTCCAGTTTCATTTTAATCTAATTGCTAAGCTGGCTAATTTATCCACTGTATCTTTATGTCTTTATTGGTCACCTTCTTTGTTCGTATGGGCATCCACATGGTAGACATACACCTTATCTTCTTTGGTTATGTTATGTAACTCCATCCGAAATTCCTTGAATCATATATCTCAGCTATTAATTTTCCAATCACTCACTTTTCATTTTCCTGACCACATGGCTGTATCCATTGTCCATACACCATGAGTCAGAGAACAAACGTGATTCCTTTTGTTTTTCTTTGTGGCTCTGCTTTGCTGCTAGTGTGGCTGCTACTCCTTTTGCATGCTGTGAAGATTTAGCTGTTCCTAGTTCCATGATCACCATCCCATCCCCTGGCCCGTAGGCTGCTGCCTTCCACAAGACCTTGTTCTGTTTACTGGTTGCAAAACCATCCACAAACCAGGTATTAAGCAGGGAAGGTGGGGACTCTTCTGTCCCCAATTCCCCCGTGGTACCAGTTTCTGGGGAGGGGTAGCATTTGGGATGATTGATAATCCCTGTGGAGTCACAGGTCTGGATTATCAACTCTGATGCTTTGGCTCCAACAGGGTACCAGAGCAAAGGAGCTCCGCTGAGTCCCATTTTCACTGTAGTACTTTCCCTTCTGAGTAGACCAGCCCATGCTTCCTCTGGCGCCCTGACCCAATCTAGGATCAAGATGGCGGTTCTGAATACTATGTGGTTGTTCTGCAGCATGTAGTGGCAAGTTCTTAAGACCTTGTACGCTGGCTGTCCGAATTGTTTTTTTCACATAGAGAGAATTCATTTTCCAACCATGGAAAACTTTTACAATAGACACCGCCTGGCCATTCCCTACCATTTCTTTTGGCAAAGATAGTCCAGTGTCCACAATGTTTTGGGTATACTATGTCTAAATATACAATGTCATCTGGTTGGATGTATTGTAGTTTAGAATATTCCTTTATATATTCTAGCACTGATATATTTTTTTACAGCTCATTCTCGGGGTTTATCCCAAATAAAATAATTTGCTTGCCTTGGAATATTATTATTCAAAGGTTGCAGAATGAGTTGTAAGTATGGTATGTGCTGTCTCCAATATCCAAGTAATCCTATAAGATGCTATACCTCTGCTTGATTAGGTGGTGCTTTAAGCTGTTCTAATTTACATATTATAGGTTCTGTAGGTATTTCTGTACCTGTAGTGGACCACATTACACCCAAGAACTTGAACTTTGTATCTGGTCCTGATGCCTTATTGATGGTCCAGTCATCATCTCTCAATGCTTTGGTTTGGTCTGCTGTTTTTTTTTTTTTGTATGTTTTCCTTCTCTTGTCTTATTATTAAAAGGTCATCAACACAATGAATATGTAATATAGTCAGGGGCTGGCATGACCTAATCTCATGGCCATCTTGGAATGCTATGAGCAGTTATTGGGCTGTTTATGCGTCCTTGCGTAGTTTTAAAAAATGGCACTGTCTTTCTTGCCAAGTGAATGTGGGATATTCTCTGCTTTGTGGATGCAGAATTATGCCAAAGAACATGGCCAACAAATCTATAGTTGCTAGGCATTTTTGTGTTGGTTTCTTTCTTCCTTCCTTCCTTTCTTCCTTCCTTCCTTCCTTTCTTTCTTAAAAGACTTATTTATTTTATTTACATGAGTACACTGTAACTGTCCTCAGACACAACGGAAGAGGACATCGGATCCCATTACAGATGGTTGTGAGCCACTATGTGGTTGCTGGGATTTGAACTCAGGACTTCTGGAAGAGCAGTCGGTGCTCTTAACTGCTGAGCCATCTCTCCAGCCCAGTGCTACTTTTTAAATTCTCATGAAAATATCTTCTACATTTGGTCATTGTCCTGGAAGCTTAGGAGACAATTCACGAGTTCTCTTATATTCGCCTCTTTCCATTTGGTTTTAAAACTGGACGCACTGGACTGTCGAGATCGAGACTGTGAGTCAGTTCAATTCCTCCTCCCTTTAGTAGGTTTAATGGTTTCAGATACCCCCTCTTTTCCTCCTTTCATTGGGTATTGCGTTGAAAATGAGGGTTTAATGGTTGGCAGTCTTACAGGCTCTACTTTTACTTCTGCTAGATTGCATTTTACTTTGGCAATTTTTTTTTTTAAATTCAGAAAATCAGGAAAAATTTTAAAAATGGTTGGGGAAGCCTAAACTGTTTTCTGGTGCACTGCAACATGCAAAACCCCTCAGGGAATAATTTTCTCAGATACCAGGAATTCTGACTTACATACTGCTACTGTGGGTTCTCCCGCCACTCCCTGTATAATGATTTTTCCCTTACTTGGTGTAGTTTCTGGTAGCACTGTGCATATATTAATGTCACTGTGTCAATTAGCCATTTAACATTTATCGTCTTATTCTTAATTCTTAGGGGGCCACATCATATATGGTATTATTGCCACCTGACTTGATTCCCTGTTGAAAGGTATATGTGTTTGCTCTCTTACAGTTGGGCACTGATCATTTCTTTGTACTGGTGGCCACCTTTGTGGCGGCCTTCTGTTCTCTAAAAAAGGTTTACGCTTGTTCCTTCCAAAAAATCCTATTTGGTTCACACCTCTGTGGGGTTCTGTTTATAAATGGCATCCCAGGTTTTCTGCCAAAGGGTCCAATGTTTGTGAATGGTCTGAAAAACCTGGCTGTTCTCCTTAATTTAAATCTCTTCTTTAATGCTACTATTTTTTTCTTGTCCTAACTCCCTGTATCCAGTTACCTCAGAAATGGTTATGCAATTTGGAGGTGGTCCTGCCAAATTAAGTCTCACGTGTGGCGGTGCCCCCTTAATTAAAATCCTTCTGAATTGTGATATAAATGTGGCTACCTCATCATACATAAACCACAGCACTCCTAGTTTTCTCACTAGCCGAGTGGCCTCGTGGAAAGTGTTCCATCTTGCTGCTCCTTCAAATTGTGTAAGGTCTAAAGACAGAAGTGCGTACCTCCAGGCTGTGGTCATCCAGCCCAGGAGATGCAATACGTAGCCTTGAGCAGCGTCTAGGACTTACTCTAAAGTTCACACACTGTTGGGTTTTCTGATATATTCTTAATCTTCCTCATCTCTAATTCTGACAGCATGGCTGTGTCTGCCCCTTCCCCCAGAGATTTATCACATAGGGTGCATCCTTCATTCCATTCCGGGCAAACGCTTTTCTCAACCGACTCATTACTGAACAGTGCACGGTCTCATCTCATGCGTGGGCTGCTCCTCATCATTGTTACCAAACAGCATGAATCTTCTAGGTGTATTAACCTTGTAAGATGTCACTGGGAATATGGCTGTCTTGCCCAGGCCTGGGCTAGGAGAGCATGTTCATCCACACTCCTTACATTAGCTGCTCGCGGTCTGCACACTAGACTGTCTTTATGGCCATGGTGGTTTCCATCAATATGGCTGGAACTTCTTTCCTAGTAGTGGCTCCGCTCCTTGTGGACTTGTTAGAGGAACCTCAATCCTCACTGTTTCACCCAGCGTTCCAAGCCATTTTCTCTCTGTGGGATCGATGGCATGTGGATTCACTTTAATGGCTCTGAAGCCACTAATTAGATTCTTCATTCTCGTATATGTGTATATGCATGTGCATATGCATATATATATAGTATATGATGTGTATGATGTATATGATATGTATATATGATGTATATGCATACAAATATGTATATGTATGTGTATGTGTATATGTATATGATGTGTATGATATATATGATATGATGATGTATATGCATACGAATATGTATGTGTATGTGTATATGTATATGATGTATATGATATGTATATGTAATGTATATGATGATGTATATGATGTATATGTACATGTATATATGTATATACACACATACATACATACACATGCTGGGGATTATAGTGCTTTAATGGTTTTCTTTTTTTATATACTACCCGGTTAGTTTTTTATTACTTTTTCCAATAATGTATCTGCCCTTCTCACCAAGCATTGGCCAACCAGTCTCTCATGGGTTTCCCCACACCTTCTGCTCTTCCTACCTCATAGGCCGCAGTCGGCAATGACTGGTAATCAGTAGTGATGAACCCCCTCGCCCCCGCCCTTCCTACTGCCTCAGCAGCACTTGGCTTGGCGTGGTGGTTCTTTCTTTCACCTCAGACCTCTGGCTAGTTCTGTGCCTGGACTACAGTTAATTTTGTATGACCAGAGTCTTATTGCCAATATGGTGAAATTTAGAATAACTGGGACTACTGTCATCCTTAGAGGGTTCAGTTTCCTTCTTGGGATCCCCACCTTGAAGGTGGAATCCTGCCGACTACACCAGTCATGTCCAGCTTAAGGCTGGGACGGAGACACAGTCCAGATACAGTTCTAGCTCAAGGGTTATTCACTACAGTGACAAGCATTATCCACAACACACGCATGGGGTGCTTGACTCAGAAGCAAGTGGCAGAGAGGCTCCCTTCTCAGCATGTCTCAGATGGCAGTCTCTTCCTCTGGATCCTCTATCTCGATGCAGCCAGGGCAGCAGGCATTCTCTCGGAGAACAAGGCTGCATGGCAGTCTTCCCAGACACAGCAGAACTGATGCACATGTGAGCTCACAAAGGCGGCACACACAGGGCCCACACAGGTTCAAGCTAGACCGTGCCCTAGCACAGAGAGGGGGGAACTGGCAGGACTCACTTTTAACTGGAGAGCTATGTGCAGTTGACATCCACTGGCAAAGGGACAACCAATATTCTTCAGGGGAGCATCACTGGGTACATCAACTGGGTGCCATGCCCAGGAATAATTAACTGGCGAACACCAAATGGACTCAGTGGTATTTGTGAATTCTTCCTTTCTTTTCTTTCTTTCTTTTTTTCTATTCCTTTCTTTCTTCCTTCTTCCCTTTCTTTTTTTGTCTTTTGCTTGTTTATTTTGACAGTGGGCTGAAGCCTCCTGTAAACCAGGCAATCTCAATACTTTCTGGACTCAGGCCCTGATAATCATATGATCCAGACCTTGACTCTGGTTCTTAAATATTCACTCTGATAGACTACTTTGGAATCAGCCCCCTCTTTCAGAGTGTGATGTGGAAAACAGAGGCTTCTTCTAGAAGGCATTTCTAAATCACCGAATCTTACAGGCTTGGATAAGATGTGTCCATATGCTGGTTCTATTATTAAAGTCACAGCCACGCCCAGGGTTCATGTCATTTTTTCATGTAGCCACTAGAGGGCGGTGCAAGACTGCAAGTTGGCCCTCTACAGACCATGTCCCAAACTTTAGAGGATTACACTTGGAAATATTCATGAGCTTTCTTTCTTCAAAATAATCTGGAAGCTAGAAATACGTTCTAACAAAGAAATACAAGGTTAACCACTAAATGGATACCTGCTGAGGCGGCCGCACCGACTCAGAGACATAAGCGAGCATTTAAAGTGTTCCTGCCTGGAACTCCTTCCCTGACTTGGTGTGTTCGGAGGGGGCAGAACCTTAGAAGTGGCCATGAGATTAGTTAGTCCCTGGAGACAGGACATTGTTTTACAAGCCCTGGATAGTTGTTATGAAAGGAGTAAGCCTGTTTCTCTTGCTTTCTCTCTGACCCCAGTGTTCAAGACCAGATGCTTTCTCCCACAAAGAATTCTGTTTCAGGTCTTGGAGCCTTTGTCAGAGCTCCTACTACGCTGTTCGGACTTTTTTGTTCTTGTTCTTTATGAAGTTAACCCCTTATTGTGATGAGTCTCATTAATTTGGTTCAGTTTGGTCTCTCTCTCTCTTTTACACACACACACACACACACACACACACACACACAAATTAAGTTTTCTTTCTCTTCTCCCTACTTTTTCTTTTTCAGAAAAACACCTTTGCACCGGTTTTTATAAAATGTATGATTATTTCGATCTTTGTATAATGGGAAAACAAATCCGTGCCAATTTTAAATTAGATGAGTTGGCGTTTAAAATTGATCACTGAAAAATCTACATGCACGCAAACACTCTGGTATAAATTACAGTGAGCTGACATTTCCAGCTTCTATTTCATTATCTATGAATTGTGGCTCTTTGCTTGAGATCGCAATTCTGAGGTGATTTTCATTTAAGTAGCCGTGTTTCCACCTTTCTTGCAGTTCACTGGAAAACAGCTATTCATGACCTCGACGTGATTTGAACACGCAACCTTCTGATCTGGAGTCAGACGCGCTACCATTGCGCCACGAGGTCACCGACACAGAACAAATTTTGATCTTCTAAGGCTCCAGCATCCTGGCAGTTTCCTCGTGCAACTCCATCTCCTCCTGGACCCGGAGTGCAGAGTTACCGAGGCAGCCCAGCCACCCAGGCAGGGAGGAAGGAAAACCGACCTCCAGGTCACACTCACACACTTAAGAAAAGAATTGTGTCATTTTCCACCTTCCTTCTCTAGCTATAAAACTTGAATGTATTGAAAATTGGACATCATGGAAAAGGCTAGCATCATAAAAACCGGTAACCGCATCCACTGCCCTAGCATTCCGCCGCCGGCAGCCAGGGGCGGGGCCAGCGGGGCCAGCCTTGCAGTCAGCAGCAGCCTGGCCCTGTTTCTGCCTCTTCTCAGGACCCGTGGGTTTACCATCACAGCAGTTAAGAGCACTGGCTGCTCTTGCAGAGGTTCTGAATTCAATTCCCAGCAACCACATGGAGGCTCACAATAATCTGTAATGGCATCCGATGCCCTCTTCTGGTGTGTCTGAAGACAGCTACAGTGTACTCATATAAATAAAGTAAATTTAAAAACAAACACACGGTGGTTTTATGTGATGCGTAGCTCACTTTTAATCTTGGGGAAGTTTGCTGTCTATCTCCGTTTCTTCACGCCGTCCCCTCCTCATCCCTTAAGGGAACCGCGTGCCCTTTCCAGCATCCGAGGGGCAGGAGGTGCACACAGTTAGTAGGTCGTTTATGTAGATCTACGTGAGGGCCGATTGCTGGCTGACTAACGGTGGTTTTCATCTACACTTACTGTTGTATTTCTCCTTTGAGAGAAAGCTGGTTTGTCTTAATTACATGTGTACTTAACTGTTTGTTTGCAACACACAGACTCATGGATGTTGTTAATTCATACAGTTTTATTCTTTGTTTTGTTGCTGAAAATGGTTTTTTAACTTTAGCCATTCTAAGTCCTTCGGGCGGGTTCTTGTACTTCTGAGAGCCCACAACCTTCTGCCTCGAAAAACAAAACCAAACAACCAAACAACCAAAAACAAACAAACAAACAAACAACAACAACAACAAAAAAACCCCGTTCCGTGCAGTTTATGTTTTTGAAATCCTTTTCTATCCTCAAGTTATGCTTTAAGTCTGCTGCAAAATAATAGCTTTACAGATGTCTTTGAGCATTTAACAAGAACGAACGCTTGGACAGTTTAGTCTCCCTTTAATTGCACGTTGTCTCCTTTTCTTTAACATCTACTAACGTATTGGGTTTGACAACAGAGAGTGACACCAAAGCTTACCCCCATCCCGAACGTTCTTCTTTGTAGGGGTGAGCATCTTCTGCATCCCAGTAAAATCTCATCATCGGAACACATGAAAGGACCGACGGGAGCAGCTGTGCTCACGCTCACGTGTAGACAACCCAGAAAAGCAGCGAGCAGACGGAATCCACTGTGTGGTTAAAAAGCCACGAACACCTGCTTACTGCTGTCAACACGCAAATTAATTTTCTCTTTCTGATGTAAATGCCGGTAATCCAGGAAGGTGCCACCGGTTTGTCTACAATGGTCTTAAAGTTGAGCTGTTGAAGTTGGCTCAGCCAAACACTGCCTTGCACACACAAAGGAAAACGGAAAACAGCCACTACTTGATTCCTGCCTCCCGTTTTCCACCTGTAATTACGTGTACGTTGGTAGTTTTTGATTCCAGCAGGAGACGTACCCTAATATTCAGAACTACCAATGAGAGTGAAGAAGAATAGAAGCTTCTGGACTGTGTGCACAAAATGTTTCCCATTGGAATGGACTGTAAACAATTATGCAGATGCCCTTTGGCAAACTTGTAACACATTTCCAGCCTAAAGTGTCTTCCAAAAGACCAAGCAGATCTGGCCTTTCTTGCCTCCCACACGGCCTCACCTGTGACACTCTGGAAGAAAGAATGACTTTGAAGTCTTGAGTGGCCTCTCACCGCGAACAGTGGAAGGCCAGCCTGTGAATCAAAGTCCAGGGGACTTGTGGGACCATCTAATTTCAAGGACTGCCACAGGGCCAGGCTGTAACGACTGAGGCTTTTTCCTTCCGTGAGTGAAGGGTGCATTTGTGCAAGCAGTCTTTAAAGCCACTCTTTCCTAGGTGCTTTGCCTGGGTCGCTCTGCAGGAGTCTACTTTGTTCAAGCAGTGGCCCCCAGAGCTCCATAGCCTCTCCTGCTTCCCTGGTTGGGAGTGGGAGGCACTGTGCTGTCAGTCAGCAGGTGGCACGGTGGCAGCTGGGAAGTCCTCTAACCTTTTCACACATGCTAATAGGACAGGATCTTCCTATCTTATTCTATGCTTCCTCAGCCTTTTGGCACATTATCTGCATACCGTTTTTCCCAGAAAACTCTGTTTCCGGCATGGATTGTGGTATATCCAGGTATTAGGTGCCCTCTCTGCAATGCAGTCTAATTCCATTTTTCCTTGTTTATGGTTCCTCTCTGACAGTGAGACACTCAGCTTTTGTTAGCTACACGTTTGTGCGTATGTGCGTCATACTTTAACGTGTGCGTATGCAGATGTTTCTATGAAGGTGCACAACTATGTGTGAGGAGAGCATGATTTTTTCACAAAGTAATTATATGTTCTTTTGAGAGTGTAGTTAGAAGTCAGTTGGGCAGTCTTGCACTCATTAGAGAAAGGAATCGATAAGACAAAACAAAACCGTTCAAAGAACCCCTGGGCAACTTAGCTATAGGCATCAGTGAGCTTGCTGATGTGGTTGCCAACACTGTCTACCCAAAGGTGTACTCCGCAAAGGAGGCTGTTGGGTTAGCTCACGAACTCCAGGAACTTTTCACAATCCAGCTTACAGTCACATTGGCCATTGGATTTGTCCTGTTACAACTCTGTGGGGAATATTGAGAGATAAGGCTACTGAGTATTTAACAACATCACAATTAATGTCTTGTTTAATAAGGCAAAGTGAAAGATTCTGGTAAAATCTGAATCCCAGTCTTGTTGAGGACACACGCAGACATCAGTCTTGACAGTCTAAGAAAGAAATATTTTCTACTGGGACTTGTAAGATAGTCTGGGATGCCTTGAGTATCCTAAATATTTTCCTCTAAACCCATTGATTTTGACAACAGGGTGTTGGTAGCCCTTTTAAGCCAGAGGGCATAGGTGGTTAGAGTGCAGAAGGCTACATATAGTTGTGAAGTGATCTTTCAGAGTGAGCATGTTTCATACTTGGTAAAAACATCTTTCATTTGTGTGGTGGTTTAAATGTGTTCGACTCCCATAGACTCATGTGTTTGAATGTTTGGCCCTTCAAGCCAAAAACCAAGAACAAACAAACAACCCCCCCAAACAATAACAAAAAACCCCCACCACATTTTGCTTTTTTTTTTTTTTTTTTTGAACTTTCAAGTCACTGTATCTTTAATAACCTGGCAGTAAATCAAAACAACAAAATGTTCCTTTACGAGAGATGCCCATCACTAATGACTCATTCAGGTAGCGTGAGATGGGCTTTTAAACAGCATGGGAGGGCTTCAGAGCTCTCGGGCTGACAAGTTTGGTCCATAGTAGTCGGCCGGGGTCCGAGTAGCACAAAAGATCAACGAGCCCTCAGAGGACAGATCGCGGTTGCTGGGTCATGAGCACCTTGAAGTGTTTCTTGATGGTGATTCGGTGTCTTGAGTACTTGTCATCTGGGGAGAACCGAGCAGGATGGGTAGAGCAAGTCTGTTGTCCCATGGGGTCAAATTTCTTTAGTGTATAGACGCGATCGCCCTGCTTGTTGAGGAAATACTGGAGAAACATGACTGTCCCTCAGCAGAAAGACTACAGTACGTTTACCGCCAGCCGCGTTTGCCTGGAATCCACATTTTGCTTTTTAAAACCATTATTTAGAATTGTTACCTAGAGTAGAATGCCATTGTTTATTTTATATAGAGGTTTGGTTGGATTAATTAGTGTATTATTAGACTTTGAACTTAAGAAATTTTAATACCAGACACTTCATCTCCAAGACACATCATCTTCATCTCCTCTTAGTTTACATAACTTTCTCAGGTTGTTAGTGACTTATTTTAGGCTTTTTAGAATTTTTTTTCTCCCCTATTTTGGAAAAACATGCAAGTATCTTCATCACCCTGTACAAAATAATTAAAAATAACTTTATTTTTATATTTTTTTAAGTCTCTTAACTATTTTGGTTATTTTTAAAAAATATATTAAATATGACGAGTCCAAATTACCCACATGACACACTGTAGTAAATGAAGGTTACCTATTGAGATAGTTTAAATGAGATGTCCCCATTGTTTCAGGCATTTGAGTGGTCCAGAGGTCTCTAGTAGGTTTGAGGCAGTTTAGGAGGTGTGGCCTCATGGAAGTGTATCACTGCAGGTTTTGTTTTTTTTTTAAAGTATAAGCCATATAGCATTTTCCATTACTCCCTCTGCTTCCTGTTTTAGGTTTGAGATGTGAGATCTCAGGCTGTTGCAGCCATGCTTCTCGATGCTACAGTGTCTCAGTTACGCTCTTATTGCTGTGCTAAGATGTCATCATATGACTCAGGGAACCTATAGAACAAACGGTTTATCGGAGGCTCACAGCTTCAAAGGGTGAACCGTAACCATCATGGTGGGGAACATAGCAGCAGATAGGCAGGAACAGTGGCTGAGAGCTTACATCTCAATCTACAAGGATGATGATGATGAAGGTAGATAGATAGATAGATAGATAGATAGATAGATAGATAGATAGAGATACGGGTTGGGGATAGCTTTAGCTTTTGAAACCTGGCCTCAGTGAAACCTCTTCCAACAACTCTATACTTCCTAGTCCTTCTGTGGTTTTGTTTTTCATTTTTTCAGACAGGGTTTCTCTGTGTAGTTCTGGCTATCCCAGTCCTTCTTAAATATTTCTACCACCTGGGGACCAGGCATTCAAATATACAAGCATCCTCATTCAAACCATCACAGATGGTATGGATGCCTAGCTCCTGGGACTGTAGCCCAAACACACCCCTTCTATAGGCCGCTTAGGTCACAGTGCTTCATCATAGCAACAGAAACATGACCAACACACATGCACAGATACTTAAAAAATACTTATTTTTATGTTTTGACTGTCTGTAGATATAGATACCACATGTATGCAATGCCAAAGAGGTGTTGGATCCCCTGGAACAGGCTTATAAATGGTTGTGAGTGGCCATGTGTGTACTGGGAATAAAACCCAGGTTTTCTGAAGGGCAAGTAAATGCTCTTAATTGCTGAGCCATCTCTCGGTTTTTTTTTTTCTTAAATTATTATGTTGGTCATTACTTTTTAAAGTGTTTTTTTTTGTTTCATTTGTGACATTTATTAACCATTTTAAGATTAAAAAATAAAACAACCTCACATATCTTTTTAACATTGCTTGGATCCGAACCACCCAGAACAATATAGGGATTGAGGGGTCACTGGGCTTATCTCCTCTTCATCCTGCGCTTTTCATTTCCCCAGCAGCTGCTTCCAGGTCTTTCTGTCTTTGGCTTGTGGTTTGTACAGTGCAGAGGAAGCTCTCTTCCAGATGTGCTTTTGGTTTTGAATGAGTGGAAGTAGCAAACAGCATAGCAAAGCATCCTGAATCAGCGTTCACAGCATCCCTATAGCAGGAGCCGTCAATGGGATGCTCACCCATTAACGGATCTCACTATAAGCATCTTTATACCCAGAGATAAAGAACAGTGGCTTCTGTTAGAAATCGTTTATACCTTAGTTGTCCTTACCGACACAATGCCTTTCTCTGGGGCTGCTTTGGTGTTGTTTCCCTGGGACCACACTGACTCTGGACACCAGCTTTGGAGGACATCGAGACAAACGTTCTTGGGTCTTTTATTGAGAAGGGTTAAATTCCGTCCCCATAGCCTGCTTCTCAGGGGATGAGAACAGCACATGACATTGGAAACGGGCCAACAAGAGACGGAAGGTATTTTCTTCTCATTTCCAGTCCTGTAAGAGACAGAACACTTGATTTCAAAGGGTCGCCCTCAGATCTCTTTAAACTTTATAAGGTTATGTCTTATTTCCCACGAATATTAGTTTTAACAACATAAGATAGCTTACAGCTTTTTATCTTAAATTATATAATCTTTCATTCCACTGGCCTAGCGTAGAGGGCACGAGGTCCTCGTGGTCACAGATAAGAATCAGGGAAACTGGGAAATGTAAATGTACTTATCTGTGTCTTCCACAGAACAGATGCGTGTCTGTTTCCACCCAGAAATGAAGTTGTATCTCCTGGTAATCTCTGCTCTGTGCAGGACCAGACCTTGACCAAACCCCCAAGTCTTACCATGTTCATCTCAGACTCTCCTCCTGACCTTTATGCTGAGCACTGTTTCCCAGTCAATGGAACCCATGCTTATGGAAGAGGTCACAAGTACTTAGAAAGAGAGATTCGATGTTATCACTCCTTAGACTTTATTGTGATAACTGCCACCTGGAAACTGTTGTCCCAACTTGTACTGTGTTTATGTTAAAAATAAACTGCCCGTGAGGGGTTGGTTATTTGACTTTCCGACTCTTGTCTAGGAGGTAGCAGCAGTAATAGTGCCCCCTTCTGGACAGCTTCTTTCTTGTCACTGAGCCTGTAGGTCTGTCACAGCTTCACCCCCAGAGGGATATGGGGGGACTCCAGCATGTGGAGTAGCTCAGAGCTGTAGATTTCCAGCAGTATCCCCGTCATTTTTCCAGCCAGCTTCGAATGCGTTGTTTGGATAAATGGAAACAAAAGGTTCCTACAGCATCTGCTTCTGTTCCTTGGGGGTAGGAGTGGGAGGGGCGATGCAGCCAGCATGGAGGAGTGGGAGGGGCGATGGAGCCAGCATGGAGGAGTGGGAGGGGCGATGCAGCCAGCATGGAGGAGTGGGAGGGGCGATGGAGCCAGCATAGAGGAGCGGGAGGGGCGATGCAGCCAGCATGGAGGAGTAGGAGGGGCGATGCAGCCAGCATGGAGGCTGGGGGTCCTGCAGCCGCTGCATGGTAGGGTGAGGGCTTCGCACACTGGAGGTATAATTGTATGGAGCCACAGTCCTGGGAGCAGCAGCAGCAACTGTAGCGGGAGGCGCAAGGTTTGGCACAGCGGTAGGGACGCCAGCTGGAGCCAGATGTTGAGGCCCAGACTGCAGCAGGGCACTTAGCATTCCTCGGAAGCCTTGAGGTCTCCCTCCTTGTGTTAACAGGTTAGGTGTGCGATATGGAGGTCTCCCCTGAGCTTGCGGACCTGCCGGCACAAAGTAGCCACTGCACTGGTGATTGATCGAAAAGGAGAAAATTTGAGCCTGACATTCTACTTTCTTCTGCGCACAGCCTACGGATATGGCTTTCCGGCTCATTTCTTTTCCATCCCTTCCTTCCACACTTTATTGGCATCCTCGTGTTTCTCGGAACTTACAAAGCCAAAGCCTTTAGACTTCCCACTGGAGTCTCTCATCACCCTGACACTTAAGGTCTTACCAAACTGGCTGAAAAGCTCTTTCAGATTCTCATCACCCACCTCTTCCCCAAAGTTTTTGATATAAACATTGGTGAATTCCTTGGCCTTGGGCTCCAAGTTCAGCTTCCCACTCTTCCGAGACTTGAATCTGCCCACACTTTGCGGACATCGAGGAGGCCCCGTTAGCAGCCTTGGGCATCGAAGTGGACAAAAGTTTAAAGCTTAGAGTCATTCTCATCACAAACCGCCTTAAGGACAGAATGTTCCCAAAGGCCGAGAAAGCGTCACACAGCGTCTTGTTGTCTATATACGTTTGTGCAGGTTCTCGATGAAGACATTTCCCACACCAGACTTTTTCAAAGACGGATCCCTCTGAGACCACACGATCCGGATTGGCTTTCCCTTAATCACGCCAAAGTTTGTGGTGTCCAAGGCCCTCTGAGCGTCAGCTGGCTACTGGAAGTTGACGTAGACATAACCCAGAGAGCGGCGAGTGATCATATCGCCCCTGACTCAGATGGACAGCACAGGCCCCACCGGGCTCAACTTTCCATACAGCATGGCTTCAGTGACAGATCGCCCAGGAATAAGGAGGCCATGGGGTAGCTGATGGCCTCAGCGTTCATCTCCCCACGTCCCACTACACCGATCCCCGCCAGGAGGACTTCTTCCAGGGTCTACTACAGGACAAAAGGGACTCCGAGGAGCCCTGGCGCGCGCCGCAGCGCACAGGTGGCACCAGCGACAGCGCTGGAGAGGCTGGAGCAGGGAGGCTCCGAGGCAGGACCAGATGCGGGCGACTTACAGGGGCCCGCAAAAGCCCCAAGACAAAAGGCTCTCAAACAATATGGCCCTCTCCTGGAGTTGGTACTCTCCAGCTGTTCTGGCTTGGAACTTAAAAAAATAAAAATTGAAGTAGGGACTCCTTTTGCAAAGGGGGAAATTTTTTTTTTTAAGAGGCAGCCAGATGCTGCGCTCACAGCGGTCTTGGGGACATGAGAGTTTGGCGGTAAATACAGGCTCCCGGCGGTTTACAATACAGCAGCCGGGGAAGGGGAAACCAAATCTTTGCGGGTGCAGGCGAAGGGCGGCGCGGACACCTGGTGCGGCCAGCCAGGGAGCAGGGCTGCCACGTGGCGCGGAGGCATGAGGGGACAGCCGAACAGGGGAGGGGGGGACGGCTAACCACCGGACGGACAGACAGACAGACAGACGCCAATGGACAGGTAGGCCAGAAGCTGTTAAAGTCACTTGCCCATGCAAATTGGCATTTGCTGGCCATGGCTTTTGTAGGGACTCTCACAATCTAGAGAGAATGGAATGTTTGCGTACTGTTATCATTTGCTGAAAATAACAAAAAGGTGAGAAGTGACCTCATACAACGAATATGTGTGTGCTCTAAGTTCTGTATTAGCCGAGCTCCTCTCTGATGTATCTTTTTGATGTGAGGCTTGAGCTACGCCTGAAGCTTCCCCGTGGTGATTGCACTCCGGTATGCAGGCGCCCAGTGGAGTCCGAGTGAGTTCTAAGGGCTTTTCCACACTCCTCACATTCACAGAGCCTGTTCAGCGGTGTGAATTCTCTGCTGCAGAGTTAGCTCCGACAGAGCAACACAGCGTTTCCACATTCCTTACAGCCATAGGGTTTGTTCTCCAGGGTATTGGGGGGTATGAGCCCCTCCCCCACACATCACACTTCGCTTCTCTCCACTATGGATCTTCTGGTGTCCTGTGACATGCACCATCTTGTGAATGCCTTCCTGTGGTCATTTCCCTAGAATGGTTTCTCTTCCGATTTGCTTGTGAAAACTCCCCACACTCATTACATTTATAGGGTTTCTCCCCCCATGTGCCTTCTCTGACGCATAGTCAGGTGTGCTGCATTAGTGAATGTTTTATCACATCCCTACTTCTACATGGGTTTTCTCCAGTGTGGGTTCTTTGAATCCTGAAGCACGTTCACAACCCTATCGCTAATGCTAACTCGAATGCCAATGCATTTCACTCCAGTTTCACTCCAGTAGGAGTTTTCTGACGTGCCTTGAGATGTGCCAGTTTGCTGAATACCCTCCCATGGTCAGTACATTTATATGACTTCTTCCCACTGTGAATCCTCTGATGAACAGTTAAATGTGATTCTATTCTGAAGGATTCCCTACATTCAGAACACAGGTAGGGTCCCCCCCCCCAGTGTGAATATGCTGACATATTAAAGGGGATAAGAACATATGAAGGCCTCTGCACATTCAAGGCCTTTACAGGGTCTCTCTCCCGTAGGGATTCTTTGATAGACATTAAAAATTGTGTTACTCACCATCCAAAGAGTACACAAGGAAGGACCCATGGCTCCAGCTCATATGTAGCAGAGGATGGCCTTGTCCAGCATCAGTGGGAGGAGAGGCCCTTGGTCGTGTAAAGGCTTGATGCTCCAGTGTAGGGGAGTGCCAGGGTGGTGAGGTGGGAGTGGGTGGGTGGGAGGGGCAGCACTCTCATAGAAGCAGGAGGGGGAGGGATGGGATAGGGGGTTTCTGGAGGGGAAGCTGGGAAAGGGGATAACGTTTGGAATGTAAATAAAAATATCCAATAAAAGAAAAATATAGGATATTCTTGAAAGCTTTTCCACACTCATTGCATTTGTATGGTGTCTCATCAGTCTGGGTTCTCTGCCGCACACGAAGATAGTACTTACTTCTGAAAGCTTTTCCACAGTCGCCATGTTTGTAGGGCTTCTCACCACTGTGAGTTTCACGATGTTGCACAAGTTTCAATTTATTGCTGAACACTTACTTTCCCACGTTGCATGCGTAGGCTTCCTCTCCAGTTTGACTTCTATGATGATGAATAAGGTGGGCACACTGGTTGAAGGATTTTCCACAGACCGTACACAGGCAAGGTTTCTTCTTAGTGTGAGTCCTTTGACTTACGGTGAGCCGTAAAGAAGCAAAGAAGGCCTTTCCGAATTATTACATTCATATTTTTTCTTTACCCCTGAGCTCTTCATGTTGGGTGAGTAGTAACTTAGAACAAAAGGACTCCCACATGTGCCTACATCTATAGAAGTTTTTTTTTCAGTACTAGATTTTCCCCCTCAAAATAAATTATGAAATCTGCCTTATAATTTTGCTGCCTTCCATATCCTTGCAGATTATCTCCCCTAAATGGGTATCTGTAATCAAATATAAATTCTCTGTGGACCTTCCTTCATATGTTTGGCATATATGGTCAGGTTCTTCTGTGACAATTTCTGGTCCTGGAAAAAGAGCAGCTCCAAGTCTAAAAGCCCCTCCGAGCAGCAAGTTTTCTCTCTTGTTACTAGTCTTTGACTCAGGTTCTGCTCTGAATATTTTGTAGTCTTCCTGTCCCATCATTCCATTTCCCAAGCCTTCCATCCTGGAGTCCCATAGGCCTTTCTCCCCCAGTCTCTCTACAATGATCTCCTGTGATAAATCTTTGCCACGGCCAATCTCTGGTAGCACAGCATCCTTAGCTGCAAATTTGGTCTCCAAGTCTGGGGTAAAGAAGAAAAACAAATTAAATTGTATTTATGTCTTAGGCTGGGGAACTCTCACTAAACAGGGAAAAATAAACACAGGTTTATAATGAACATAGAGTTTCACTATTTGATATTTAACTAGAACTTCGACTATTTGATATTTGATATTTTCTAGAAAAGCAAACAGTAGAATTGAGGAGAGTTGCAGTTGAATAGAGGACCACAATGACTAATGCATGTATGTAAGCATATGTATGTGTATGTATATATATGCATATATCTTTATATGCATTCTCTCTATATATGTACATATATACATATGTGGATACACATGCATTCTCTCTCTATATAATTATATATATAATTTTATATATGTATAATTCTAATTACACACACACACACACACACACACACACACGAGTTTAATTAGAATTACCCTATAGAGAATAATACTCCTTGAACAGGTTGCTGATAAGAAACCCTGCACAGGTGTGAGGTATCTCTTTGAGTTGTTGGTCACGGCCCCAGAGATACCCTCCTAACAATGTATGCTATTGCCACTGCTCTTGGTTGCTCCCCAAAACTTGACAGTAAGACCCTATTGTTGAAAATACCATACATTTTTATTATGAGAACATGGTCACCATAGATAGCAGAAAGGTCACCAGATGTGAATAATATCCACTCCAAGGGTTCTGGTCAGGAAGGCAGGTCTTTATCTCTCCCTTTGAGAAGAGGCCCCAGTGTGTTTAACATTCCTGGTTCTCTAGTGCTGTGTGGGTACATGGACTTTTGTGCCCACAACATCTAGTACATTCTTTTATAGAATATCACTTTTGTTGTGATGACCCCATTTTTTTATGGGTCAAAATTTTGGTTCTGGTCTCAGTTGAAGGAGTGCAGGTGAGGCAGAGAAGCTTCAAGATTCCATATAGTAGACATGCCCTGCAGCCAACACAGAGGGCCAGAACTAGCAGACCCTGACTCACCAGGGGTCCAATCGCAAACATCACAGCAGCCATCTCTGTTTCTGTGATCTGCTTTCTGGAAGGGTGGCTGTCCTGCCGAAAGATTTGTAGGGAAGTAAACTGTGAAAACCAGTCCCACCTTAGGAACTTCAGACTCACCAAGCCTGAAACAGGACTCCCATGAAACACAGTAGGGCCTCTGTGAGGGAACACAGTAGGGCCTCTGTGAGGGAACACTGGGATGAGCCCTGCAACATCAGTGAGATCCAACTTGTTTTTTTTCCCCCTGGGGATCTAGGGTTCATAGGATTATTAAATGTAGTCACAGCTGGTAAGTCTGACATTGCACAAGCAATTTAAAAAATACACTCTCATTTAATCTTTATATTAATCTGTACATTAATCTGATGGGCACCGTTGTTCCAGTACACACACGTTTTAGAAGTTCTCTAAAGCTGACTCCAACAGCAAAAACAAGTGACCAGGGCTAATCACCCTATAGCATCTCATTTCCCTTTTAACCAAGACACAAGCCACACAGCTAGACACGGTGTCCAGCCTGTTTGTGAGCTGAAATTACCAGAAAGAAAAAAAAAGGCACACCTGTGTCAAAAATTGCACAAACAAGGTGGATCGACTAATACTAAACTTTAGTGATTCTGGATAACTGGAATACTGCAGGTCTGCACTCTTTCTTTGCCTGAGTTTGATTTAACACTTACCCTATGAATAGTAGATACATCCTTACAGAAATTACAAGCCTTTCTTCCATCTACTGTACATTTGTCAACAGCCTTAAGGAGAAACCTCACTTGTGGTTCCCACACCAACGTATTTAAAAACAACCAAGGAAGGGTGCAGGTTCTGGCTGAGAATTTAGAGCACCTGGGACCAGTCCCTCATGTCCCAACCAATACACATTATTCCAACCAATGCACATTATTCCAACCAGTACACATTATTCTATAACACGATCGTGCCAGGGGATGACAAATAGCTTAACAAGGGATCATTTGAAATGTCTTAAAATCAGCCAGCCCGGTGAATGCAGCGCAGCTCTCAGGCTAAGCCATCTTGGGTGAGGTTGGCCTTGGATTATCCATCCTCCTCTGTGATGCCGGTGCGCTGCTCCACCCAGCAGGACTGAGGTCTTCTTGGTGGCACTGTAGCTCCGGAGCTCCGCTCTACAACACTCTTCGCGATTAAGAACATTCACTGATCAACCTTCCGTGCAACCAAATCACATTAGAAAATCTGCATCTAGAGGCCACGACCGAGCTACTCTTAGCACTAGGAACCTTTGGCAAGACCTTTTCCTAAGGTCACTTCTGTGGTGCTAAAGAAAGGCAATCCAGAGAGCAGCAAGGCCACCTGTAACTTAACTAAAGTCCCAGAAGCAGAGTTGGTGAAAGCCCAAGCCTTTGCTTGACTTTGAATTTCTTGAACGGAAAACTGGCGATCCCTATCTACAAAATGAAAATTTTGGTTCTTTAACTTTCCCGACCGGAAAGAGCATATTCTAAAGGAACCTTGTGCCAGCCAGCGGGGAAACTTAACGTCCAGGAAAGAGATTTCAGTCAGTTCTGACCACATACCACTCCATCGTCCACCTTTGATGATGGGAAGGACCTCACCTTGACCAGTGTGAGTGTTCCTGCTCCGATGAAGGATATCCTGGGACGCGGAAGCCCAGGAGCCACACCGCTTCGAGGGGAGAAGGTATGCCAATGAAAGGGCATCCTGAGACACGCGGCCCAGGAACCACACAGCTCTCAGGAAGCCACCTCAGCAGAGGCATTGCAGCTCCCAGGAGAGGGTACCCCCAGCTGAGCTGAGTTGCTTCACTTTTCCCTTTCTTTCCGTACTCTCTTCATTGCTTCTTGGTTTCTTCTGATAAGAGTCCCACCAGACAGCAAATCTCACGAAAGAGATTTATTGGAGGGACGAATCCAGGGAGAAGAGGGACAAATCCAGGGGTGGCTGCCTCTGCTCCTGGGAGTGGACCAGCATGGAGTCGAACAAGGAGCAGGGCTTACACAGCTGGGAGTGGGAGCAGGGAGCGAAGCATTTTGAGGTAGAGATAGTCAGGTTGTGGATTGGTAGGATTTCAAGTCCTGAGCTTGGGAAACTCAGGGATTGGTGGGTTTTCCTGTTCAGGGATTGGTAGGGTTTATTTTTAAACCCCCCTTTCCTGTACTGGGCCCAAGGATTAGGAGGGAATATCTTTCTGGCAGGTTGAGGCACCATCAACACACCCGCAAGGCTGGAGAGGAGGTGCCACCACCTGGACAGCTCCTGTGATAGCTGCAGGGTGCGGCAGGGAAGGAGTTGCAACTGTTTTTACAGGCGCTGCCATTTTGGAACGCCGCTCAGGGACTGACTACAACTAGGACCCATTCTCTATTTAAACTTAAACATGTCAGGACCCTGAAGATGACCTTGGGGGTGCGGGTGTCACTAGACTTTTGTGCCTTTTTCCAGTGTGGTCACATTGTGTCTGTATCTTGTGGGAATGCCACTAGAGCTCTTTTTTTGTTCTCAATGTGACTGCATCGAATAGATCCCACTGGTCTCTTCCCAGCACAGTTTCAAACGGGGCTGGCTGGAGCTAGAGGCCTCTTAAGAATTTCATCTTTCAACTCACTATAGCTGTGCCAGCGATCCATTCCACAAGTATTCACTTGAGTTTTTATTACTTAACCTCCACTCTGGCGTCTCATGATGGTTTTGCTTTTATGGGTATACTGTTAGGTTTTAGGATTGCTTTGGTTTTTGTTTCTCTAGTCAGCCTACTGTAAGGTAACCCTCACTGTACTGCCCTCCCCGAGTATTCCTTTTCCTCCCTCTCATATTTACTTCCTCCCTTTAAAAACTTTCTAACTGGGGGCTGGAGAGATGGCTCAGCGGTTAAGAACACTGGCTGCTCTTCCAGAGGTCCTGAGTTCAATTCCCAGCAACCACATGGTGGCTCACAACCATCTGTAGTGATATCTGATGCCCTCTTCCGGTGTGTCTGAAGACATTATACATTAAATAAATCTTACAAAAAGCAAAACAAAAACCAAACTTCTTAACTACTCCTGTATCTTGGATCGTCTTTGAAGTCTGTCCAAAAGCATCAAGCTACTCTTCCCACTTGATTTATTTCTCTTAAATAAGACCATCAGCCACCATCCAGGTTGCCTGGTGTTTTATTATTATATGCTTTATTATATTATATATATGCTTTATTATATTCCCTGAGTAAAATCTTAACCACTGGAGCAACCACAGCTGCTGGGCATTACCACTGTGCAAACGCTGTAGCCCAGAAATGGCAGTTGGTCCCTTTTGCTTCAGTAACAGATGAGAATTAAATGAGGGGGATTAAATGAGAGTGGAGTATACTCAGAGTCTAGTTAAGGAGTAAGGAAAGGGGCATGGAAGAAGAGTCTTATTCTAAAAGCATAAAAACCATACTAATATTACGGTTAGGCAAAGAGATCTCAATCCAGACATAGAAGCCATTTCTGACACCAAATAGACAGGACCGGAAAGGAACCTCTTTACATCATATTATAGCCAAAACATTAAATATACCAGACAAAGAAGGTGTATTTAAAATAGCAATAGAGAAACATTAGGTCACATAGAGAGGAAGGCTCATCAGAACAGCAGTAGACTGATCAACACAACCTTTAAACAAAATCAGGGCCTTCAAGGATGTTTTCAAGATCTCAAAGACAACCGCAAATCCCGAAAAGCTCTTCCTCATAACTGAAGAAGAAACAAAAACTTTTCATGAAGAAAATAGGCAGATATCTTTCTAACCATTCTATCAGATGAACAGAACATACTTAAAGACATCCTTCAGACTGAAGAGAAAAACAGATCCATTCATGAGATCACAGGAGAGAGTAAACATGTAGGATTATTATTAAGGGAGGAAGAGGAAAAAGCCAGTCATTACAAAGCTAGAAGTGGCAAGGATCAATGTGTATCTTTCTTTTTTTTATTATACAAAAATTTTAATAAAAACCTTGACTTTGAGTTTACTAGATTACTATACTTATTAAAGTTTCTTCAAAAAAAATCAAACTGAAATTCTGTGTATAAGGAATATATCTTGTATAGCCCAAATAAAAATGTCCGTCTTCTTTAGAAAACTAAATTCAGAAGTTAATTCCCAGTTTAATTTAGAAATGTCTCTGACTTAATCAAAGGTCTTCATCAGCAGTTCTCAACTTGTGGATCATGACCACTTCTGGAGGGAGGGGTGCATCAAACTAACCTTTCACAGGGGTTGCATCTCAGAAATTCAGTATAATAGATATTCATATTATGATTTGTAACAGTAGCGACATTACAGTTATAAAGTAACAACTAAATAATTTTATGGTTTGGAGTCACCACAACACGAGGTGCTGTATTAAAGGGTGGCAGTGTTGGAAGGGCTGAGAACTACCTCTAATTATAGTCATATTTTTCTTTTGGATCTTTCAAAAACATGGACGTTTGCATGTGATAAAGCCATAGAATTTATTTGGGGATGGTGTTAAGTCCAGGCTATTATTTATACTACCTGGCTCCTCTTCCAGTCATGTAAGAAGTCTGAATTAAAGCAGAGACACCTTCTCAGTCAAAAAATAGCAGCAATGCAGGAGCCAGGTAACCAGGCTCTAAAGGAAGCATGAGCAAAAGGTTGAGAATTAGTAAGTTCTCATTTTCCACAGGCCTAAGGAGCCTGAAATGTGTATCTTTCAATAATAACTATAAATATTAAAGGTCTAAATTCCACAATTAAAAAGGCACAGACTTGGGATTGGGACAAAAAAGCAGGATCCGTACATTTGCTGGTTCTAATAAACGTTCCTCGGTGTAAAAGAGACCGATCACCTTAGGTTGGAAGGATAGAAAGATATTCTGAACACATAGTACAGGGATATAAGGGGAACAATTGTTCTAATGGCTATCAAAACAGACTTCAAACAAAAGGAAAATACCCGTGGTTTATGGAGGCCAGATGAGGTAATATCCACCAACTGTGCCACTGTACCCGACACTGCTGTTTTGATACAAGCGATGGAATATTTTTGTCTTGCATTGAACCTTGCTGATGTTTCTTTTTTAGTATCTCTGTTGCTGTCCGAGGTCAACGGACACTTGATATGGATTATTTTGAGCCTGCAGAGATCTTGCCAACTCTCTATAAAAAGGCTTCTTTACAGGTTAACCCTTGAGTGTCTTAGAGATGTAAAAACACTGGGAGGAGCAATAAAGACAGCAGTTTAAAGGACACACCTTCGTGGGTAGAAAGGGAACTTCTTATTCATAAAAGTGGTTAGGTAAAAAAATCTAATTCTGGAGGTGGGGAAGCCAGTAGGACCCCAAAGAGATGGTACCATGGCAGCAGCAGTTGTGATAAAATACCGTGAACAAAAGCAACTTGTGGAAGAGTTTATTTTGGCTTACAGTTCCAGAGAGGAAGTCTATTATGGTAAGGAAGGTATGGTTGAGCTAGCTAGGGCAGGCAGCTGGCTGCTTAGAATTTGCACTACACAGAAAGCCAAGAGAGTGAAGAGGAAGTGATTCAAACAATACACTCTCAAAGGCTAATGTGTGTCCTCTAGCAAGGCTCCACACGCTAAAAGTTCCTTACCTCTCCAAAGAGAGCTCTTGCTGAGTCCCTCGAGGTTTTCGTTTCCTTACTGTGTTTTGCACAAGTGTTGGAAGGTCTACATCTTCCAGACTGTAGTCGTCCCCTCCTCCTACTTTCCTGTTGGTTTGATTTTATGGTGGCCTTCCTGGTGGATCCATTTGAAAGTTGACTGCAGTAGCAGCCATGGGTTTGACAGGAGCCCCTGTGTTAACTGCAGGAGAAAACACAATGGTGCAGTGTTAAAAGAATTAAATAAAACCATACTGCCCCAATATTGAGTTCCTGAATAAAACACACACACACACACACACACACACACACACTATATATATATGTATATATGTATATATGTATATATGTATATATATATATGACTTTGATATGCCTAAGATAGCTCAATGCATGGGCCACTTCCTAACCCCCATGTGGCTAATCCACCTCCCTCAGATAATCCCGGGTTATCACTATATTATGTATACTTCCTTGGCTGCCCAGGACCCAGTTGGGCTTCTCGCTCCTACAAGGAGGTTATGCCTCCCTGTTCTGTACCTTCTCTGGTGTAGCATCTCTCCTTCTCCTTCTTTCATCCTGGTGGATCTCCTTTCCCCCTCTCCCTTGGTCCCTAGCCCAGGAATCCTAAGAGTTCCCCTTCTGTCTGCCCTGCCCAGCTATTAGCTGCTGGCAACTTTACCAATCAAAACCAACTGGGGGCAGGGTTTCTCAGTATCTTGGGGACCAAATTAACATAAGAATATAAGCAGCATTAGGCCAAATTAACTCCAAGTGCCCTTTACCTGTGCTCCTTAAAAGGTTTGGAGATAGAAAAGCTAGGGACCTAGTTGCCCCAAATACAGGTTACAGTCTGTCTTCCTACCTTCCTTCCTTCCTTCCTTCCTTCCTTCCTTCCTTCCTTTCTTCTTCCTTCCTTCCTTCCTTCCTTTCTTCTTCCTTCCTTCCTTCCTTCCTTCTTCCTTCCTTCCTTCCTTTCTTCTTCCTCCCTCCCTCCCTCCCTCCCTCTCTTTCTTTCTTTCTTTCTTTCTTTTTTTCTTCTCTCCCTACCTCCCTCCTCCCCACCCAGCCAGGAATATTAGTATTCAAGAATTGAAGTGAAAGGCGAATGTGGGATGGAATGAGAGTAGAGTGAGACTAAGGAGGAAATTATTTACGGGATTGGTAAAATGAAACACAGAGAGGATATTGTGTATTAGCCTTAGGGAGGACAAGCAACCTTTTTAAGCAAGATACAAGTTAAACCTTAACGTGCCCAAATATAAGTGCTAAGAGAAGAATAAAAAATTTAAAAAGGTATGTCTACAAGATAGAAAATAAAATAAAAACCTTGCTATATTGAGGATAGGAGTTGTGGGGCATGCTTTTGATCATATCCCAGTACTCAAGAGTCAGAGCAAGATGGAACTCTGGGAGTTCAAGGCCAGCCCAGTCAGAGCTGCGTAGTGAGACTCTGTCTCAAAAACAATTGTGTGTGTGTTTATGTGTGTGCATGTATGTGTGTGTATGTATGTATGTGCATGTGTGTGTGTCTGTGTCCATGTCTATGTATGCATGTGTGTCTCTGTGTGTATGTATGCATGTATATGTGTGTATGTGTGTGTATGTGTACATGTGTTTGTGTGTATGTGTGTCTATGTATGTGTGTGTCTATGTGTGTGTGTACACAAATGAAACGTAAGATACTATGTTTTGGTCAAAGCTTTATCATTCTTGAGGGAGAACTCATGCCATGTTTTCTTTAGTTTTGTATGTCAGGATACTCTATTAAGTTCTGTCACAAACTTCCAGTGAGTCACATAGTATCTTCCTGCTATGGCCAGATTGAGAGATGCTGAGAATCCCTTAGATTGACTCCTTTCCCACACTTCCGATGCTACCTTCATGTTTGTTTAGCTTGTGTTCTGCTGCTGGGGACCTGCCGCTATACCTGTTGGGATATTGGCCAGTCCCCCACCCCCTTTTCTTCTTTTTATGATAAGAGGAGAAATGGCAGCATTAGAACTGCTCTTGCAAAAATTTTTCTTTCTTCCAAATGTACCTAATCTCTACCTGTAATACATATATAAGTCTTCCAGCATCTTGTCAACCTGCTTTACCACTGAGTCACATACCCCCGCCCCATCTTTGATGCCATCAATTGATCTACAAGTTTCTTCCTCAAGCAGGTTCTTGAATAATTATCTCAGAATGTGCGCTTGCATGCTTAATCCCGTTTAATGCCCACAGACAGGAGGTGGATGTGCGTGGATTTGTTGGGGGTTGTCCTCCTGTCTGTGTACCACGTGAACTGGATACGATCACCCATGCTGAAGTCTGATTGCAGGTTTTACATCTGGATCATCAGGCTGCAGGAAGAGAGAGATGCTGGAGCTAACTTGAGCATTTGAAACTTCAAAGCCCATTCCCAGTGACACACTTCCTCCAACAAGGCCTCACCTTCTAAACAGTGCCACTCCCTGAGTCTATGGGGTCCACTTTTATCTTAACCACCACACTTAAGAAGCAGTCTTGACACTCTACTTGGGACTATGAACATTAGAAGCCCCATTAACTTGAGTCACTAGTAAATGAATTTTCCTCCTTGGGAGAGACTGAGGAAAAGACAACAGATACAGAGGGAACAATAGCAGAAAGTAAACAGTTGCTCATTTAAACACGCCCAAGTCTCTGGTTTCATAGACTAGATTCTTTCACAGGCATGAACTTTTCTGATATGGCAGCAACATGTTTATGGGCAAACTGAGAGGATGGAAGGGAAGTGAGGCATGTGTATATTATACATAGCATAATTTTTCCTTTTAAAATATTCAAAATATCTACTATATTTTGATCATATTCTTCTCCCTTCTCTGACCCCTCCCAGATCCTTCCCACCCAACTTCATGTCTCTCTCCCTCTCACTTAAACACTTTCAATAAAAGGACAATTAAAACAAGCAAAACAACCTGAAAAAAAAAAACCAAAACAAAGCAAGGAAACCAACAAAATAAAACAGCAACAAAACAAACAAAAGCCGAAGACTGGTTTTGTTTTGTTCTAGCCAACTATTCCTGGACACGGGGCCTGCTCTGAAGTGTGGAGCTGTTGGAGAAAACTGATTTGTGTTTTTTTCATTTTTCAGCAGGCATCAACTATGAATTACAATTAGCTTTTTGTTTAGGGGCAGAGATCTGTGTTGCTCATTAGTGCTGGGATTTTTTTTTTTTTTTTAAATCTGATTTGAATCTGTGTAGGTCTTGTGTACTAACTACCACAGTCTCTGAATTCATACACGCCTCAGTCCTGTTGTTTCTGGAAGACACTGTTTGGTTGGCTTCATCACCACCTCCTGGTTCTTACACTCTTTCCTGAGGGGAGGAGTTTAATAAAGGCGGTGCATTAGGGCTGAGTGCTCCAAAGTCTCTCGTTCTCCGTCCTGTTGTGGATCTCTTCTGAAATTACCATCTACTGCAAGGGGGAGTTTCTCCGGTGACAGCTGATGATGCTCTGACCTATGGTTACAGCGGCCTGCTAATACGAGTGATTTTATTGCTATGCTCCTTTAGCAGAAGAATAGTATTAGGGTTTCTCCTAGGGCTCGTCTCAAGCTCTGGGCTATTTTATCAGTGTCAGATATAGGTTCCATCTCATGGAATGGGCCTTAACTAGAAAAAAAAAGGTAAAGTAGTTGGTTACTCCCATAGCCTTTGTGCCTGTGCTGCACCGGTATAGTAGATCTTGCGGGCGGGTCACTGGTATAGGTCGCAGAGTTCGCTGGGTGATATTGATAAAATCCCCCCCCCCATATGTTTTCAGTAATAGAGCCTTCCCATCAGGTTGTGGAGGAGAACCAGCAGTCTCGGCCAGATGTTTGAATGTGCCTACGGATCCCTTTGGCCAGTGACTCAACAAGATCCAACCCATTCCCAGCACTGGAGGTTTGACTTGGTGGTATAAGCTGTCTAGCTGAAGTCATTATATGGTGACTCCACTTAAATTTCTTTCATAAATGAGTATATTCTAGGAAACTTCCACAGTGGTAGGTTTCCATATGGCTTTTCAAAAGGCCCCTAGTGTCAGTTGTTTGCCCCATGTTCTTTCCTTTACTCTGCCTTCCCATCACCCTCTCCATTTTATCCCCCATCCCCTTCCCATCTGTCTCTTTATGACACTACATTTTATTTCCCCTTCCTCAGAAGACCCCTTCCTTCCCCTGGTCCTTACCACCTACCTAACTTTTGTGGTTATTTGAACTGAAACATAGATATCTAAAGTTTAAAAGCTAACACCCACATATAATAGAAAACATGCAGTATATACTGGAGGCGTATATAGATATTTAATTGATACAGGTTTTTTTTTCCATTCTGTAGACTGTCACTTTGTTCAAATGATTGTGTTCTTTGCTATATATGTGCCCTTTTTTTTTTTGCTTTATGATGTTCCATTTATTAACTGTTAGTGACCATGTTTACTGGTGTCCTTGCTGTTCTAGTTGGCTCAAGCCTATTCCCTACTTTTCCTCTATCAGATTCAGGGCGCTCGGTCTCATGGTGATGTCATCAATCCATCTGGAATTGAGTTTTGTGCAGAGTGGCAGATATGGATTTATCTGGATTTTTCTACATGTAGCTGTTCAGTCTGTCCAGAAGCACTTGTTGAAGATGCGTCTTTTCTCTAGGGTGTACTTTTGGCTTCTTTGTAAAAAATCAGGTTTCCTTAAGTGTATAGAAACATTAGTGCAACTTTTAGTTTATAGTACAACTTGAAATCTGGGATTCAGAGACCATGAGCAGTTCTTTTACTATGAAGTAGTGTTTTAGATATCCTGGTGTGTGTGTGTGTGTGTGTGTGTGTTCCCATATGAAACTAAAGATTGTTTCTTACAGTTTCTATGAAGAATTGTGTTGGAATTTTGAAGGGGACTGCATGATCCTGTGGCTTGCTTTTGATAGAGTAGCCATTTTCATAATATTAATCCTACTGATCCACGAGCCCAGGGAATCTTTATATTTCCTGGTGTGTTTTTCCAATTTGTTTCTTTAATGTATTAAATATTTCTATATTACACAAGTCTTTCACTTGCTTGGTTAAAGTTATCCCAGGATCTTTTTGAAGCTATTGTGAAAAGTGAGATTTGCCTCATGCCTTTTTTTCTGTATCTTTGTCATTTGCAAAGAGGAAAGCTCCTGGTTTTTGCGTGTTAATTTTTTATCCTGCTACTTTGGTGAAACTGTTTATTATTCTAGAAGTTTTCTGGTGGAGTATTTAATGTATAATATCATATCATCTGCAAATAAAGATACTTTGATTTCTTCCTTTACTCTTTGTATCCCCCTGATGTCTTATGGCTCTAGCAAGACTTCAAGTATTAGGTTAAATAGGTAGGGAGAGAGTGGGCATTCGTGTCTTCTTCCTGATTTCAGTAGAGATGCTTTCATTTTCTCTTTAGGATGCTGTTGGCTGTCGGCTGAAAATTGCCTTTATTATGTGGAAATATGTCCCATGTATTCCCAATCTTGCCAGGACTTTTAATCATGGAGGGATGTTGGATTTTGTCAAAACCCTTTTTGCACCTAATGAGCTGATCATGTGACTTGTCTGTTAGTCTGTTTATGTGGTGGATCATTTTAATTTCTGGAGGATGAACCATGCTTGCATTTCTGGGACTGTTGATTTAATCCTAGAGAAGAATCTTTTTGATGCATTTTTGATGCAGTTTGCAAATATTTCACTGAGAAATTTCGCATTTATGTACATAAGGGTCATCAGTCTGAGATTTTCTCTTTTTGTCAGGTCTCTGTATGGTTTTGGAATGAGGAATAATAGTTTCATAAAAATAATTATGAAAATTTTCTTCAGTTTCTATTTTGCAGAATAATTTCATAGAATTATGCACTGCCATCTGGACTTGGACTTTTACTTTTGTTGGGAGATTTTTAATTACTGCTATTTCATTAGTGGTTATAAAGTTATTTAAATTATTTATTTCTGGGGCTGAAAAGATGGCTCAGCAGTTAAGAGCACTGATTGCTCTTTCAGACGTCCTGAGTTCAAACCCCAGCAAACACACGGTGGCTCACAACCATCTGTAATAGAATCCAATGCCCTCTCTGGTGTGTCTGAAGAGCTGCAGTATACAGTGTACTCACATACAACAAATAAATAATTCTTAAAAAAAGAAAAGGAAAAAAAAGGTCAGAGTTTAAATTTTAAAAAATTATTTATTTCCTCATGACTTAACTTTGGTAGGCTGTATATGTAAGGTTTTTCTTTAGGTCTACCACTTTGGTGGAGGACAGATCTTTAAGATGTATCTTCATAATTCTCTGAATTCCCTTTGCATCTGTTTTTCCCTATTCACCTCGAACTTTATTAATTTGGCTCTTCTCTGTCTTTCAGCTAATTTCACTGAAGGTTTGCCAATCTTACTGATGTTCTTAAAGAACCAATTCTTTAGTCTTTGATTATTTCTGTACTGGTTTTGTTGTTTCTATTTCATTGATTTCAGCAGCCCTGAATTAGATTGTTGGATTGTTCTTCAATTAAAAAAGTTTCCTTCTTAAGTTATTATTTCTTCTTCTTGTTTTAGAGCTTTCAAGTGTGTTGTTATTAATGTAAGATCTCTCTAGTTTTTTGATGCAGGCATTTAGGCATGTAGGTGTAAATCTGTCTTCAGAATGGCCTTTATTCTGCATCTTAGATTTGGGGATGTTGGGTTTTTATTTTCATTCAGTTCTAAAATATTTAAAATTGTCTTCTTTATTTCTGTCTTGATTAAATGTTTATTCAATAGTGAGTTGTGCTGCTTTCTGCCATTTCTAGTGATGATAACAATTCTAATTTATGGTGGCAGGATGTAATGAAATGGGATCATTTGAGTTTTCTTATACCTGTTTTTTTCATTTTTATTGGGTATTCTCTGTATTTACATTTCAAATGTTATCCTCTCCCCTTCCCCTCCCCCCTTCCCTTGCTTCCATGACAGTGCTCCCTCTCCCAATCACCCTCTCCCACCTCAGCTCCTTGGCATTCCCCTACACTGAGAAAATGAGCCTTTCACCAAAGGCCTCTCCTCCCATTGATGCCAGACAATGCCATCCTCTGCTGCATATGCAATTGGAGCCATGGGTCTCTATCTGAGCGCTCATTGGTTGGTGTTTTAGTCCCTGGAGCTCTGGAGGATTTTGTTGGTTGATATTGTTGTTCTCCTTATGGTGTTAGAGTCTTTTCTAGCTCCTTCAGTCCTTTCTCTAGCTCCTTCATTGGGGTCCCTGTGCTTAGTCCGATGGTTAGCTTCAAGCATTCTCATCTGTATCATTATGACTCTGGTAGAGCCTCTGAGGAGGTATCCATGTCAGACTCCTGTCAGTAAGCACTTCTTGGCATCAGCAATAGTGTGTGGGTTTGGTGGCTGCATATGGGATGGATCCCCAGGTGAGGCAGTCTCTGGATGATCTTTTCTTCAATTCCTGCTCCTCTATTTTTTCCTGTATTTCCTCCTGTGAGTGTTTTGTTCTCCCTTCTAAGAAGGACTGAAGCATCCACATTCTGACCTTCTTTCTTTTTTTGATTGTTTCCTGGGTATTCCAATATTTTGGGGCTAGTATCTGCTTATCAGTGAGTGCATACCATGTGTGTTCTTTTGTGACTGTGTTACCTCACTTGGGATGATGGCTTCTAGTTCCATCCATTTGCCTAAGAATTTCATGAAGTCATTATTTTTAATAGCTGAGAAGTACTCCATTGTGTAAATGTACTACATTTTCTGTATCTATTTCTCTTTTGAAGGACATCTGGGTTCTTTTCAGTTTCTGGCTATTATAAATAAGGCTGCTATGAACATGGTGGAACATGTGTCCTTGTTATATGTTGGAGCATCTTTTAGGTATGTGCCCAGGAATGATATAGCTGTCCTCAGGTTGTACTATGTCCAATTTTCTGAGAAGCTGCCAGACTGATTTCCAGAGTGGTTGTACCTTACAACCTCATTAACAATGAAGGAGTGCTCCTCTTTCTCCACATTCTCCCCAGCATCTGCTGTCACCTGAGGTTTTGATCTTAGCCAGGTAGAATCTCAGGGTTGTTTTGATTTGCATTTCCATGATGACTAGGGATGGTGAACATTTCTTTTGGTGCTTCTCAGCCATTTGGTATTCCTCAGTTGAGAATTCTTTGTTTAGCTCTGTACCTCATTTTAAATAGGATTATTTGATTCTCTGGAGTCTACCTTCTTGAGTATTATTGAGGATATTAGTCTTCTATCGAATGTAGGATTGACAAAGATCTTTTCCCAATCTGTTGGTTGCAGTTTTGTCCTATTGACAATGTCCTTTGCCTTACATAAAAAGCTTTGCAATTTTATGAGGTCCCATTTGTTGATTCTTGATCTCAGAGCATAAGCCATTAGTGTTCTGTTCAGAAAAATTTCCCCTGTGTCTATGTGTTCTAAGCTTTTCCTCACTTTCTCTTCTATTAGTTTGAGTTTACCTGTTTTTTTGTGGAGGTCTTTGGTCCATTTGGACTTGAGCTTTGTACAAGGAGATAAGAATGGATTGATTTGCATTTTTCTACATGCTGACTGCCAGTTGAACCAGCACCATTTGTTGAAGATGCTGTTTTTTTTTTTTCCCCATTGAATGTTTTTAGCTCCTTTGTTAAAGATCAAGTGACCATAGGTATGTGGGTTAGTTTTTGGGTCTTCAATTTTATTCCACTGATCTACCTGTCTGTTTCTGTTCCAATACCATGCAGTTTTTTGTTTGTTTGTTTGTTTTTTAATCACAGTTGATCTGTAATACAGCTTGAGGTCAGGGATGGTGATTCTCCCAGAAGTTTTTTTATTGTTGAGAAGAGTTTTTGCTATCCTGGGTTTTTTGTTATTCCAAATGAGTTTACAAATTGCTCTTTCTAACTCTATGAGGAATTGAGTTGGGATTTTGATGGGGATTACATTGAATCTGTAGATTGCTTTAGGCAAGATGGCCATTTTTACTGTATTAATGCTGCCAATCCATGAGCATGGGAGATCTTTCCATTTTCTGAGATCTTCTTCAATTTCTTTCTTCAGAGACTTGAAATTTTTGTTATACAGATCTTTCACTTGCTTGTTTAGGGTCACCCCAAGGTATTTTTTATTCTTTGTGGCTATTGTGAAGGGTGTCAATTCCCTAATTTCTTTCTCAGCCTGTTTATCTTTTGAGTAGAGGAAGGCTAATGATTTGCTTGAGTTAATTTCATATTCAGCCACATTGCTGAAGTTATTTATCAGTTTTAAGAACTCTCTGGTAAATTTTTTGAGGTCACTTAAGTATAATATCATATTATCTGAAAATAGTGTTATTTTGACTTCTTCCTCTTCAATTTGTATCCCTTTGACTTCCCTTTGTTGTCTAATTGCTTGGGCCAGGACTTCTAGCACTATATTTAATAGGTAGGGGCAGCATGAGCAGCCTTTTCTAGTCTCTGGTTTTAGTGAGATTGCTTCAAGTTTATCACTATTTAATTTGATGTTGGCTACTGGTTTGCTGTGTATTTCTTTTACTATGTTTACGTATGAGCCTCGAATTCCTGATGTTTCCAAGATTTTTAACATGAAGGGGTGTTGAATTTTGTCAAAAGCTTTCTCAGCATCTAATGAAATGATCATGTAGTTTTTTTTTCTTTGAGTTTGTTTATATAGTGGATTTTATATTGATGGATTTCCATATATTAAACCATTCCTGTATTCTCTGGGATGCATAAAGCCCACTTGATCATGGTGAATGATCGTTTTGATGTGTTCTTGTATTCAGTTTGCAAGAATTTTATTGAGTATTTCTGCATTGATGTTCAGGTGGGAAATTGATCTGAAATTCTCTTTCTTTGTAGAGTCTTTGTGTGGTTTAGGTATGAGCATAATTGTATCTTTGAAGAATGAATTGGGTAATGTTCCTTCTGTTTCTATTTTGTGGAATAGTTTAGAGAGTATTGGTATTAGGTCTTCTATGAAGGTCTGATAGGATTCTGTATTTAACCCATCTGATCCTGGGATTTTTTTGGTTCGGAGACTTTTGATGATTGCTTCTATTTCTTTAGAGGTTCCAAGGCTGTTTAGATGATTTATCTGATTCTGATTTAACTTTGGTACCTGGAATCTGTCTAGAAAATTGTCCATTTCCTCTAGATTTTTCAGTTTTGTTGAGTATAGGCCTTTGTAGTAGGATCTGATGACTTCTTGAATTTCTTCAGTTTCTGTTGTTACATCTTCCTTTTCATTTCTGATTTTGTTAATTTGGATACTGTCCTTGTGCCCTCTAGTTAGTCTGGGCAAGGGTTTATCAATCTTGTTGATTTTCTCAAAGAACCAGCTCCTGGTTTTGTTGATTCTTTGTTATAGTATTTTTGTTTCTACCTTGTTGATTTCAGCTCTGAGTTTGATTATTTCCTGCCCTCTACTCTCTTTAAGTGTATTTTCTTCTTTTTGTTCTAGACCTTTCAAGTGTGTTGTCAAGCTGTTAGTGAATGCTTTCTCCAGTTTCTTTTTGGAGGCACTCCGAGATATGAGTTTTCCTCTTACTACTGCTTTCATTGTATTACATAAGTTTGGGTATGTTTTGCCTTCATTTTCATTAAATTCTAGAAAGTCTTTAATTTCCTTATTGCTTCCTGGACAAATTATCATTGAGTAGAGCATTGTTCTCTTTCCATGTGTATGTGGGCTTTGTGTCAGTTTTTTTTTTTTTTTTTAATTGAAGGCCAACTTTAGTCCATGGTGATCTGACAGGATGCATGGGATTATTTCTATCTTTTTGTATCTGTTGAGGTCTGTTTTGTGACCAATTATATATGGTCAATTTTGGAGAAGGTGCCGTGAGGTGCTGAGAAGAATGTATATTCTTTTGTTTTTGAATGAAATATTCTATAGACGTTTGTTAAATCCATTTGTCTCATAACTTCTGTTAGTTTCATTATGTCTCTGTTCAGTTTCTGCTTCCATGATCTGTCCATTGATGAGAATGGGATGTTGAAGTCTCCCACTATTATTTTGTGTGGTGAAATATATGCTTTGAGTTTTAGTAGAGTTTCTTTTATAAATGTGGGTACCCTTGAATTTGTAGCATAGATGTTCAGGACTGAGAGTTCAGCTTGATAGATTTTTTCCTTTGATGAGTAAAAAGTGTCCTTCCTTATCTTTTGGGACAACTTTTGGTTGAAAGTCAATTATATTTAATATTAGAACGGCTACTCCAGCTTGTTTCTTGGGACCATTTTATTGGAAAATTATTTCCCAGGCTTTTACTCTGAGGTGGTAACTGTCTTTGTTGCTGACATGAATTACCTATATGCAGCAGAATGCTGGGTTCTGTTTACATATCCAGTCTGATAGTATATGTCTTTTTTATTGGAGAATTAAGTTCATTGATGTTAAGAGATATCAAGAAATAGTGATTGTGGTTTCCTGTTGTTTTTGTTGTTAGAGGTAGAATTATGTTTGTGTGGTTTTCTTCTTTTGGGTTTGTTGGAAGATTACTTTCTTGCTTTTCCTTGGGTGTAGTTTCCCTCCTTGTGTTGGAGTTTTCCACCTATTATCCTTTGTAGGGCTGGATTTGTGGACAGATATTGTGTAAATTTGCTTTTGTCCTGGAATATCTTGTTTTCTCCATCTATGGTAGTTGAGGGTTTAGCTGGATATATTAATCTGGGTTGGCATATGTGTTCTCTTAGGGTCTCTACAACATCTGTACAGGACCTTTTGGCTTTCCTAGTCTCTGTTGAGAAGTCTGGTGTAATTTTGATAGGTCTGTCTTTATATGTTATTTGACCTTTTTTCCTTACTGTTTTTAATATTCTTTCTTTGTTTTGAACATTTGGTGTTTTGACTATTATGTGTTGGGAGGAATTTCTTTTCTGGTCCATTCTATTTGGAGTTCTGTAGGCTTCTTTATGTTCATGCTCATCTCTTTAGGTTAGGGATTTTTTTTTTAAATAATTTTGTTGAAGATATTTACTGTGCCTTTTAGTTTGGAGTCTTGGCTCTCTTCTATACCTGTTATCCTTTGTTTTGTTTTTTTCATTGTGTTCTGGATTTCCTAGATATTTTGGGTTAGTAGCTTTTTGTGTTTTGCATTTTCTTTGACTGTTGTGTCAATGTTTTCTGTGGTATCTTCTGCCCCTGAGATTCTTTCTTCCATCTCTTGTATTCTGTTGGTGCTGCTTGCATTTACGACTCCTGATCTCTTTCCTAGGTTTTTTTTTTTTTTTTTAATCTCCAGGATTGTCTCCCTTTGTGATTTCTTTATTGTTTCTATTTCCATTTTTAGATCCCAGATAGTTTTGTTTAATTCCTTTACCTGTTTGCTTGTGTTTTCCTGTAATTCTCTAAAGAATTTTTGTGGTTTTTTTTCCTTTTTTTGTGTGCATGTGTTTCCACTTTAAGAGCTTCTACTTGTTTACCTGTGTTCTCCTGCATTCCTTTAAGGGAGTTATTCATGTGCTTCTCAAGGCCCTCTATCATCATCATGAAGTATGATTTTAAGTCCAAATCTTGTTTTTCTGGTGTGTTGGGCTGTTCACTACTTGCTGTGGTGGGAGAACTGGGTTCTGATGTTGCCAACTTGTCTTGACTTCTGTTGCTTAGGTTCTCGTGCTTGCCTCTTGTCATCTTGTTATCAGTGATGCTAGTTGGTCTTGTCTTTGACTGAAGCTTGTCTCTCCTGTGGGCCTGTGAGCCTGTGGGACTGTGGGTTTAGGAGTGAGAGTGCTTCTGGGTGCTCAGCTCTCTGTGGACAGGCTGTGACCTCTTGTATCTGTTGAGACTTGCTTTGTGTCCTAATTTGTGGCCAGTTTTAGAGAAAGTTCTATGGGCTGCTCAGACATTGGTCTCTTTAATTAGTAAGATTTTCGCCTCCAGTTGAATTGTTCTGTCTAAGCTTTGAGGACACTGAGAAGGACTTAACTGACAAAATTCTAGAGATATATGGTAACATCCTAAGGCAGGAATACTTCAGCATGCCATTTCTGTTACTGTCCTACTCTACTGCCCCCAATCGATATCTCATAACCTTAAACATCAAGTAGATTGTCCAAGGTGATTCCTTCTCCAAAGAGCTGACTGTGTGCCCCTTTCAGGAACGTAGTAACTTGGAAGAAGGCCAGGCATGCCTGAGCTCTCTGGTGAATAACGAATACTGGTTTCCTTTGCCTTCCTTTGGCTGCCTTCATGTAGTCAGGACAGGCAGTGTCCTCTGATGTCCATATTATCTTTCTTGACCTAGGCTAGAGGCACCGATGTGCAGCAGGTCTCCTTAGTCATCACTTACGACTACCAACAGGGAAAACCACATCCACGGAATCAGTTAAGGTGCTTGGTTTGGCCATAAGGGTGTGGCTATTAACACAGTGACAGAAAAGGACAAGAGGACTCTGAGACATTAAGACTTTCTACAACATTTCCACGTTGCTGACTTCATTTGAGAGGCTGTTCTGCTATCTGGCCCTAGCACAGGCTTCAGTCCTGGGGGTGCTGAGGAACAGCTGGAATGGGGTGGGGGTAGGGAAGGGACCCAAGGGAAGGACATTTTCTTTGAAAGAGAAAAACAGTCGAGTAGATTGAGAACACTGCTGAGCTCCTGGGCATCTGCAGTGGCTGTGTTCATCTGCTCCACTCTGCTTGCCAATATGGCCCAAGTGTAGAATGGGTTCACTCCCTAGTGAAGGGCAAATTCATTACCTTTCTACTCCATCTGATTTCTCATGGTTTTATCCTCTTCCTGCCTCCTTGACACAGGTGATCTATCACAAGGTGGAACAGCAAATGTTACAAGACTTAGAAGATGATCTGCAACGGACCAAATATGTCCTTCCAAAATTCAAGTATTGAAACTTTATCACCAGGATGATGTTATTAAGTGGGACCTTTGGGAGGTGATCAGATCGAGCCAGTAGACTTCTCATGATGGGGATTGGTGTGTTTAGAAGCTCTTGAAGAGACTGCAATTCTTCCCTCAACCTGTGAGGATGAGGTACCTTCTGTTAAAAAAAGAAAGTAGCACTCCACAACAGACCCAAACATGCTGGAGCCTTGATCTCTAGCTCAAAGTTTCAAGTCTGAGTTTGAATTTTCTCTTGGGTCATGAGGTACAGATCTGTTGTCCACAAGCTACGCATGTTCATAAAATTTGTTACAGCAGACACAATCTGTGAGTAGCTACTCAATTTTGATGTTGTACACCAGGCAACATGTAAACACTCAGTGCAGTTGAATTCCAAAACAATTTATAGAAACAGGTGATGGGCAGACTTGGTCAAGAACTCTAAGGTGCTGACTAAAGTAATGAAAGAGTTTATCAACTCTCCTTGGTTCAGCCATTCTCCTAGTCTGAGTTCAAACCCTGTACTGGCTCGTTTTGTCAATCGGACACAAGCTAGAGTTGTCTGAAAGGAGGGAACAACCTCAACGGGGAAAATGCCTCCGTAAGATCCAGCTGTACGGCATTTTCTGAATTAGTGATTGATGGGGAAGGGTCCAACTCATTGTGGGTGGAGCTATCACTGGGCAGGTGGTCCTGGTGTCTATTAAGAAAGCAGGCTGCACAAGGCACAGCAAACAAGGCAGTAAGTGGCATTCCTCCATATCCCCTGCACCAGCTCCTGCCTCCAGGTTCTTATCCTGAGTTCCTTGTCCTGATTTCCTTCAGTGATAGACTATGAGGTGGCGTTATAAGCTAAATAAACCCTTTCCTCCCCTACTTGGTTTTGGTCATGGTGTCTCACCACAGTAATAGAAACCCCAACTAAGACAGACCCTAGGCCTTTCCAGCTGACTTAACTTTCTTACGTGAGTTTCTGTTCATTCTAAAGTGTCTTTAGGAAGAGTCCCTTTATCCTTATTTCCTGTGATTCCCATCACTACTGAACTCACACTCCATTCACCCATCAGACAGTGTGTTCCACCCCCACTGCCTCTTTAAGCTAGCTCCCTGGCTTGCTTTCGTCATAGAATGCAAAGTCTACAGAAATGAACCACAGAGGGAGGGTGTGGTGGTCTGAATGAAAATGGCCTCCATAGACTCCTGGGGAATGGCATTATTGGAAGTGTAGGCTTGTTGAAATAGGTGTGGCCTTGTTGGGAGGAAGTGTGTCACTAGGAAGTAGGCTCTGAGATTTCAGAGGCTCATGCCAAGCCTGATGGCTTGCTCACTCTTCCTGCTGCCTGTGAACCCAGATATAGAACTCTCAGCTCCTTCAGCACCATTTCTGCCTGTGTGCTGCCATGCTTCCCACCATGACGAAAATAGACTGAACCTCTGAAATGTAAGCCAGCCCCAGTTAAATGTTTTCCTGTGTAAGAGTTGCCATGGTCAGAGTGTCTTTTCAGAGCAACAGACTGAGGGCAGGAGCATAAACTAGAACGGTATAGGAAGGCAAAACACTAAAAGCCTGCAGCTGCTTTTCCTATAATTTTATTCTAATATAGCCTGCAATACAGAATATAATAACAATAATAATGATAAAAACGGCACTGTGTGTTGTTTTACTCAATAGTTACTTGAGTACTTTGTGTTTCCCATCCTCTAAATGGCTTTTGGTCACATCCATCCCTTACAGTAATAGGTCATTATGGTTTTCATGGCCTGTTTACTAAAGAGGTCAGGGATAAAAACTAGCTAATGTATGGGTGATAAGAATAATAATGTGAGTAAGTATGAAAGCCAGATGAGTGGGAGAAAAAGCTGTTTACCCTTGGGTAAGTCACATCAGGGCTGTCCTGAGAACTTTTTCTATACTGGAGAGTAAGCCAGAGTGCTTCAGCATTCTCTTGACTGGGACTCTAAATCAAATAATACATTGATCCTATCAAGTTTTCAGATATGTTCAAACTGCAACACACCCAGAGAACTTACTAAAAGTCACAGAGCATGGCTCACCAAAAGCTGAATTAATGTTTCGGAATGAACTCTCCTTGATGATCTGATTATAAAAAGCCAGGGCTCCATGAATGGTAAAGACGAGAAAAGAGGACCTTGGCACACAAAAGGCAAGAGAAGGACTCTGACCTATTAGGTATCGTAGTAGATCCAAGGGAATTAGAGAATCTTCAAAACAAAAGGTTAACAATGCCATTTATGTGAATCAACGACCAATACAGTTCACAGCTCATGTAAAACCAACTCAGAATCAAGTACATTTATAAGTACATTTTAGTTACGTTCATCAAATTAGACAGCACTCTTTGTGGGGGATGTAATCCTAAGCGGTTTAAGAATGTACGTCTCAAACCTATAAAGTAAAAGGTTTCCTTACCGAAGGGAAGGCTTCAGCAGGCCCTGCTATGACTAAGCACGGCGAAACTAGATTTCACAATGTTCACAGTATTACTGTCTCCCAAACACTTCTTGAATTTAAAATTGGGCATTTGGCAAACTGAGAAGAAACATTTTGAGAACTCTAGCCAGAGGTGTTCACTATTATCAAGCCAATGGGTATAAGGGATTTTCCTTCTGTGGTTCCAAAGTCATACACTGGACAAGTGAAGTCACACACACAGACACTCCCCAGGGTCACATGGTGGTCCTTCTATCTCAACATTTAAATATTAAACCCAGCGAAAAAAGCCAACTGTCACGTAACGCTCAGTACATTTTCAGGACTGCTCCTCCGCGTGCGTTCTTTGATGTCGGATGAGGGATGAGCTGCACTTGAAGCTTTTTCCACACTCGTTACACCTAAAAGGCTTCTCTCCAGTGTGAGTTCTTTGGTGTTGAATAAGAGCTGATGAATGAATGAAGGCCTTCCCACACTCTCCACATTTATAGGGTTTTTTCCCAATGTGAATTCTTTGATGCTTTGCAAAATTAGAGCTCCGGCTAAATGTTTTTCCACATTCGTTACATTCGTAGGGCTTTTCTCCCGTGTGGATTCTCTGGTGCTGAACAAGGTGTGTGCTCTGGCTGAAAGTCTTCCCACATTCGCTACACTCATATGGCTTTTCTCCCGTGTGAACTCTCTGGTGCTTCGTAAGAGACGAGCAGTGGCTAAAGGCTTTCCCGCACTCCTGACATTTATAGGGTTTCTCTCCAGTGTGAGTTCTCTGATGCTTAATGAGAGCTGATGAATGGATGAAGGCTTTGTCACATTCGTTACACTCATAAGGCTTCACGCCAGCATGAATCAGCTGATGCTGGGCAAGGTGTGTACTCCGGTTGAAGCCTTTCCCACACTCAGCGCATTCGTAAGGTCTCTCCCCGATGTGGATTCTCTGATGCACTGCAAGCGATGAACTTTCTATGAAGGTTTTCTTGCACTCACTGCACTCGAAGAGAATTCTAGTGTGGGTTCTCTGGTGCTTAGTTAAATTGGCCCTGTGGCTAAAGGACTTTCCACACTCACTGCAGGGATAGGGTTTCTCTCCGGTGTGAACTCTCTGGTGTCGGATAAGTACTGAGCGATAAGTGAAGAGTTCACCACAGTCATCACATTTATGAGGTTTCTTCTCTTTACAAGGTCTCTGCTTTTTCATGAACTTTGATTTCTGCTTCAGTTTTTCCCTAATCATGTGAAAGTCACAGGATCCTTTGGGATCTCTGTCGTCAGTCATAAGGAGGGGTTTCTGACGGAAGCTTTTCCAATATACATCACATTCGCTATTTTCCTCCTCAGGGAGGGAGCTCATGTGAGCGGACATTTGTCTTGGGCGCTTCTCCTGATTCTCTTGCTGCTGCTCCAACCAATGCTCAAATCCAAGAGTAGCGTCCCCCCGGAGTTCGGAAGCGGGATTTTGTGCCAGTTTGTCTGATTCTTCTTCGGAAAAGTCTAGCACTGAAGTTGACTCCTTGCTCTCAGGTCTGGTTTCTACATCTGAAAAGACATTGCAGACGCAAATGCTCTTTGTTTCCTGTGCTTAACAGTAACGCAGTCCTACAGCAGGTAAAGGTTAATGAAGATGAAAGCACGCCTTTGTGGAATTAGATCTGACACTCTTATTGGATGGTTTGTGAAAAAGGAAAGAAAATTGAGGGGAAAGAAGCATGAAGATGAATAGGCTCTATCCAGGGGAATCGGATGGGGGAAAGGTGATCAGAAATATAACACAGGAGGGAAAAGGGTGAAAAAAAAGGGTCGGTGGAGGAGCAGTCAACGAACACAGTAGAGCTGGGCAGGAGAAACACACTGTATAGAATATCTTCTGCTGTAGTAAATATCCAGGAAGTTACATACACATATGTATAGCTAAGTATGCATAATTTACTAAGATGTAGCATAACAGTATAATACTAGCCTATTATAAATACTATTCAATATAGTGATTAAAATAGTATGGTGTTGAAATATGGACAAATAAGCCTAGAAAGAAATCCAAATATCTATAAGGGAACTAGGCTCACCTAAAGGTAGCATCCCAAACCACTGGAGAAATATTACTCAGTGAATGATGCTGGGTCATATAGGATGTGGGCATGACAAAATACACCTCACGTCATTTACAAAAATAAATACCTGCATGACAAAACTGGATCCTGTTACAATACAATTCAGATTATCCTTCTGACACCAGTAGAACCAAACTATTCACAATAGGTAAACCTCAATTAGTAAGAGCTGGGGGTTGGAGAGAGGGCGCCGTGGTTAAGAACACTTGCTGCTACGGTTGAGGACCCTGGTTCAATTCCCAGGATTCATAGGGAGGTTCAGAACACTCTGCAATCTCAGTAGCTGGGGATCCGACACTCTCACCAGGCCCCCACTAATACATGCAAAGAAAATGTTTTTAAAATATTATTTTAATTGTGTGTCCCTGTGTGTGTATGTACGTGTGTACCTATGTCTGCGTCTATTTGTAAGTATGTATGTGTGAGTCAGATGCCCACAGTGGCCAGAGATCTTGGACCCCCTGGAGCTGGAGTTATAGGCAGTTTGGAGCTGCCTGGCATGTGTGCTGAGAATCAAACTCAGGTCCTCAACAAGAACAGTATGTATCCTTAACTTCTGAGGCATCTCTCCAGCCCCTAAAATAAGATCTTAAAGAAATGAGTAGGAGCAGCGAGGGACGTAACTCAAGGGTAGATTTCTTGCTGTGCCTGTACAAGGCTTTTGGGTTCCAACCCTAGGAATGAAAGAAACCAGTAACTCTGACCTGGGGATTCAAACGTTTAATATACTAACTTTGGGGCTATTAAACATACCTCACGCTGGAAGACTCCTCCTCACTTTGTAACACCACTATGATGCATTAGAGTCTAAACACAGAGAGCCCCAACCAATCAAGAAACCTTGAATAGACAACAGTCACAACTGCTCAGACTTAGCACTCAGAGAAACACAAATGATCAGGAAGTGGCATTTTCTACAAGATGGACATGAGCAACTGAGTCAACGGGTGGCCCATAAACCGGTATGTGACATTTGAAGGCCCATATATCTTCTTCCAGTCATCTGCTTAAAGGTCAGTTCTCAAGAGGAACTCAGGTAATAAAAGACAGTCATGCAGCTTTGCTAATGGCCAGAAGGTAAACGATCTGTCCAGCTCATTTACACAATGCACTTCCTCCACACTCCTTATTGTTTGAAAGAAAAAAATTGTACAATTCATTACATAGTAATATAGATTGGTAACAAAATAAAATGGTGGAGCTTAAAAGTGATCACAGAAAGAACTGTAACAATAGAATACACATTTTAATGTATATATGCGTGTGCATACATATACCTGTACATGCAGATACAAGAATGATTCACACCAACCTCAAGACAAAGAGGTTACTTCTGGAGAATGGGAGAATAAGGCCTTTGTCTGAATCTCTAAAATTTTAATTTCTTAAAAAGTAAAAGACACCACACATCTGTAGGAATGGCTAAAATAAACACAGATAATATTAGCTGTTGATAAACATGTGGAAAAACTGGAAGTTGGAACTTCTCTCAGTGGAAGGGTATTTGGAAAGATTTCATAAATCTCTTTGGCAATATCTACATTTCTCTCTGTCTCTCTCTGTCTCTCTCTGTCTCTCTGTCTCTCTCTCTCTCTCTCTCTCTCTCTCTCTCTCTCACACACACACACACACACACACACACACACACACACTGGAAGGAAGGCTACGGAGCACAGAGGATGAGCTAATCTTAGCAACATGGCTGTCTCTCACCGGGAAAGCTCAGGAAGGAAGCCGGACTCAGAGAACAGTGATTTATTTAAGGTTCACCAGTCATCAGAACTAACCCTTGGTGTTACCAGCTGAACCAAGGTCACCCTTAGGGAGAGGTGACTCAACACTGGGCACAGGAGTGCTTCTCAGGGGACGAGCGCTTTCTTGGTTTAGGCAGTAGTTACGTGAATGTGTTCAACTTGTAAAAATCTATAGAAACAATGCTTTTTATGTATTTTACTGTTGCAAAAAAAAAAAAAAAAAAGGAAAGGAAAGGAAGGGAACAGAGAGTGAAAGAAAGCATGCTTAATTTCAGTGATGGTGATTTTATTTTGGCATATATTTAAAAGCATCAGATTTTCAAGGATTTCCACAACCAAGGTACACAGGCATTTCTGATGCTCTCTCCAGCTCTGAAAAACAGCACCTGCTCACTCCCGACACATCCAAAGCCCCACTGTCCTCACCTACCTGAGTCACTGCACTGTGGAGACTTTTTCTCAGGCTTCACCGGCTCTTTTCCGTCATCCGAGTTATAGTTATCCGGTTTGGAAATGGGAAGCCCTGCTTATCGAAAAGGAAAGGAAGAGAGTACAGTGGTGGGCGTACGGATCTCTACTGGAATTTAGGCCCATGCCCTTCAGCTACAAAGACAGGAGGTTGTAAGGCCATCTGGGGTGAGGGAGGAAGGACCCCTCAATGGAACTTAAAATATCTGCAAGAGTCTAAGACTGGTATAAGGCTCAACAGAGTTTATAAGGACAGATTTGTCTGTTGTAAAGGGAGACATCTTTCAGTTCCCTTATTGTCCAAAGGGACGATTATAGAATAATTGAAGAACAACACTGCAGATCAACCTTTGCTTCGGGAAAGACTATGAATGATACAGGTCTTCAGTGGCATCCCCTAACTGTGACTACAAGTGCCAGGTTTTGGTCTTCTGTTCTTTTTTCCTTTCTTCCTTTTCCAATTACTAGAGTTTCTTTCAGGATTTTTAACATGAGGGTTTGACAGAGGCCACCATAGCCTGTTCCACCCTCAAATAAAGTGCCTGCACACTCGCATGCACAGAGCAATGTACACACAGGATCTGAAATGGGCCACAAGCACTCCCTCTTCCTGACCGGTTTCTCTGATGGATAGATGCCTATTAGTTGGATTTTCAAAATGAAAGTGTCTCTGTTTTTTTGTTCAGCTCTCTAACTGGAAGAATAATTTAGACCCAGAGCTGCTGCTGATCACCTCGGCCACATAGGAGGATGCTAAGTTAATAGTTAAGGCAGGGCACAGACAAGTCAACCGACTAGAAACAAACAAAATCCCAATGACACCTTTGCTTCCCTAAGCTCCTCCCCTGAGGCTAGTGTACATTAGGTGGTTATTTGGATCTTGATACACAGAAACCTAAACTTTCCACCCAGGATCTAGAACAGAATGGGGTGGGGATCCAGCTCAGTGGTAGTGTGTAGGCTTAGTACATGCACGGCTCAGAGTCAGTCCTCGGCATCCGGCGGAATAAAACATTTTCTTCCTCTACGCCACAAAGAAGTACCTTAACACTACTGACAGGAAAGTGGTGGTATGTCACTGCATGTCACTCTCAGCGAAGTAATGACAGCCCCCCCGAGTAGGTTTCAGAGCTATGGGAAGAAGCTGTCCTTACACAGTGAGACCAGGTTCCTGTAGTTTTCTAGCATCACGTCCCTGTGAACAGGATCCAGTTTCCCCCATTCCTCTGCTGTAAAGTCCATGGCCACGTCCTTGAATGTCACGGCTTCCTGAAACACGAATAAAGGGCTTCTCATCATCTTTCAGTTGACAACCATGGTGGCTATTCTTGGTTGTCAACTTGACCACATCTGGAATTAACTATAAACCCAAGCAGCTGGGGACACCTGTGAGGGATTTTTATTTTTTTATGTTTTGGTTTGTTGGATCGTTGGGGGTAGGGAACTCCACCTTAAGTCCGTATTTCTTCAGGTCAGTAGACCCACCCTAAGTCTGGACCACACCTTCTCATGGTGGCTGATACAAAAGACAGGAAACCATAGCTTTTGCTTTTTGCCTACTTGCTCTCAGTCTCACTGGTAAGCTAAGCATCCTGCTGCCGAGGCGTTTCTTCACTGGTATCAGAGCCGACCTCTTTGGGATCCTGACATGCACTAAAGACCAGCTGCTCCGACCCCCAGTCTATCCTCACAGACCGAACAACTACTGAGTTCTTGGACTTTCTGTCAGGAGACAGCTGCGGCCAGACTAGCTGGACCACAGTCTCTCAGCCACTCTACTAAATCTTAATGTAGAGTCATTCTTTCAGATCTCTTCCTCTAGGGAACCCTGACTACTACCTACAATACCTCTTCCTTTCATTCTGTTCCCAATGGAAATAAAGCAGAAAGCCAAGCCACACTCAACAAGGGAAGTGGTGGGTTTTCTAATAGTGTTTAGATCGCAATCGTCTATGCACTTTCGCTGAGTACCAGGCACAGTGTGAGACTCAATGTGAAACAAGACTATGTCTGCACCACTGAGAAACTACCATTTCTATGTCAAAAATAATGAAGATATACATAGTGGGAAACAAACTGAATGTCTGCCTACTTCCCCTTCAAGTCCTTAATAAACAAACAAAGCAACCATCCCATGGCATTATCTTCAGGAGAATTACAACACAGAGGTTGCAGACAGAGGTCACAGAATGAAAGAATCGGCAGTGAGCAGCAAATACCATGAAATATGGAATTAATTCAAGGGCCATTAAATTAGAAAACGTGATATGCTGATTAAAGTTACAGACGCAATTCAAAGGTGCTTATGAGGAAAATGCTATAAAGGTTCATCTCTGTAACAACAGCAACAAGAGTGACAATGACAAAAGGAGAGATTGGCTACATAATGGAACTGAACGGGCCCCTTTAAGTAAAGCCATAGGGACTGGGAACAATATTCCAATTTTGCTGAAACAATGTGACAAATGCTTACTTGGACATAAAGCACCTTCTGTTTAAACACTCATAAAACATTTGCAAAAACCAACAGAGTAGATTTTAGTAAATTTCCAAATAGGAATAGAATAAAGCAATAGTTGATGATAACTGCAAAACTATATTGGACCAGAAAAACAGAAAGGAAGCAAAATGCAAAACCCAGTCTTAAATGGCTAAACGCTTGGGAGATGCACAGCACTCTTGAAACTTCTGAGAGTTTAAACCCTTTTACCCTATTTTAAAAACACATTTATCCAAGAGAAGAGCACACAAATCTTATTAAAGAATCAGAACAAACGCAGAAAGAGAATCACAGGACAAAAGCAGAAACCTTATCTGGATTCAATACTATAATCACAACGAAAAAGGAAAAAAAAAAAAAAACACACACACCAGAGAGTTATCCTCTGTAGAAAGAGATAAGGAGAGGAAACTTATCCCTATACATATCCATATCCTGTGCTGCTTATTAAATCAGTAAAAACTAAAATTAATATATACATTTTCTAAAGCAAATAAGAAAAAGATTAAAAAAAAAACAAACAACCAACTCAGATAGATTTGAACACAAAATTTCCAGCGTTAGCATGAAATAAAAACTAATACAATTTAAAAAGGACAGTCTTTAAAAATATCCATAGAAGACCCAGTCCACAATGATGACATAAGAGCCTTCAGTCTAGTCACCAGGCATGGAAAGGCACCACTTCTTGCTCTTCTTTTGATATCTGTACCCCAGGTTTTCTGTGCCTCTGTGCTGGGGGACTCAAGCCCGGGAGCATCAGTTAGAACTGCCGCCACCTTGGAGTCACAGGTGGAATGTGTCCGCATGTGTGCAAACAATTACTCCTGACCAACACCAATAATGGTGTAGAAATAGGCCTTTTATGTGCTGCTAGAATCAATCTCAGCAGCAGGAGAACACCTAACCTTCAACCTTAACGATGTAAGCCTACATCTGTTTGATGATAGCATCAAAATAAACAAACAAACAAATAAATCAAATTTAAAAAAAGCCTGCTTAAGGGCAAAACTCACAGAGTTTTAGAAAAGGGTTGACAAAATGGACATGCTGGCTCTCCATGTTACTGTCTGAATCCTTCATCCAGCCAAACCTGGACTTTCAGTACGTTTGGTCAATAAAGACACTTTTTTGCAAAAGCCAGTGTAAGATAGGTATCTTCAGATGGCATGCAAGCAAGCCTCTTGGGTCAATAAAGTCAGAGCCATTGAGAAAGCCCAAAAGGGGCCAGAAGTAATCTTTACAAACATTATATTGAGAAGAGGCTGATGTGGGTCGGGGGGGGGATCTTTGGGCTGCAGACGCTGGAAAGACTCTGTGATTAGTAAACCACTGACCATTCCATATCTGAGTTCTAACTGAGTATCATTCTTCTTCTCATCAGCTCTTCAACATCCCGGGCGTTTTCTTAAGTTCCTATTTACAGCCACATGTGTGCTGTTTCCCTTAGAGAAATGCACATTTTGAGAAGCATATGCTATAAGACCTTAGATTAGCTTTCCACGTGACCAAATGCAGACATTAGCAGAGTGGGAGGGAAAGACGAGAAATGTGGCTTACCTGCCTGTAGGGTGACAAGAAATACTAGATGGAGAAGAGAGGTACTATGGGTAAGTGGAAAATATTTCCTACTGAGTCCATTCATTTCTTAGAATTAGAACTCAGGTCTTTAGATGAGCTCTGCGGACAAAGAAATGCCACATCAAAAAAGGGAGCGCGCCTGTGCTCTAAGACACAATGTGGAATTTGGTCTCAGTAACCCACGGAGACTTACCTGGGATCTGGCTGTAAGTCTCAGAGCAGCCACATCTCCTTCTGCACTCTTCTCTTGGGAAAGAAGAACATCCTGGGAAGACAGAGCTAAGGGCAAGAAAGCGGTAGTGACTGGACCTAGACCCATATCTATGTAGATTATAAGCTAAACCTCTTCATCACGCCAAGTGTGCTCCCTGGTAACAAAGACAGCAGGGAACCCAAAACAAAACTGCTTTACTTTCCAGTACTGTAAAAAGATGCTCAGGCACGATGCTCCTCTGGTCTACGAACTAGAGTAAGTTCCCATTATAATCTAAAATCGTTTCAGTGGTTTAAAAAAATCCTTTTAAAGCTTTCTTAAGATGGAGATTGGTATTGGTTGAGTTTGAGGTGACATCTAGCAACTTGAAACGTATCCCTGGAGGGAATTTTGGCTCAGTGGGTCACAGAGGGAAGTTAAAGACACACTGGTCTCCTAGTACTGAAGTCAGCCTCTAACTTCTGTGCCTGTGAAGCAGTTTGTGAGCTATCTGTATTGAAACAGACCACACAGTGACTGTGCATAAAGTGGGATAACTCATGGAAAAAAAAATGTATATTTTGTCAGCTACAAAGCTGAATCATTGAATCCACGATGGAAACCAGGATGGGACAATAATTTGGAAGAACTTGTGACTGCATTGTGACAATGTCCTCATTGGTGGGTCCACTGTGAAGCCCATTTAAGTGGCATGGGGACTGATCCCCACAGTAAGCCCTGCAACTTCTCAGAGCCCACCTACCCTCAAGACAGCGTTGACAAGTCGCCATCTTTGTCCAAGAACCACTTAACCACGACAACGGTGGGTTTTCCCTTTAAAGGGAAGAATTCCACTCTTCCACAATGCACAGCAGCTCGTAAGCAATTTTACCTCTTTTCTGGGGCACTTCGGCAAAATCTGTCTCCATGATCACTGCCTGTTCCGTGTCCCCAAGGTTCTGCTCTTTTCTGGTTCGCGCTGTCAGTAGTTCACGAAGCCTCGAAGGACTTCTTCCTTCTTGAGCTCTGAGGAGAGCTTCGCTCAAATCACGTGGGACCTGGAAACCAGGGAAAGCATCCTGAATCTGAGTCCTCACCAGTCTGTTCCTGGAGCTGTACCTAGGGAACTGAGTGCCTGAGAGGTAGAGGGCACAGACAAGCTCTCCAGATCTGTCCAGCTCTCCAGTCTGCATCGGGTCCTGGATGGCTCATGGGGCGGGAAAGGAAGGGAAGGGGACGAAGCTCAAGAACTACAAACTCCAGTCCCACCTGGAGGAGAACGACCACTGGACCACCCTAGCGGTAAATGGAGGATCCTAACATCGCACTAAGAAACTCACCTCCCATCCCAGGCCTGACAAAGGCTACGAACTTCTCGGGTTAGCTCTGACTCGCGCATGCGTGACATTCTGCGGGGCAAGGCTAGGAACTACAACTCCCAGAAGCACCTGCGTGCAGCCAGACCCCCGTTTCTTGGCAGGTTGGGACCACGAGTGGCTCAGCCGCACAGCGGGATCCCTCTGTCTCGCGAGAAAAAAGGGTGCTTTGTGCGTGGTCTCCCGCAGTACCGGAAGGTTGGGAGGTAGAGGCACAGAGTCTTTCTCTGCACGTTTGTCTGCACAATTGCGTCTACGTAGCTTCAGCCCAAATTTCTTTACTGTAGGCACGAGTATATATGGCTTTTAGCCTTGGTTTTGTCTTCCCCCAAATCATCATTTTTTTTTGTCTTCAAACTATATGAAAGCTGTATTTGTAGATCAAGATCCAGGTAGTACCCTTATCCATCCCAATTGTATTCAATCTATTTTTCAACCGGAAGAGCAGAGCTGGAAGTATTGAACAAGTTTCCACACACTTGAGCCGTAAGTTTTTTGCAAGGTTGAAAAAAAAGTTCATTTGTCAGAAAAGTTGGACTCTCAAAGGGACTGTAGTTAAGTTGCTCCAGTTGTGGAAACAGCCCATCCACTTTAAACTCACTGTGTCCAAACAGCCCCACCTCAGTGTGGGCCTTGCCTCCCGGACCATTTACATATGCCAGAACCAGAACATACTCTACTTTGAGTCTCACCATCGAATCACTAGACCCTATTGGTATATTCAACTCTAATTTGTTCATTTCTCTGGCCCTACTCCGCTCTTCCCCCCCCCCCCCCATTCCTCACGTCTGTCTTTGCTCCTACACTTCCGGTCTCTTCTGCTACTCCTTCTGTAACCATTATGATCCCTTTACACGAAGACACCCCATTTCCTCCACTTCCTTTATCCCCACTGGCTTCCTACTTGAGGTCCCATTGTGCTCCAGACTTACTAGAGTCAGTTTCTGTCTTTCCATTGGAAGAGGGAGGCTCAGAGGGAGGCAATGACCCTTGGTAATCTTTTCACTTTTAGAAGTAATATTTTCACTTTTAGACCCTTTCACTTTAGATCTGTATAGATCCAGAACCCCCAAGTCCCGTTCTCTGAAAAACAAAACAAAAACCAAAAACCCAAACCCTGATCTTCCTCCTAGAATCTGTCCGCTGTTCCTTTGGCCTCACTTGGGATGATTGTCAACAACTCCTTACAACTCTGTTTTCTTCGCAGGAACATGAACAAAGAATGTATTGGGGCGGAGGCAAAGAAGGCTTTTGTCCTTGGCTGCTAGTACAAATGGAAGCTGAGAGGCTGCACAGCTTTGAAGAAGCCTTCCCATCCAAATGCCCTGATTGGGACCTCAATAAGCCCACCAGCTCTCAAGGCTTAGGCCCCTTTCACAGCTACCTATATCTGGGATTTGGGGTTCAGCTTGAAAACCACTGATTTGTCTAAGACCACTGAGGTTTTATCCAGCAACTGGAGGAATCTCCTGGAAGGTGTTCCTCAGTAATTACAGGAAGGCTTCCAAATTTATATGCCTTTTAACCACTCCCTCCAGAGAATGTTAAATTTGGTATTTCTGGGGGAAGGGCCCAGCCTATTGTGGGTGGTTACATCTCTGTTCTGGTGGTCCTTATGGCTAGTTATTTGTCCCAACACCACCTTTCTATACATCTTTGTCTGAATACATAGTCCTTTCCCACAGCACATCTCTTCCTGTGGTCAGCCATGGTGACTTTGCTTTGTTCTATTTTGTGTATACTTCTAAAAAGAGGAGAAAACCTCCATCCCCAATAATCCAAATACCAGAACCAATGACACTACACACCAAGAGAATTGGAAAGTTTATTGTTTATCCATACAGAGGACTTCTAAGGAAGGCATGGATATATAAGCTGGATATATCAGAATGCCAGGAATGAAGAGTAGGTTTGGGTGTGTCTTTTTAGTGGCTGGAGTAGGGGTAGGTTGAGAGCGCATCATGGATAGGCTTCAGGATTTGGTTCCTACCAGCGTTTACTTATTTATCTGGGAGCTGCAAGGATTGACCCTAGAGCCTTGTACATGTAACACCAATTTAATTGTATACAGAATAGTCCTTGAAACAAACAATTCTCACATCACGATATGGGAAGTCTACAGTGCATCATTTCCAACCATAGATTCAAAGGAACTTCAAACATGTAGCCCTTTATTTACAACAAAATATGAAAACACAAAAGTCTGGAGAGGTTCAAGCTCTTTGGGCAAGGAGTTTGGGAGTTGGAGAGATGAGTTATCATGGACTCCAAACCAAACCAACCAACCAACCAACCAACCAACCAACCAAAAACCACTCGGCAATATGTACACCACAGAGGAGGAATCCCAAGACAGCAGTAGACATAGGTGATGATGCTCATGGTACTATGTTGTGTCCCCTAAGACTGGAGAAAGTACCCTGGATTTTTAGGGACAGTGGAACGTTTTTAGTTGGGAAGTAGTGGGAGGTGATTAAGGACGGGGACACCATCCTTTGAAAGGATTAATGTACCTGACTGAATTAGTGCCTGTGGGTGAGAACTCTCAGGGTTATGCCTTGTGCTTGAGCCATGTGTAGGATGCTTCCCAAGTCTGTGGTTGACACAAAAGCATCCTGTGCTTTAGCACGTGGCCATCCACACTGATTACTATACTTGCTTATCTTGTAAGGGCTCTGGGCTATCAGTCAGAGCAGAAAATGAAGTTCCAACATTGTAAAGGAAATTAACATTTTTCTTTCATGCTATATCACGGTAAGTGTTACCTGAAGTGCCTTGATGGTCTTCTCTGCTCAATGTGCTAGAGCATTCATCTTCAAAGGCAATCAAGGGAGCAGAGGCGTAGTCTCTATTCAGAAGTGCAACGTCATCCTCATGGTGATTCTTTGTAGAGGGGAGCCTTGTTCCTTATTCCCTTACAATTCTAGTTTTCTGGCTTCCCACAGATGTGACAAGCATTGTCTGTTTAGAATTCTCTTCCTTCAATTTGAGGATTCTCTGGGGTGGTGGGTTATAATCTACCTGAGGGAATACAGTTTTTTCCGGAACAAGGTTACAAGTTGGTCATGTTCTGGGTTTATACCATTCCCCATGGGTCTTTTGAATTATCTGTTTATCTCTGCTGTCAGGAACTCCAAAAACCACAGTTTACAGCTTGACCCTAATATCAGGAGCAAACTGGTTGATAAAATAATATCTAATTATAAATATTTGATCATAGGAAATTATTATCATTAATGGTAGTAAATGTGATCTTTGAAAGATATGTGCATCTTTATCTTTTACAGATCTTTTATGTGACTTACCGGGACTTGTGTAAATGTGCTAAAGCATTCTGGGTTGCTTTTCTTTCTATTATTCTCATTTGGTAACAATCCTTTATTTTAAGGAAAAAGCTACAAACTAAAGTGATTTCTCATCTCAAAGCATTGTCCTTTCTTCTCAAACCTTTTAAAGTTTCCAAACCAATAACTTTTGTCTGCTTTTTTTACTTGATGTTTCCTTTTTGTTTTATTCTTCACTAGAAAGCTTTTCTTTTTAGTTAAAATAAGCCCATTTCAATGAAAACACAGGACTGTGTCCAGGATCCAGCAGAACATGGTAGTAGTTCTCTCTCCCTCCCTCTCCCCCCCCTCTCTCTCCCCTTTTTTCCTTCCCTTCCTGCTCCTCACTGATACTTTAAAGCAACTACTAATCCAACTGGTATTTAAGTGCTATAATGATATGTTCGTAGACATGGCTTTTGTTAAAAATCACTTGTTTTTCCTTTGCACCAAAGGGCAGGATGAAAGTCACCATTGGCTTCATTTTGAGACATCTCCTTTCCTCCGAGTTCACTGCCTCCTTTTGCAAGTGAAGCGCAGAAATGAGACATTATCTTAATGGAGTTGTTTTGGATCCTAGGAGAGATAAAAACAATGATTTGTGCCTGCACAGCCATGCCCTGGAACAGAATGGTGACTTCCTGAGAACCAGTTCATCTCCTCAGGTGATAGAAATGTCTTGGACCATGTTTCAGAACCAGAACCGAGACAACAGTTAACCAGACAACACCCTGACCGTGATTGACCAGTTATATACTCTGCTCATCCTCTATCTTAAACATTTCTGTTTTAAATCTAAAACACACACACGTACCTTGGAGACAGACTCCAGTCTTTAGTCTTAACACTCTGGTTACACTATGAACTAAAATTAATTTGGGTTAATCTAACCATTTCAATGTATGTGGCAACTAATTTGTAAGCCAGTTAGGTACCACATAAAGATAAGCACATGTAGATAACATGTATAATATAGCCACACACACACACACACACACACACACACACACACAAATTTTAGGGGCTGGGGAGATGGCTCAGTTGTTAAGAGCTTATTGATTTGATATTGCAAAGTATCTAATTTGATTCTCAGCACATGGCTGCAAACGATGGTCTGGAACATCAGCTCCAGAGTATCTGACTCCCTCTTCAGGCCTCTGTGGACACTGCATGGATGGGGCACATTTATATATAGAGGGGAAACACACAAACAAAATTTTTAAAAATTATAAAAAATTAAATGAAAAGCTTCTGTGAATTTGAGATCTGTCATTACCAGTTTTAAAGTCACACTGATGATCTGATCATTATGTAGTAGCATTAATCAATCTTCAATTCTAGAACTGGACTTCCAAAGACTTAACAGACTCAAAAGTAGAAAACGTGGATCTCAAAGGCACAGCGCCTAGTCTGACCACCACTAAGGGTAGCTGAGCGGACAGCAACAGCTTGGGCTTTAAATGGTCATGTCACCTTTTTGTTGTTGTTTGTTTGTTTGTAAATTGGCTGGAATAAGAATTTTGAGAAACTTATTCTTAATTTTTACATTTTTTTAAAAAAGAGGATAGCACAGGTAGAGGAGACAATAGTTCTCAATCTTGATATTACAATTGTATAGCAAAAGTCATCCTAAGATACTTATATTTGTATAAACACAAATGCACATGCATACCCCACACATTGAATTAGACATGTAAGGACTAGTACTTTTAGTTCATAATAAAAGATGTAAAAAATGAAATGGCCACAGGACTTGTACAATTTTGTTAGAAATTTTCTAATCCCACGAGGAGCCTCTCCTTTATCTTCTCATGTCTGTCCCTGTTGAGTCACACTCCTTGACAGTGGGTTACATATATGGGAGGGATTGTGCTCTGGCCACATGATCAGGAGACTGTATACATGTTTTCCAGTTTCCTTCTAGACATCCCCTTTCTCCCTAGTGGAGATGTAGATGCTCAGGACTAAGCAAGGGCAAAAGCTGGAGTCAGGGGCTGGAGGAATGAGACACAGTTGCTGCTCACACAGGAGGGCTAGAGTTTGGGCCTTCACACACATGTAAAGCTGGGTGGGCTTGTTAGCTCACCTGTAATCCCAGCACTGGGAGGCTGAGACAGGATTCCCTAGTGCAAGCTGGCTAGTGGGAACAGGTGGGTTGGAGAGCTCTGGGTACTGGGAGGGCCCCAGACTCAGTCAACTAACATAGAGACTAAGGAAGGCACCCAAGGTCAACTTCTGGTCTCTGTGTGCACCTCTCTTAACGATTTGGTGTGAATGAGAGAATATAGAAGGTAGGTTAGGGTTCTAGGGAGTAGGAAAGTTATTTCATTCCCCCCCTTTGGGATATGAAGTTTGATACAAGCTGAGGTCATCGAGGAAATTAGAGGTGTCTCCTTTGATCTTTGTTGGCACAATTCCCCATCCTGGTTGTGGGCCATGATGGCCAGAATATAAACCACCTCAGACCACCTTTCCCCCTACAAAATAGGTCCAGGACAACATCAGCCCTTAAGCGTTCTGATCCTTTAGCCAACCTTCTCCACCACCCAGCCTATGTTCTAGCCAAGGGTACTTTTCTCTGGATTCCGAGGCTAAACCTTATTCCTTGACTAACCTCCCCGATTTTATCATTATCAACAGTGTTCTTGACACAACTTTTCTATCCCTGCAATGAGACTCTCCACAGTCCTACCATTTATGCTTGCTGTGGCCTAAACCTGCCAGGCATCACAGTGGGGTGTTCAAAGAGACTGAAGGTGAATTTCCTGTGGGAATCCTAAAGGGAGAGGAAATCAAGAGTCTCTCTCATGGGAAGACATCCCAAGGCATCCCTCTCACTTATGGGCAGGGGTCCCAGGAGGACGCGATGTAAGCATTATGGGTGCAGAGCCTGGACATATCCCGCAAAGCAGAAACCCTCACTTGAGCCCCCAGGCCTTCTGGGCTCACTCATTCTACAGAAGTCACCCATGTTGTCTCTCCTGGGTCCAAGTCTCACAACAGTGGGATGGAAGTCCTTGTCTTGGGCATCTCTGATGTCTTTTTTTTTTTCCTGTGGCTGGGGCAGGGTGTAAAGTCCTTCTCCTCAGAATTTCTAAAAGGGCCGAGTCACTAGGTCTGAAGAAGAGCTTCCCCACACAAATGGCCCAGCCTATCCCAATTGCCATCCAAGTTAAATTGCAAAGGACCTCCTACCCTCTGCTCAGAAGAACATCCAACTGCCTGTTGAGGTTAAATCAATATCTCCAGGATAGAACAATCTATAGAAAAGGAGCAAGAAGGGTATGGAAGTGGCCAGGACATTAGAAACCAGAAGGAAACACTGTGATTACACATGATAACATCAGGAAGTGCAGAGCAGAATCAGCTATGAATTCTGGGAAGGGCAAACCCCCATTACCCAGCACACATTTCCCATTGCAGGGTCCAGGTACCCCTCAGGCTGCCCTGTTGCCTGTGTCCCTCTTCTAGGTCCCAAGGCCCATGGAAGCTGAGACTTTCAGACTCTAAATTTCATTCTCCACCAGATATTGGCTCCAGAGGGTTGGGAGTGAGTCTTGGGGCCCTTGTCAAGAGAAACACACAAAACTACTAGACATGGGGACCGTATAGCCTTTACTATCTTGGTACTTCTGTTCATGGTTCCCTAGTGCTGGGAACCTGTGGATGAGTCTCTGAGAGATCACCTTTGATGCCAGCTTACTACGTTCATGTCCCTGAACCTAGTCAGCCATTCCTGTGTGCCCCAAGAAAGGTGAGAGGCGGAGAGAGGAAACAGAAGAAAGATATGAAGATGGGTGAGCAGAGTGCTAGCAGCAAGAGAGTCTGGGAAAGAGGTGGTGCTTGGCCAACCCACTGCCTCTGCATAAGTGCTGCCATTTTTTGTTTGATATCCTCCATGTGGGTACCACCATCTTTGGATGATGTGACTATCACATTGGATATCTTGGGTTGCCATTGATGTGTGTGTGTGTGTGTGTGTGCGCGCGCGTGTGTGTGTGTGTTTGTGTTGGGTGTAACAATGTGTATGAAATATGTATATCTTCCCATAGTTACATCAGGGATGGAGTGAGGGTCTTTGTAATGGGTTTGGCCTAATGCTGCTTATAATATGTGTATTTGAGTTCCTAAAACTGTTTGCATGAGAATCCACAGGTCTGCCCTAAGACACTGAGGGGACCTGTCCTCATTTCTGAGCCTACTCAGCCTCAGGTCATGATTTAGGAAGATGGTAGTAGACTTGGGGCATGCTGCTTAGTTCAAGGATATGAAGCTGAGGCTTGAAAGGTTCAAATCCTGGGGACAGGAATGCCTAGAAGCATGCTTAGTTTTTTTTTCCTACAGTTTTAGTTGATAATAAAATAGTGTATCCCTAAAAGTGTCTGCCTCCCTTAGCAGCACACAGTGTGAGAATCATCTCCCAAAGACAAAGGGGACAACAGATCAAAGGAAATGGAGATAAATCCAGAATTGTACAAAACACAGTTATGAGATCTGTGGCCCAAAGTACATCTTAGCAATATAAGAGATCTCCACACCCGAGGCAAGACAATGCCATATGAAGACAAAGGTGGCCTATGGGTAACTAAAGTGTACTGGTTTTCTCTGAAAAACTGCTAACACTATCAGTTAAGAAACTAGGTACAGTTGCCAGCAAGAAAAGCTCAGCTATCAATAGCTTTAAAGACAGCCTGCTAGGGTCACCTAGTGGGCAAGATGGCAGTTACATCCAACATGGCCATAATAATGTCAATTACCATCCCTGCAAGGTTATAGGTACACAGAATAGAGTGGTTTACATTTCCGATGCTGAAACCTGTTCAGAATGTCACATCAGAGGACAGGCAGCCTGAATAATCTTTTCCAAGTCCTGTGAGGAAGACAAAAAACTTTGAAAGCCAGGCATGGAGGAGAGGTGGGGCTGGCTAGGAAGGACCATTGAATGTGACCAGCAGAAACTGTGTCTCAGTGGAGAGGACCATGTTCTGAGGAGCCATTGGGTAGAGGCTCAGGCATGTTTGCACAAGCTTTATGAGCCAGGCTTCCTGGCAGGTGTCATTTCCTTCTGAATAAGACAGATAACACTGCTGGGGTCAGCTTCAAGTAAAGATTTTATGTGAAGATAATTTGGTTACTCTCAGAATTTGGGCTTTATGCACATATTTCTCATTAGGATGTTTCAGGTTATTTGTGGTTCAAATGCAATTGCTAAAAAACAAAACAAACAAACAAACAAAAAATGTTCAACTTAAATACCAATCAAAGGAATTATCCAAGATAACAAATGGTATTTATCTGGGTATAAGTTAAATCTGAGAATTGTGAGGAGAAAAAAAATCAAATCCACATTTATTCAATTAAAGCAAGCTGCATTTTGGGGTTAACCGGAGACTCGTGATCTAACTGCCTCATCCTAAGTCAGGATTTGAGAGCACAGCCCCTGATGGCTTCTTGAGGTCCCTTTTATATGCGTGATAAGGTGTTCACAGAGAGGAGGCAGCTGGACGTTATACCTTGTTAAAAAGATACAACGGAGCAGAAGGAACAAGGGTAAAGACTACATCATGTGAACGGGGTCCCAAGCAGTTTATACCAGATCAAAGAAACAGAAACTTAGTTTTAATTACCTATAAAAACCTTAACCTGCAAGGACTTAACATAGGGTAAACAGGAGAAGTATTCTTTAGCTCCAAACAGGAAACTTAGCCTGCATGGGACAAACAGGAACTTCTTACTTACAAATAGAAAACTTGCAAGAACTGACAGAGGTCAAATAGGAACTTATTCTTAGCAATCTCAAGTGCAAGCAGAGCCTGGAAACTTCAAGGTATATTTCTCCTGTTTTGGTCTCACAAATAACATTTTGAGGAGAACACTTATGCTACAGTGAGCTATGGGCACATTCAACAAAGTCCAGGCAAACGAAAGCTTTTATAGATAAAAGGGGAGACAGCTGGTTTATTCCTTAGATACACAGGTCCCTGGCCTTGTAGATAAGAGAAGGTTGAGTTCTCAGTTCAGTGATGGTGGTGCCATTGTTTAAGAAAGATGTTCTGAGAGCATCTTGTGTGAATTTTTGCAGTCTACAGAATGTTAAAGAGAAACATTGTTACAGAAACCTGTGTAAGAAAACACACAAAGCTCACTTTTAGAACTACAAGTTCTCTAAGCAGAATTCGTCTCAGACAGGCAGGCTGGCTCTAATCTTGACTGGAGGAGAGAGTTAACCAGGGGGAAAACTTGTCTGAGAGCCTTTCAGTTCGTTAGGGCTGTCAGGTCCAAGGGTTTAACCCTAATAATTCATGTGACAGTTCTAGCCTGCCTCATTCCTGATGGGTGGCCTTAGCATGTGGAGAGAGAAGCCATGAAGTGTGTTTATGATACGTGTGATCTTGATTATTTTCACAGGCTTCTGTGACTTGGAGAACTAGGGTGTAAGTAAATCTGAGGGGCAGGTGACCAGTCTTTGATCAGCTTCTTGGTTCACATCTTAAGAGAACTCACTTGAAGAAGGCTTCGGTTCATCAGGTTCTGCTGGGCTTGTGACCATAGTGTAATTAGCATATGAATTCATTCAGCAATTTAATGTCTTCATTATTGGTTTCTCACAAACCCCAGTGTGAGGAGGTTACAGTGAATACTGCACCCCCATTTGGCAGATGAACAAAACGATGTACGCCTGCATACACAACCAGGATGAACACGGCAAAGTCACACAGCTGGTGGTGCTGGGATAGGGGACTCTGGTCACTTCACACTGCTAACTCTAGATTTTCTTTCTCACTGTTCCTGTGATGTGCGGACAACACGTGGTTAAATTTCCTCATTATGTCGGGATGGGGTGGGGATATCCTCTTGGGGGGGGAAGGGGTGGGATGCGGGAGGAGGGAGACGGGCAGGGGGAGGGGGAACGGGATGGGGGTAACGACTGGACTGTAAAAAACAATAAAACTAATAGCATGTCTACTTACTAAAATGTTCTCTGTGAGACAGTAGCTCTTTAGTTCTGCGCCTGTGCTTCTGCTAAAGCCCAGTGCTGGTGTTTGAGAACTGGCCAACAGACACAGAAGAAACTGAGGTTCTTTCCTCTGAAAGACAGTGTAGAGGCTCCCCCATCTTGTGTTTTTGCTAACGTCATTTCCAGGCTTAGCTAGAATCAGTTATCTTTGACAGAGAGTCCCATGGAAAACTATTCAGCCACATTCTAGGAATAGGGCAGCATGTAATGCCCAAAATAGACCAGTAAGTCCGTCCTGCTCAGGAACCAGGTGACTTCTGGGATGCTAGGACCTGCAGCTCTTGAGAAATAACAAAACCTCATGGAAAAGTACAGTGGCCTATAGGTTTGTCCTTTGGAGACCCTGCAACACATGATTTGGGGCCATTTCAGCTGGGAAATTCCAGGGGTATGGTCCTGACTGAAGTCCATCTCTTGGTCGGTATTTAATAAATGCTTTCTTTGAATTTGGCCCAAAATGGTGGAGTTGGTTTTTCTGGCAAATCATAAGATGAACAACAGTCCTAGCTAACTTAGCCTTTGTTTAAACTGCTTGCTCATGTTGACCCCCTTCAGCTAGCTGCTTATCTTAGCTTCTGTTTAAAATGCTTGCTTCAAACTGCTTCCTTCCACGAGGGAGTGCCCCCCACTCTCTGTCCACCTGCAGCTCCAGTGCGAGATGCCAGGATGTGGTTTCTGCTTTTAGAAATCCCATGTTCTGGACACGCTGGGCTATACCTATGTCCCCCAAACACTTGAGTGTGGTCACAGATGACTGGAATGAAGACTTTCAGTTGGCTATACACTATGTCTGAGTGGTCGTCTCTGGTGAGCTTCCCCGTAACAATGTAGACTGGTCTGGGCTGCACCGAGTCCAATGTACTGGACCTCCAGGCAAAAAAAAGCCTTAGGTAGCAGCAAGTCCAGCAGGAAGGAAGAAGGGGTTTAATGTTAAATAGACAAATGTAAGCTACAAACAATTTATTCTATTGCAGTGAAGATGAGATCTATCAGTGGGCTGCTCCGCACACACGGATGAGTATTTTCATGATGTTGATAGGCTTGTAGGGTTGGGGTAGATAACATGGCGCTTGGGTAGGCCGAACAATGGTTACAAATAGGATGACTGTGGTCTTATCAAGGTGGATTCCCACTGTGCCCTTTGAGCACTGTGGTGCAGTGTGTACTCCTTACCTGTATCTGTCACACTGTTCTCCACCCTAGGACGCCCATGGGAGTAATTCCCCTCCTACACAACCAGGGGGATGGACATACAGAAACAGTTCTGACCGCCTGGCTTTCACCAAAGAAGCAAGAATGGAAACCATTTGAGTAGATGTGGACAAGGAAGTAAGCATGCCACTTCTGAGGCCCCTGAGCCAGAAACCATCCTTCTGGGGACTTCGATAGTGTCAGGTCCAAAGGAAACTCCGAAAGGTCATCTAAATATTCATAAATGAGCTCAGCCTAGAATGCAGAAGGCGTTTCTGGCAGTTGGATAGAAGCCAGCCTTCCTTGGGAACTTGTGAAGCCATTCCCCTCTGCCAAATAAATCATTTGCCTTACTTTTGGCAAAAAGGACATATGACTCTTCACTAAACATCTACTTGTGGCCAATCAGCATATCCAGGTCCACGCTGGCCCAGGCTCCCTCAGTCCCTGCTCTCCTCCTCTGCTCTAAACTCCCTTCAGCTCATGAGCATGCCTCTCCCAGCCACCCATCCTTCTTATACGGAGCCCGTCACTCTATCCTCTGCTCTTGCTAACCTCGCTATTCTTCCTGTGTTCCATCTCCCCCGCTAGTCTCCCCTCTCTCATAGTTAGCTCTGGCCTTGTCCAGTCCATTTTCTCTCTCTTCTCTTGGCTCATGTCAGCACCCTTCCACCCCTTGCATACAGGCAGGGCAGAGTATGTTGTCTATCTTGAAAATGATGTATTGTTTTCTGACCCTGGCCACAGGTTACACTTTTGGACCTATGATGTAAAAAAAAAAAAAGGTGTGTGTGTGCATGTGTGTATGTATGTGTGTGTGTGTGTGTGTGTGTGTGTATGCATGTGTGTGTGTGTGTGTGTGCATTTTGTTTTCCTTTCTTTGTTCTGGGTCCTGAGCCTGTAGTCCTTACTTAGTATTACAGACAGAAGTCCGAGTTTTTCTTGCTACAGTTGTTGTAACTGTAGCATGGCAGCCATTCTCTGAGATCTTACGACTCGGAAGGACTAGGTCTCACTAATAAAAACAAAATCTGTAACCTGTACCCAGGGCTGCTCATAGGCTCTTTACCAGCGAGACTGACCTGCCCCGGCCTGAGCTGGTGAGGGTTGACCACGCCCTGGTTGGTCTGAGGAAATTTTCCCCTGTATGAAGGTGAGTGAAGCTTTCTGGAATGCACGGCACCTCAGCCAGCAGGAACATTAAAGAAAAACACCGTGACTGAGGGCTAGGCGCTGCCCACGTTCCAAAGACTGGCAGTATGAACAACAGGGACCTGGGACCTCTGTGCCACCTCTGAAAACTATGCCATGTCCCACACAGGAAAGAACATTTATCACCCATTTTAAAGGTTTGGTTTGCTCTCTATGTGTAGATTGTTCCACTATGAGGATAATGAGAGTTTTTTGGACCGTTACCTTGAGACTTATTATACCATGATTCTTAGCACCATTTCAGAGAGTAACACAGAGTCAATGAAACACGGTTCAAATATTCTAAAGAGGGCACCACCTAAATGCCTGGTTCTTGAGTCTGGAATGTATAAGAGGGGTGGAGGCCAAATTCTCACTCTTCACTCTAAGGGCAGCACAGACTCTGCCAGGAGGACCCAAAATGAGGCTTCTGCTAATCTTGGCCCTTTGAGCCTGGGGAATAAGAGGGAAGCTGAGAGCATCCCTGACTGCTCAGGGAGGAAATAGTCCTGGTGGTTCCTGAGACTGGTGGGTACCGTAAGCTGAAAGAGCAGCCAAAGCTGACATCAGCCAGTCAGGGCGTGTCTTTCTATTGGCAGTGTGGCCTCTGCACTCCATGAGTGCTCTCCTGTGTTGTGGAGGGGAAGCATGCACCGCCCCGAGGTGGTCCCTCTTTTCCAGGAGCATCCATCACTGTCTCTGAGAGGAATGCTGGAGGCTTGGTGATGGAAAGATTACAAGATCTATGTTTGGGAATGAGAGCAATGATCCCTTAAGCCTTCTACGTCCTGGTCTACATTTTGTTCCCTAGCTTTTCTAGCAATAGCTACCAAAGCAAACCAAGGACCTCCTTGACACAGCTGGGCTAGAGACCTTCGGCCAGGAGCAAGGTCCCCTTCCTCATTTCCAGGAGATCCAGAAAACACAGGGCTGTTTTAGCGAAGGGTGACACAATTTCAAGTTCAAGAGTTCTGAGGTTTGGGGAAGGGGTTGCTAGAAAAACTGCAAAATTAAGTTTAGAGCGGTGACTTAGATGTAATTCTACTAACAGCCCCAGCTTGTCAGTCCTGACAGCCTATTTCTTACCATGTGCACTATTCCTTACTAATGTGCAGTGTGGCCTTGCTTTTGAATAGTTTCCTCGACACTTTGCAATCTGTGTGGGCTCTTTTTAAAAATTTTCTGAGTAAAACAGCCTGTGCAGATCACCTACCTACCATCTATTGGTTGTGTGTGCCCACCTACCTACCAGCTACTGGCTGTGTGTGTTGTGTAAATTATCACAGTTCTGGGACAGGAAAACGCTTTCAATGGGAAACCACAGCTGGTCCTAACCTTCCAGGTAGGAAGGTTAATAGGTTTTTCTTAGGAATTAGGTAAAATTATAGTGGGTTTGATTGGATGAGACATTTCATTTTACAAAAGGCAGAGAGCTTGGGGTTTGGATGAAACCAAGGAGACCTTCTCCTGTGAGGCAAGGTGAGTTGTAGATGTGGCCAGAGAGTAAGACTATAAGTCTTGATGGACATATTTATAGTAAATGGGAAGTCAGGTGTGAGGAAGAGAATCATGCTTCGACATGGTTGATCTCTGACAATATTGCACCAAGTGGAACTGGCTAATCATACAAAGATAAACACCTACACTTTCACCTAGAATAGCTGAGTGTACAGAAATAGAAAGTAGAATGGCAGTTTCAGGCCTGGAGGGAGAGGCAATGGGAAATTACTGGTTATTGTGTGCATGGAATCAGTTGTGCAAGATGAAATGCTCCAGGGACAGATGGTTCATGGCATGCCTGATCCTAGTAAAATATGCACTGAAAATGGTTGAGATGTACACGTTTTTATTGTCTGTGTCTTTTACTATATGTACTCTGCAACCATGTAAAGTGAAAAGAAACCTAGGTGTGACCAAGGTTGGTGAGAAGCACTCGGGGCAAATTTCTGAGAACAGAGGGAATGTTGGAGTGGAAAAGGGAGACTTAAATCTTCCTCAGCTTTGGGAAATGACTGGGAATATGGCAGAAGATAGGCAGGAAGAGGGGGAGAAGGTGGCCCTGGGGACAGTACTATGGTTTATGTGAGTGTATCCCCTAAAGATTCCTGTGCCAAGCACTTTACCTTCTATATGTGCTCCTGGGAGACAGTAGACTCTTTGAGAGGTGGAGCTCACTGGAACGTAGTTTGGTTTTAGAAGGTGCTGCCATCAGGATTCATGTAGTTCTCTTGGGATCCTGATTAGTTTGTGCAAAAATGGACTAATGGATTGTTATATAGAAAGACTGCACCATGCTTGGCTTTTTCTGTATATTGCTTTGCTATGTGGTAATACAGTTAAAAGTACTTTGGCCAGAAGTCAAGCAGATGAGATTGCTTGATCTGTGGCCTTCAGCCTCTCAAATGTAAATTAATCAATGACCTTTTCTTTATAAAGTGTCCAGCCTTCAGTGTCTTATTTTATAGCAACAAAAATAGACTAATATAAGGAAGGTTTGTGAGAAGGCCCGGGAATGGCATCTGGGTGTTGCCATGGGAAAAGAGGACCTCCTGTCTTACCCGTGATTTGATAATTAGATGAGAAAAGGGATAGCGTTGTCTGAGAAGAGAGGAGGGACACAGATCCTTTAGGAGACATTCAAGTTCCAGTTATTGTGTAAGGAGGAAGAAGAAGGAGCAGACTGACAAAAATTGTCAGGATGTCCTGGGTCTTCATGGAAAGGGAGGGACGGCCATCACCAAACATAGAAAACCAGAAGTTAGGGTATAAGAGAACCCACAACTTTATATCCTCAATCTTCTGTTTTTGCTGTGTTGAAGAGCATCTGAGGCTTGGACAGTTGTGTTCTAGTCCCTGGTAGTGGGATCAGAGCTTGGTCCTAGCAGAGACCTTCTGAAAACCCTGCTTAATGATAAAGAGTATTCAGGCGTTTTGTTGGCCTCTAGAGAGACCACAGTCTTCCACTCTAGGTCCATATCCAATCGTGCAAACAAAGCGTTGTTCTCACCCCCAGGGAGTCCAGGCACGATCGTAGGCCTTCCTTGACATAGTTCTCTAGGAACCAAATCAGAACTCTGCTTGCTAGCCCTGGCTTAGGTTAGTGTCTCAGTTATAAAGTTTAGAGAAAACAGATGGTATGCCAGGTGAAGCTGGGACCCAGGATCAGGTTTCCCATGCTGTCACGACTGAGCAGTGTCTGTTGACTCTGGGCATTGATAGAGGGTCAAGAACTGCCCATTCCCTGTGTGAAAGTGTTTGTCATAGGAGGGGGCTGGGGGACAGGAAATAATTCCTTAATGAAAGCTGAAAGGGTAGGAATGAGACTGTGTGTGTGTGTGTGAGAGAGAGGGGGGGGGAGAGGGAGAGGGAGAGGAAGGGGACCAGGAGGGACCAGATGGAAACAGCAGACTCCCTTCTTTATCTTCCACCTTTGAGGCTGTAGAACGGAGCAGTCAGGGCAACCACTTTCCTTCCTCATTCTGAGAGAGGTCAGAGAGGCACGTGGGGAAACCAGTTCAGCTTCTGGTAAGGTCTCAGTCATTCTGGGAACATCTGTTAGTATTGAAGAAAGTGTCTAAGAAGGAACTGGGCTGGTTGAGCAAGCTCTTTCTTCTCCTGTCCGGAGATATAAAAACCCGAAAGAAGTAAGTTTTTGGGAATTGTCTTTTGGAAAGCTTCAGAGGGTGGGACACTTTGGGACAAGGACACGTGGGAACTTGGCTAAAAAGTAGACTCTAGGAACCCATGGCATGTAGCGCCTTCAAATATTGCCAGGCTACATCTGGAATAACTTTGCAGCCTTTGGTGTGCTCTGATTCTGAGAAGTCTGTGGATTTCCTGGGCTTTTGACGAGTTCTGCCAAGAACTGTCTCCGGGTCTGTCTAGTTTACCACAAGGAAGCAAGCTCAATGGCAATGCCGTATTAGATCAGTCTTAATCCTAACGTCCAGAGCTCACTGAACCAGAACTCCTCTTCCCACCTTGTCGCTCTCTACTCCAAAATTTTCCAGATCTACCCGAGTCCATATAGGAAGCCGAACAATTTATATGCTGGAGGGGTTCACTTAGAACTTCTCTGGGACACAGAAGTTGGGGCACAGGAGCCCTAGAATGATCCTTCTGTTCAACAGTGTGTTGTGGCATGCCATAACTGGAAGCCCCAAGGAGCCACTTTTTCCTCACTCCATCCTCTAGCCACGAGCCTCATCCCCCTCCTCACCCTCCAAACTGAGGTTATAACCCCCATCACCTCAGAGCATGACTGTGTTTGGAGGTAGGCCTTTGAGCAGGTAATTAGGAAAAACAGAAGTAAGCCGACCCTCTAACCGAGCCTCACTGATGTCTCTCTACAGGGAAGCAATCAGGATATCAGCACAGGGAAGACAGCGTGAAGAACAGAAGAGGGGCACGCTAAGGAGTGCAGTCTCAGAAGAAGCCTATAGCGTCTCCACGTATGCAGCTCACACTTGCAGAACAGTCGGGGGATTAATTTCTGTCATCAAAGTCAATCCGTCTGTGGCACTTGGTGATGACAGCCTGAGAAAGTAAGGATGCATCGTCTAGGAACATTTTTATTAGCTGGATGTGGGGTTAGTTTAGCAATTGTCCTTTCATGGAAACCACAGAGGAAGTGGCCTGGACACGCTGGAAGGAGCTATGTGTGGAAGGAGCCGGTATCTTCCCTCTTCTGTCCGATCCTCCCTCTCCACCCGCATCCCCATCAGCTCCTGGAGTGCACTAGAAGCTGATACTGGAGGGTCGGGGTTAAAAACATACATCAATTCCTGTGGTTACAGGGCCAGGCTGAAGCACAGAATGGCAAACACAGAGACCATGGGTTTTGCAAAAGAAAAAAATCGTATCTGAAGGCAGCTGAGCTCAGCACGGAAGGGGAGAAGCACAGTTAGGTCCACTTCCTGGAGGTGACCGCAGTTGGTCTTCATCGCTTTTCATGGGGTGCATGTGCAGGACAGGTCAGTGTTGGAATGTTCTGAGGGCAGAAGGTTTGGTCCTCTGATGCCAAAAGGTCACACACTAGTCACTTGCTCAGGTCCACATGAGTCAATTTCAACAAACGGGTATCAAGTTTTGGAGAAGTGACCCAGGCAGCCATTCTCATCCAAACCCACATGTTTGAGGTGTTTAAGGCAGAGAGTGGAAGGCCGAGAACCTGTCCAACTGTGTGGCCTCTTAAATGAAGTGATTTCTAAAAGTCAGCTACGAGCGGGCTTAGGAAGATGGTCTGGAGGGTAAAATGCTCGCTAGGTATGCACAGTCACCAGCATCTGTGCGATGGTGCTCCACGCGATGGTGCTCCATGTGATGGTACTTATCTATAACCCCAGCACTGGGGCAAGAGACAAGAACACCCCTCTGACTCGCTGGCCCCCTGCACTAGGTGACCTAGCAAGTTTCAGGTTCATTGTGAGATCCTCTCAGAAAATGAGGTGGAGCCCACAAACTGTCATACACACACACACACACACACACACACACACACACACATGAAATAAAGTCTGCAAGTTATAAAAGCAAATAAAATTAGATTGTGTGTGTGTGTGTGTGTGTGTGTGTGTGTGTTTATGTATGTCAGTTTTGGTGGGGGTGGTGGGACCAAGCTGGTGGCTCATGTAGGATAAGTGACTGCCCTATTATCAAAGTCCTTACATTTTGGGCCTCTTAAAAAATTTGTCTTTTTAAGCAGGGGTGGGGGGTCGGAGAGGGAGAAAGGGAGGGAGAGAGAAAGAAAAAGAGTGCTCAAAAGCAAAGCAAAATATGGCTTGTGGGAACGCTCAAAGCCGCAGAGGCTTACAATAGAACTCAGGAATCTTGCCTTTTGCCAGACCCGCCAGCACACGTGGTCTTCCGAAGAGCCCATGGGAGGTGAATGAGTCCCGTAAGAATAGAAGTTTCTGGGCTGGACTAGGAGTGAGAAGGAGAAGCCTGCGCCAGGTAACAGACATAGGAGCCAAGTGCCAAGGCAGTTCTGAGCCTGAGTAGTCGCCTCGTCACTGCGGCTGGCTACTGGCCAATGTGGAGGAGCCGTGTCCAGTCTGAGTAACTGAGCTTCCTCCAGAGGGAGGAAACAGTTAATGTCTCAGGGCAGCGCAATCAGCTAGGCGTGGCTCTCCGGTTTGACTTGGGCTACACAGATCCTGAGCCAAGGGACCGAAAGACGCCTTAGTCCGCAGAGCTTCCAGATGGCGGAATTGGATCTGATTGCCCCAGGGCCTCTGACCGGGGTCACTGTTCACTCTTTGGCCACTCTCGGTCCAGACCCTGGGTCAGCTATCCCGGTAGAAAAAGATGTGGACCCTCTCAGCAAGCCAGGCGAGGAAACCCAGGGGCAGGGTCGTGACGCAAAGCTCGGGGCTCCTGGTGATGAAGAGGAGGGGCAGATCCTGTGTGACTTCTGTCTTGGGGCCAGCAGAGTAAGGGCAGTAAAGTCGTGTCTGACCTGCATGGTGAATTACTGTGAGGAGCACCTGCGGCCACACCAGGAGAACAGCAAACTGCACAGCCACCAGCTAACCGAGCCCGCAAAGGACCAGGATCTGCGCACCTGCCCTGCCCACCACAGCCCTTTGGTTTTCTTCTGCCACACGCATCAGCAGTGTATCTGCCAGGAATGCGGGGAGGGTGAGCACAGAGGCGACCGTACCGTCTCCCTGGATGCAGCCCGCAGGAACAAAGAGGTGACTAATGGGGTCTGTCCACCTGGGAAGGTCCAGTGGGAGGTGGTGTCCCCAGGGAGAAGTCACACACGCTGCCATTTGTGGCTCTGTTGATGCCAGTTTGTGTTCTGAGCCCACAGACGAGAACTTTAGCCGTAGTGCCTGGGTGTTGGTTCTGGTGTATCTATAGCCACTGGCTGGCTTTGGAAACAAAAGTGGGTCACTGTCCCCATCTCGGTGTCCCTGTTGCGGTGCAGACTCTATTGTCTCTGCCCTTAGGTGGGAATTTCCTGCTGTTTCTAGTTGTGTTTGGTAATGTGTGTTTGGGTGTGTATGAACTGTAGGAGGTTCACCTCAGGAGGGTGGTATTTCCCTCTGGCAAGATCTGTGAGGCATATTCACTGTCAACCCATGAACTACAGAACTTGGCAAAAGTCCAAGGGTCTCTCTCTCTCTCTCTCTCTCTCTCTCTCTCTCTCCCACAAAGCCACAAAAGAAGCTAACACAAAATGTTGCATTCGAGTTAAAAACAAAACAAACACCAAGATAACAGAATTTGAAACCATACTGAAGTTAATGCCAAGGACACTTGCTGGAAAAGAAAGGTTCCTTACCAGCTAGGCTATCAGGAGTGCCCGAGAAACACTGTGGTCAAAGTCTGAACTTCCATCAGATAAAGGGACCATTTCTGGAACACTGCTTACCTTTGCCTAAGGTACCTTACGCTAGAGCCCAGCGCCCGAATGAGACCTTGAGGGTGGACTCTGTGGCTTTCCACATTTTGTTTCTCCCAGTTTGAGTTTCCCCAGTAGGAAGCAAGGTTGACTTGACTCACAGGCCCTGGTTTGGGCTCAAGGCCGTTGCCTTTGTGCAGTTGGCACACCCAGAATCTTTTTGTGGCATGCATTCCTGGGCAGTAAAGAAAAGCAGTATCTGGGCGAGGAACTTTCCTAACCAGGGTACTTCCTTTGTATCTATCCTAGAAGTAGACATCCTCTAGTCCAGATGGGTGTAGTTCTGCAGAGTTCTACACTCCAGATGCTAATGAGTCACCATTTCCGGCTTGGAAAACCACTTGTCAACTGCAGTTTCCAGTGTTTCTAATACACTGATACAATGTATCAAGGGATGTCCTATAAACAGAGTATGAAAATCAACAAATAGTCCAAGGAAAAGGTCCCACCCAACTTGAAACCGTCTGATATTTCAATAATTATTAGGTGTGGCGTCCAAAGGTCTGTTGTACTTGTTTAAGTTTACCCAGTTGCTGAGCGAACTGTGGAAACTTCTGGAATGCAATCTTATTGGAGAAAAATGAAGGAAGACCCTCAAATTGCAACATTGCAATTTTAATATATTTATTCATTTGTTTTGTGTGTGTGTGTGTGTATGTGTGTGTGTGTACATGTGGGTGCATGTATGTATGTGAATATGGGTGTGAGGCAGAGGTTAATCTCAGGGATTCTCTTCAGGGGTTGTCAAATTAAAAAAAAGCTTGCTATACTCAAGAATATCCTGTAGCTATGCAATGAGATATGATCACATGTACTCCAATATAATCATATTTCTCCTTCATATCCACCCAGCATGTCCCCTCTCAACTCAATGTCTTTAATATATATACCCTAATTAGTTTGGTTAATGTTGCCCATTTGAGCATGGGCTGGGGCCATCTACGGGAGCATGGGAACCCTGCCAGACCATATCCTCTAAAAAGAGTAATTCTCTCTCCCTCAGCAAGTATCAACTGCCAATACTCCTTGTTTTGTTTGAGACAGGTTGGGCTTTATCATTTGGATTGAAGTTAACCAAATAGGTGAGGCTGACTGGCCAGCAAGAACCAGGGATCCACCTGTCCCTGCTTCCCCAGCACTGGGCTATGAGCACACAATATATGCCTAAACGTTTTGTAATCTGAAAATCTTTTACATTTGTTTTATATGTATATTTTGCCTACATATATGTATGGGCACCACTTGAGGATCTGGTACCTATGGAAGTCAGAAGGGGGGATGTTAGTACCCCTGGAACTGGAATTATGGACTGATGTGAGCTGGCATGTGGGTGCTAAGAACCAAACCCAGGTCCTTTGGAAGAGCAGCAAACCTTCTTAATGGCTAAACCATCTCTCCAGCCCCCAGTTTAAAAAAGATTAATTTATGTTTGCTTTATGTATATGGATGTGCTGTCTGCAAGGATGTTTGTGCACCACTTGCATGCCAGGTACAGAAGTACAGACTGTTGTGAGCCACCCCGTGGGAGCTGGGAATTGAACCCACATCCTCTGGATAGTAGCCAGAACTCTTAATGGCTGGACCATCCCTTCAGTACGTTCAGATGTGAATTCTGACTATTGAACTTAGGTCCTCATGCTTGTGCAGCAAGTACTTTACTGACTGAGCTATGTCTCTGGACCTAAATGACAACAAAACCATCACACACACACACACACACACACACACACACACACACAATTTGGTATATATGCATTAGAGACATTTGGGCCCAGCATGCTACTATTCTCTTTGGATATAGTTTCTGAATTTTACTATTTTCTAATTGGAAAACTTATGCACTAGAATGTTAAAAACATTTCTATCAAACAATGTAACAAAGTAGAGAGGAAGTTTTCCACCCTAATTCTAGATGCTGGCATCCCCTTTCTCTGATCAGAACATCTGTTTGGTTCCCTCAGAAATGCTCTGTGCCAACACAGATGCAATGTAAACTGAAGTTTCGGGCAACCAGTGTACCATGGAGAGTTGGGTGGTAGTGCTGTGGATAGAAGGGGCAGTGTGGAGCTTATACAGAGCTCCAGATGTGGAGGGGCAGTGTGGAACACATACAGAGCTCCAGATGTGGAAGGGGCAGTGTGGAGCTCATACAGAGCTCCAGATGTGGAGGGGCAGTGTGGAACACATACAGAGCTCCAGATGTGGAAGGGGCAGCGTGGAGCTCATACAGAGCCCCAGATGTGGAAGGGGCAGTGTGGAGCTCATACAGAGCCCCAGATGTGGAGGGGCAGTGTGGAGCTCATACAGAGCCCCAGATGTGGAGGGGCAGTGTGGAGCAATATTGAGCTCCAGATTAAACATCTTAGGAGAGAGCTGTGCACCATAAATGAGGCACGCTAGCTGCAAGGCTGGGAGGAGGTACAGCCTGTGTCATGGACCCTTCTGCTTTTTTGGTTGCTTTAGAGAGCTGTGTCCTTTGCATCCTATGTCCTTATTGTCAGACAGGGGGCAAGCTTACTCAGTAGTGACAGCCGATAATGTAGGTACCTCCACCAAGTCTTAGGAGGCAAAAGATTTCTTGCAAGGAGCCCCAGAGGCCTGCTCAGAAGACAGCATCTTGAAGAGACTGGCCCAATTGGGATTGTTTTGAAAGTCCTGTTAAATATATCTAAGGTTCCGGAAGCCAAGAACTCCTCTCAGCCAGCCCACACCTCCTGCATTTGCTTGCTTTCTGAAGGTCACTTTGGAGCCAGTTAGGGATAATAAACTCATGCAGGCATGTTGTGCACAGGAAATGGCAGAGCGGGGTCGTCTGGGCTCAGAGTTACATTTCTGTCAGCCATGGGAGCCCTTTCTGAAGTGCCCACGGTTACCACCAGTTAGACTGATGGATGAAGACGTGGATGCACCTGGTCACTTGTCCCGGAGCCCAGCAGTTCCTTACAGGGAGCTCAGCATTCCTCTCAGCCTTGGCTCAGCCTCCTGGGTCTCCTTTTTTATCTTGTGAAAATCTCACCTGACACCGTGGAAGTGGGATATACATCTCTCCTTCTTTCTGTGTGAAATTTGGGTTCCTGGGACCACTTTTGTTATCTTTCTCTGCCCCTCGAAGTGTGCGTGGGTCCCTCCTGCTCCTCAGAGTACACCTGATGGGGTAAGTGGGATGCTGGCTGTACCGCAGAGAATTTGGGCTCAGGAAGGGAAGGCACAGACTGTTATTCCATTGCATGTCAAAGGCTGCCGCAGTACAACTCTGTGTTTGAAGGAGGGAGCCGGACCGGAAGTGACGCCACGGCGGTGCTTCTGGAGGAGGGAAGGCTGAGCTACGTCTTGCCTAAGGCCTTTGAAGACAACTGGTGCTGGACTAGTTTCGGACTTAACATTGATTCCAGATGGCCAAGATAGACCCCAATTGCGCAGTCTCCATGAAGAGAAGGTATCGGCCATGTGAGAGCTGGAAGGTTTCGAGTTTGTCTGGAAAGCTAGCAACCAGCATCACCCAGCTTGCAGGAAGCCAACGTGTAATGGAGCCACTCAGGATAATACTTTCCCACAGAAACCCAAAAGAGTACCTTTGGATCAGTATTACATAACTTGTTTGCCACAGGCCCCCGAATGTCCCCATATTATGTTTTCCAAGTGCCAGGAGTGTGGGTGACTTAGTTGATCTCACTGGCATGCGGCAGGTCCTGATTCAGTCACTGAGGAGTGGAGTCAGAGTCCAGGTCTAACTCGTACGCTACTAAAAGTGAAGTCTACTTTGCAGCGGAGTAGACAGTAACTGACTTGGCAGAGTCCTGCAGTCAGGAACAGGGTCCTCACACCCCAAGTTCCATCCTTTCTCAATGCTCTTCCGACCCTCTGCTGTCTGTGCTGTCAGGCAGGGTGTGCCGGGGCCTGGGATGAGTGTGTGGCTGCTGCTCTCTTAGGGAACCCCGAGGTCAGTCTACACCAGCCCACTATTTTCTAGGAACAGGAATAACTGGAGAGACAAGGCTCCGGAGCAGCCCCACCTTGTGTGGTAACTGGGAGTGTTTTCTTTGTGGTGACTCAGCTCCTCATTTGGTGCATTCCTTTTTCCTTTTATGGAAGTCTGAGGACAGAGGGGAGAAGCCCCTGGTTAGACACTCCTGTAAGGCTTGGTGGGATCACTATGTTTAAAAAAAGTCTTTGGGGACACTGCTGCTCAGATGAGACAGGTTGCTAGGCAGGCTCTGTGTGCCTTCCAGTGCCTTCAAGCAAGCAGTCCATGTTTTCCTCCTTGTCACTGGGTCGTTGTGTAAGATTTCAAGCTTGTCCTCAAACTGGTCAGGCATCCCTCCTCTCCTTTTCCCCTGATAACCACTGCTAGGCACCAGGTCTCAAGTATCAAGGGTGTGATGCCCAAGATACCCTCAGCTCCACTCCAGTGACCAAGAACTCGAGCAAAGGTTGCCTGCCTGCTCTCCACAATGTCCCAGTACTCTCTTCTGAGAGCTGTTTTCCCTATTGTGTGTGTGTGTATGTGTGTGTGTGTGTGTGTATGTATGTATGTGTATGAGTGTGTGTGTATGTGTATGAGTGTGTATGTGTGTGAGTGTGTGTGAGTATGTTTAAGTGTGTGTGAGTGTGTATGTGTGAGTGTGAGTATGTGTGTATGAGTGTGTGAGTGTGTGAATGTGTGTGTGTATGAGTGTGTGTGTGTGTGTGTGTGTGTATTTAGTGGGGTGTAAAGAGAGGGATTGGGGAGAGTTGGAGGGAGGTGTGAAACTCCCTGAGGCTTTCTGGGGAAGCAGCCAGAGACTTAAGGACTTAATTTATAACCTTTGAGGTCTATTAGTTTTAAACACAAACAGAAGCTTAAATCTCACGCCTTGGCAGACCAAAGTGTTCTCTGAGCCCAAGGGACAAGAGTGAAAGGTCAAGCAAACCCGAGGTTCCCAGGGAGGCGCGTGCTCTGGCTTGGGCAGGGCTGTGTGGAGGGCAGAACCTACCTTCTGGTGTAAACATGGGGAATGGCTAGAAAGCAGCTAAGGCAACAAGCAAGGTGATTACTGATAACTCTAAGGATGACATTATGACACTACTCAATTACAGTGTACCTAGCTCTGTAGAGTTCTCATTACCACACCTAATTTTGTCTAGTTTGCTATCTTCATACCCTGAGGAAGTAGGCAGGCATTTTAACCCTATCCACCAACACCACCCCCCTTCTCGTAAAGAAATGGATATTTAGAGGCATTATGCTGTAAAATAATGAAATGCTTGGCTGTTGATTGATCGCTGTTCTTAGTGTTCTGGCCAGATACCCAATAAAGAGGAACCTAAGGAAGGCATAGTTTTTGTTTTGCTGTTTGGGAAGGATGTAGTATAGCTTGGTGGGAAGGCAAGATGGGTGGGGCTTGGGGCAGCTGGTCATGTTGAGTCTGCAGCCAAGAAGCAGAGAGCAAGCTAGCGAGATGACTCAGTAGTTCAGAGCATTTGCTGCTCTTCCAGAGGACCCAGGCCTGGGTCCCAGCACTCACACCAAGTAGTCAAAGACTCTGGGAGTCATCTCACTCCAAACCAGCAAGTTTTTACCCATCCTTCACCCCCATAGGCACATGGCTGTGTCACAGTGAAAACTACAGCTGCTCTAACTTCAGAAATCCCATAGACTTTAACTCCCGGTTCTGTTCAAAGTCTCTTTTGAGACTAAAGGCAATGGCTTAGCTATTTAGTATATAAAAATTCACTTATACACACACGCAAAGGGTAAACAGGTGCTAGTGGCCTCTTGGGGCTGAAATTGGCATGAGCCAGCTGCCATGGTGTTCTGGGGTGAATGCTGCGCTGGGACGTAGGTCATTTGGGTCCCACTGTACTACATTCTGCCTGCGCCCTCAGAAGTTAATTCAGGATGAATTCAAAAGTAGTAGACTAATTCATCTGGCAGAAAAAAATCTCAAGACCGACTAACATTCAGGCTGAGTCACACAGAAAGAAGATATTTAATAATTAATATATGTAATATATATTCTCTATATAGGAGTATTATATATAATAATATATAATCTACATAATATATATATATATTTGTTACCTTGTTTGGTTTAATTTATTACATATATATGTATCTCTCTGTGTATATATATATATATATATATATATATATATATATATATATACATGTATACATACATATATATATGTGTATGTGTATGTATGTGTGTGTGTGTGTTTTATAGCTTCATGCCCAGGGTTGGAATGAAATAAATCATCTAGGTTTCAAACAACACCCCTGTTCCAGGCCTGGTTCTAGCCTTCATCGAATTTCATCTTCCCTTCACACAGCATCCTCTCAGGGTCTCCGTGTGGGAAATCACACTGCCACACATTGTCCGACCAGAAGAGCTTTCTGGTGTCCTGATGCATCTGCCATGTTTTCAGGACTGGGGCCACATGGCTGGTTCTGCCAGGTTCTCCTGCCAGCTCAGAACGCAGCTCAACGCCTCGAGTGACAACTGTAGTGGCCTCTGTATGTCTTGCTGGCTAAATCTTCTAAAACGCTTCTCACCAGGCAGTTGTTTTTGAGCAGAGAACCCCCTTCTATGATGATCCCAGTTTAGTCTCTCCTGTTTCAAATATATTCACATCTTCAGAAATTGGATCTTTTGGTGGGAGGTCATGCTCTCAAGACACATTCTCTACGTCCCATGCAGAGAGAGACTCCTCTCTCACAGGGTTAATCCCTTTATCCACCTGTCTGCAGCTCTCATGTCTGCTAACTTCCTTGACAAGTTGCCCCTTTTCTGGACTTATGCGTTGTGGTCTCTCTCTCCCTCTTTCTTCTCCCCACCCCTTCTGTTTCTGTCTCTCACTGCAGACCTGGGTAAGTTACTACAGTGAGCAGTAACAAACTTCTCAGGGCACAGGCAGAATGTAGTACAGTGGGACATTAATGACATTCATCCCAGCACACCATGGCAGCTGGCTTATGCCGAGTTCAGTCCCAGGAGGCCACTAGCACCTGTTTTACCCTTTGTGCCTCTAGGTCAGCTTCTGAGATCAGCTTAAAGGTCATGCTCTTCTTTCAGGGGAGAACAGCAGGGACATAAAGGACAGAAAATGCCACTGCCCAGGAGGACAGTGTGCATACCCTGTTCTCGCTCCTCCTTAATCCTTTCCTTCTCCCCTAGGCTGACCTTCGGTGCATGCAGTTGGACCTGGAACAGAAGCTCAAGTTGAATGAAAATGCCATTGCCAGGCTCCAAGCCAACCAGAAATCTGTTTTGGTAAGATTGGTTCAGGTCACCTATCTGGCTATTACATACATGTTTGGCTGCCACTGCCATTGGGGGTTGTAAGACACAGGCCGAAGACCTAGCAGAGGTCACAGCAGGGTCTCAGCAAGTGAAAGTAGTAGGCACAGTCGGCCACATTATGAGGTACCTTCACCTTGCCAGGATCTCTTATAAAATCAGCTTAAGCAGGTTGAAGAGATGGCTCACTGGTTATGAGTACCAGCTGCTCTTTTGAAGGACCCAAGTTCAATTCCCAGCATCTCCATGACAGCTTGCAAATGTCTGTAACTTCAGGGGAGTCTAAGGACGTCTTCTGGCTTCAGTGAGCACTGGGCATGTGATACGTAGACATAAATGCAGGCAAAGAGCTATACACATAAAATAATAATAAAAATATTTTTTAAATTGACATAAGTTTTTAAACTGGTAAATGATGTACCTTTTAATAATATGATGTAGACCCAGATTGGTCTTGGACAAACAGCTTTCCTAACTTTATATGTGCATATTTTCTTTCTCTTTCCCTGTAATTTTTGCTTCTGACAGAGTCTCACTTTGTAGCTCACGCTATCCTAAAACTTACCATATAGAGCAGTTAACACCAAACTCATAGAAATCCTCCTGTGGTAGTCTCCTAAGTGCTGCTTGGGAGACACACACCCCCACATCAAGATTAGATGTACTTTCCTAACTAGAAGGACTGTGTGTGTGTGTGTGTGTGTATGTGTGTGTATGCTTGTGATCAGAGATATTTAAGGCTGAGATCCAGGGTCTATGTATCCCCTGGCTTCTTCTATCCCAGGAGGGTGGTCTTCGGGAAGCTGGAAAAAGAATCAAGAACTCCTAGATTTGCAAGTGGCATTTGGTAAGGTCAATGCTATGACAGGATGCTTAGCTTTAGTCTCTTCTGGTTTGTGTTCACCTTTTCTTTAAATCATTTTTTAATTGTATATTCTCTGTATTTACATTTCAAATATTATCCTCTTTCCCCTCCCTCCCATCCCCCCTCCCTTTTCCCTGTGGGTTCAACTTTTCAAAGTAAGTCCTATAAATACCTCTCACTGATGGCGAGTCAAGAGCTATGACTCAGGAAAGAATACAGGGCACCTTATCCGTGGCTGTAAGTTGGTAGTATCATTTTGCATGCTGAGAATGAATGAGTCTATGCATCTGTCTGTCTGTCCATCACACCTCCATTCTTTATCTAACTTTTCACCTATATATTCACCTATCATCTATTTATTTACATGCCCATCCATCCATCCATCCATCCATCCATCCATCCACCCACCCACCCATCCATCCATCTACCCATCCCTCTCACTCATACATTTTTTTTTCTAATTTACTACCCAACTTAATTTCTGTCTCCTGAGTGTTTATAACCAACTAACCCCTAAAGGATAAAACCTTCCTGACCGATGATTGTTAAGTCACAGGCCTTCTAACTACTGTACTTTCTATGTCTCCCAGAAACCAGCCACATCCCTGCAGTTTCTCCCTCTTAAGACACAGAGTTGATACGTCTTCCCTCTTCCTTACATCTTTGGATAAGTTTATGGTCCTACTATATGCTTCCCTTCATGCTCCTTGTCATGGAGGCTAAGTCAGGCTAGAGCACAGTGTGGCACTTACCTTGGACTCCCATGCAAACCTGTAGATGGAGGAGTTCCCTATGTTCTAGGAGGGAACTGTCGTGCCTACAGTCTTCCCTCTCTCTCTCCAGGGCCCCATGGCCTGGTCACAAAGTGCTCACTGTGAATAAAGCTAAGTACTCTCTCATGTGAGAGGCCATCTTGCTCTATACAAACCTTGTTTTCTTTCTGATAGGTGTAATGTCTTTCTAAAGAAAGAATAAAAGAAAGAAGGAAAGAAAAAGAAAACAAAGAGAGAGAAAGAAAGAAAGGAAGGAAGAAAGGAAGAAAGAAAGGAAGAAAGAAAGAAAGAAAGAAAGAAAGAAAGAAAGAAAGAAAGAAAGAAAGTTTTTGTAAAGTCCCAGAGACTTAATTGAAAAGTCCTGGGAGATTTAGGGGATCACACAGGACATTACCTTGTTCTGCCTCTTTAATTCAATCCCGAATTAGTTTGTATAATGACATGATCACCAGAAAGATACTGCAGTGGCCCTCGCGTACAAAGATTGTCGAGACACACAGAGAGATATTAGGACCTGCCTTGGACTCTTCCTATTGACTGATGGGAGAATCTGCAATGGTGGTGGGGAGGGGGGAAGGTTCGGGGAGAAGCTGTAATGGCGGCTTCCTTGGTCTGAGGATAATTCATTAACTGCTGGGCATGCACACCACACTCAGGTTTTTAACCTTAGCCCTTAGTTACTGAGCACTTTGATATAAGTGCATCCCCCGCCCCCCAATAGTTTACTTGTCATAATTAGGGAAGTAATTAGCATCCGAATACAGTTCATTCACATGTAAATTTCTCAGTGGGGAGGTTTAGGAAGGGGGGGGAGGGCACACAGCAGGAGCCTCTCATTCATCGCCTCCCCTCCCTTCCACGGCCTTCCTCAGGACGGTCCCTGACAGGTGATCTTGAGTTGTGTCTTCAGACTAATGCATTTAGCCGCACACAATTGTTCTTTCATGAAGAACCGTTGCCATGTCTTTTTTCCATTCCTGGATTGTAGATTCTGTTTAAAAAAGTGGCCAGGAGAGTGGGGTACACCTAGACCTTAATCATTAGTAACTCAAGAGCTAAGAAGATATAGCCTTGGGGCAATTTTTGGTAGTTAAAAATCATTATGTTTAATCTATACACACACCAAGAAAACTTTGACTATTTCCATGTTACATTTTGTTTTACATGTATTTTATGCTTATGGCAACTAGTAAGATTTCAATGCATATTATCAAACCTTTAAAAAAAATCAAGTACTGACAAAAATATATCCATACAGTTTTATGCCAAAATGCTTTAAAAAATCTGTACATGTATCTCTTAAAAAAAAAAAAAAAAAGAGTTGTAAGGAAAAGAAAAGTGGCCAGGAAGCATAGAGGCTAAAGTCAAGCAGGGTGGCACAACACGGGTCTTATCAAACACCACTTACTAATCTAGGAATTCTTGACTCTTTTTTTCAGGCTCCCAAACATGAGACCAGTGATCTGTTCATAGAGACCACTGTCCTATGCATGATAGAAGCAGCCCAGGGCATGTACAATTCCCAGAGCTCTGAGCAAAAAATCTCCACATATCTTATACCACGTAAATACATTCTGGTTTCAAAACGCTAACACAGTTTGTTACGGTGACCCACAGCACTTGGGAGGCTGAGACAGGAGGATTGCTGAGAGTTTAAAGCCTGACTGGATAGGCTGTAGGCAGAGCATGGAGTCCATATTTGTGTCTATGACTCATGACACCCTATTAGTTGAGGGTAGAAATGGTGAGTGAGCCAGAGGGCTGGAATGACTTCCCATCCCAGGGCTTTTCTGGGTCTGGGCTGGAGGAATTTGGAGAAAATCTGCCCTCTGCCCTCTTTCGAAATGGTGCCACGATGTATTTGCTTCTAGCTCTGGAAACCAACAGATAATGAAAAAGCTGACATGCAGGGAGTGTTTTTAAAAGAGGATGTCCCAGGTTTCAGCACCAATGTTATGAAAAGGAAGAAGAGGGTGGGGTGGGGATATGGCCCCTGGAGGTGCAGCGAGGGCAAAGCCTGGAGGCCAGGGGGATGCCTCTGGGGGATCCATGTTGGGACCAGCCACGTGACGGACTGTATAGTATAGAATAGAGTTTATTCAGGGCATGGGTGAGTTAAGAGGGTAGTAGAAGCAGAGAGAGAGAAGAGAGGAGTAGAGAAGTAGAGGAGTAGAGGCAGGCCATGAGCACATGGAGAGAGAGGAGGGAAGGGAAAGGGAAGAGGGGGTATGGGGGGGGAGACAAGGGAGCAAGAGAGAGAGCAAGAGAGAGGGGTACAGGGGTTATGACAAAGGAAACAATATTCAAGACCTCAGAAAGTGCACAAGTCATGTGGCACCATGTTTGGGTGCCAAAGTCACTGACACTTTTAAAAACCTTTGTAGGACTGCTTGCTAGGAGAAAATGGAAGAATGCCATTAGCAACACTGTGCTCTTCTTGAAGGTCTTGTGGCATCAGGGGACCCTCAAGACATCTGGCCCGAGGCTCACCTGTGAATGGGACTGTCTTTTCATGCAGGGAACTATCAGAACAGGGAGTCAGGTCTTGATTCCTCAATATACATCTGTTTTCTCAGAAACCCAGAATTTCTAGAACTTTCTTTAACAGTCTGGTGTTCCTTAATATTTGAGCTTCTTGGCTTCCTGGTTATGAATGTTAAGCTTTGGCCAAGTTGGAAGTCTCTGTAACAAAGTCTTGCTTGCTTCCCACTCTGTCCCCACCAGGTGTCGGTGTCAGAAGTGAAGGTGGTGGCTGAAGAGAAGTTTGGGGAGCTCCTTGCAGCTGTGAGGAAGGCCCAAGCCGACGTGATGCTCTTCTTAGAGGAGAAAGAACAGGTTGCACTGAATCAGGTCAATGGCATCAAAACCCACCTGGAGCACAGGAGCATCGAGATGGAGAAAAGCAAGCAGGAGATGGAGAAGTTGGCCTCCATCAGCAACACTGTGCTCTTCCTGGAGGTACAGAGGCTGGGGGAGATGTGGAGGTTTGCATGACAGTGTGAGACTAGAGAGACTGTTGGTTTTCAGACAGGGCTGAAACGGGGGAAGGCTTAGGAAAGGGAATGGAACTTTCCCTCTCACAAGGTATCACTGTACGCAACAGGCATAAACCAGTTAGCGCTAGCTCTAAAGAACCTGCTACCATATAGGATAACATGGTTCTAGATCTGACTTTAGATACCATCGTGTAGCTAAAAAAAAAGTCACCCAAACTCTCGGGGGTATCAAATTCCTCACTTAGCAACTACGTCATAACAGAGTAAATAATGTGCAACTTTTCTTTCAGTTACTATTTCAAATACAATTTCCTGCTTTTGTTCTTGAAACAATCCCCTTCTATTTACAGAAAACTAAATACTTACAGTGAAAAATAGAAATATGTGGAAGAAAAATAAGCAAGCAAGCAAACAATCATACAAAGTGCTTGTAATCTTAGTACCCAAAGACAGCCATAGTTAATCTTTCATCGAGTGAGAGAAGTGTACCAAAAATGAGAGGCAAAAATATGGACAAGATTTCTTGTTCTTTCCGTTGGTTTGCTTTGCAATTTCAGAACACAAAGATTCTGCTGGGGTCTCTTCTAAAAATATATATAAATAAATTCTCTTTCTTCTCCTCTTGTAACTCTTCTTCCTCTTCCTCTTTCCTTTCCTATTCCTCCTCCTCCTCCTTCCCCTTCTTTTCTTCTTATCGAGATCTCATATAGCCCAAGCTGGCCTCTAACTCACTATGCATCTGAGGATGACCTTGAGCTTCTGGGCCTCCTGCTTCTACCTCCCAAATGCTGAAATTATAGGTAGCAACCACTACACCTGATTGATGCCACAGTATGGGGTCAAATGTGGGGCTTCGTGCATGTTAGACAAGTACTCTTATCAACTTAATTACATTCCTAACTCCTGTAATGTGATTTTTAAGATAAAAATTTAATATGCATAAAATACATTTTAGCAAGGTGTAACTTAGTTTTAACATATAGTGAAAGGTAAGTTATTTTTCTACAGATAATAATTCAGTCAAAATGACAACATTTCTTTCTTTAGATAGGATCTCCCTATTTATCCCAGGCTAGCCTTAAACTTGGGCTCCTCATTTGACAGTCTGCAGAAAGCTGAGATTACTGGCATTTATACTGACAGTACCTGTGTTTTGCTTTACTTATTTGAAGCACGGCACCAAATTGATTTACAATCTGAAAGTGCTTCTCTACAGAGCTGGGCTTTGGACTTCCCTTCTGCAGGTCTGCCTAGGTGTGACAGATTTCATTCCCGCTCTCTCCAGTCTGTTAGTTAAAGTTTCCTGTGCACTGGAACAGTAATAATGTGTTACACATGGAAACAATCTTCCCTGGTCCTACACTGGTTTTGAAACTTAAGTAACTTAATGTGACTTACTGATATATAGATAACCCCCAAATTCTAAAGCAAAGTGCAAGAGTAACAAATGTGTGCCCTGGGTTGACAAGGACTGCAAGTAGGAGCAGGAACCTTTAGAATGCAACAAAGTAGCCAGTTCTTCCATTGTTACCAGTCTGCACCTGAGCTATGGAAAGAGAAAGCATTTGAGGAGTGACCCAGGCAAGAATGTTCTTCCTCTCGGTGCCCAGTCTGAACTATGTAGCAAAGCTGTCTGTGGTCATAGATCTTTCGACTTCAAGAGACCCTCTTTCCCTCTTGATTTTGAGAAGTCCTACTTCCTATGTAGGGTCAGAGTGGTCCTCAACCTTCCTAGCGCTATGACTCTTTAATTTAGCTCATGTTGTGGTGCCCCCTCCCAAACATACAATCATTTTTATTGTTACTCATAACTGTAATTTTGCTACTGTTATGAATTGTAATGTAAACATCTGTTTTCAGATGGCCCTCTAGAGGGTCATGACCCACAGGTTGAGAAACACTTGTCTAGAAGCATAGAACACTTTATGTGCACATCCACTGACACCAGCCCATTCCCCAAGTTCAGAATACACATGCAAGGCAAGTGCCTGATTCCATCTCTCCCCACTGCAGGAGTATTGCAAGCTGAAGAAGGCAGAGGATACTGCCTTTCCTAGTGTTTACATAGCGCTGAAGGATAAACTCTCAGGCATCCGTAAGATCATCACAGACTCCACTCTGAACTTGATCCAGTTGCTAGAAAGCTATAAGGAAAAGCTCCAGGAGATTTCCAGGGAAGGTAAGGCGCTTTCTGGAATGGTGACGAGGAAAGGGGGAACCTGGGAAGGGAGGGAAAACGACCCATTTCAAAGCCATTTTCTAGCTAAGCCACTAGTGATTCTTATCTCAACCATATTTTATAATTGCAACCCAAAGGAGGTAAGTTGACAATTTACATTGGCATTTCTGTGACTAGCTTCTCAGGCTGCTGTTGTCTGATGTGATGCTGATACAATGTTGATGCTGATGTGAATTCTGTGTCATCCTGGAGTCTTCTCTAGCGGGGTTGTCTGGTACATTGAGTGTATCTAGGCTCCCAGTCACCAGACCCGGAGAAGTCTGGGGAAGAGCAACCCAGTTTCTTGGGTTCTCAAAGCCACCTGGACAGGTATTTATTTACACCTGTCTGATTTTTTTTTTTTTTTAGAGGAATACGACATCAGAACTCAAGTGTCTGCCATTGTCCAGCGCAAGTATAGGACCTCGAAACCCGAGCCCAGAACCCGGGATGAGTTTCTTCAATGTAAGTTGTGAAAGCTACCCCATTCAGACGTGCTGACAGCAGCAGAACAGTTTGCCAAGGCAAAAACCACTACATATTGTAGAGAATTTGCATTCTTGTAACCTCTCATCTATTCCTGAATGATATACCTTTAACCTTTTAATTGAAAGTTTTCTTTTTTGAAATAAATTTAAAAATGCAAAAATCAGACTAAAAATTTCCTATATACTCCCCTATCACCCAGTTTCTTCAATTGTTGATGCCATAAATAACTATGATACATTGTGCAGGAAATTAGCATTGCCACAATATTATTAACAACATTGCAAACATTTTTTTTTTCTGGCTGTCTTAGCTACTTTTGTATTGTTGTGATAAAACATCATAACCAAGGCAAAGTATAAAATATGAAAGAACTGTTTATTGGAAGCTTACATTTTCAGAGGGTTAGAGTCCATGATCTTCCTGGCAGGGAACATGGCAGCAAGCCAGCATGGTGCTGAAGCAGTAGCTGGGAGTTTACATATTGAGACACAACCTCAAGGCAAAGAGAGGGAGAGGGAGAAGGAGGGGGAAGGGAGGGACAGGAAGAAGGAGATGGAGAGAGAGAGAGAGACAGAGAAATAATATAAGGTTTGAAACCCCAAAGTTCATCCCCAGTGACACATTTCCTCCAACAAGCTCACACCTCCTAATGCTTCCCAAACAGTTCCACTAACTGGGGACCAAGTTTTCAAATCTATGAGCCTTTGGGGGCCATTCTCATTCAAATCACATTGGCCCAAAGTTGAACTCAGGAACACAGATGTTTCCATGTGTTCTTGTTTCCTTTCTATGGCTGTGATAAACACTCGGAACAATGGTAACATAGGGGAGGAGTAGATTTCTTATATTCTGGGTCATAGTCTATCATTAAGAAAAGTCAGGGCAGGAATTCAAGACAGGTACGTGAGGCAGAAACCATGAGGGAAAATGCTTGCTGGCTTGCTCAATCACAGCCTTATGCTTAGGTAGCATTCCTAGACATGGTACCTTCTACAGCGTGCTGGGCCTTCCTGTATCAATTGCTACTAATAAGCTCCCCACCTCCAACCTGCCTACAGACCAATTGGATCAAGGTGATCCTATTGAAGCTTTCCTCTTAGGTGACTCCAGGCGATGTCAAATTTACAGTTAAAACTAACTGGAACCCTTGTTTCCTGAATCCTCGATAATCTGGACCAGTCCCCCAGGCTCTCTCTACATTTCAAGATTTGGACATTTTGAAAAGTCCTGACCATTTGCCATGTGGTTCATTTTTTAAGTCTGTCCTTAGAAGATCTTATTGGTACTGCATTGATGTGCCCTGGAAGCATTTTGTTTTATGACACAGGGTCTCAGTGTGTATGTAGCCCAGGCTGGCTTTCCCTGCTCCTCTTGCCTCTGCCTCTCAAGAGCTTTAATTAGAGATTCATGCCCGTGCCCAACTATCCCCCTTTTCAAAAGCACTGTATTCGTAGCATCCACAAGGGAGCCCACCACAGTCTGTCCAGTCATAGAGGATCCAACATCCTCTTCTGGCCTCTGAGGGTACCAGGCAGGCACGTGGTACTCAAACATACATACTGGCAGACATTTATACACAACAAATAAAAGCACAACATTGCTAAGTGGTGCTTTGTAGTAGATTAAGTTTAAGAGAACAAATTATACAACACATATTGGAGACTGGAGAAAAGGAAGCATCTTCAACCACCCATATACAACGGCAATGCATACGGTATATGTGAGGTTATATACTAACCAGTCTGCATTAGCCATTCTATGGTGTGTATGTATTACACCTCCCAGCTGAAGGGACTTCCCCATAGCCAGTGCTCATCTTGGTGATGTTCTTCTGGAATATGCCAGTGAGGTCTGCCTCTGCTCAGTTCTGGGGAGCAGTTACTGGCCACCTTTTTCTCTGCCTATTACATGGGCCTCAGCAGCCCACAACTAGCTCCCTCTTATTGTTGCCTTGCTCGGAATGTCTTGGCCTCTACACACGCTACTCCTTCCCATTTCCTTTCAGAAGCACATGTATATTTTAGGGGATAAACGTAATTAACACCATATACCGAATGCCATTTGGTTTTAAAATGAAAAGTTCAGTAAAGTATATCTTTGCGTAATTTGTCTTTCTTTAGAAGGGTTTTTACACGCGTTCAACATTTTGAATATTATTTTAGGTAGTAATACAACATATCTTTTGAAATATTATTCTTACTGTGGACATACAGTTCCAGCTAAGATTTGCCTCTGGCTCAGATGCAGGGGACGCCAGAGTCTTGGAAGGAGTGGCTGAAGTCTACGGGACCTCCTGCTGTCTGTATTGCTGGAGGAATGGTGGCAAAAGAAATATGAGAAATGATTTTGTGTGTGACTGGGGTGGTTGCGCATGGAAGTGCTCTAAATAGTCTTTGGGGTTGCATTTTACGGCATCCATCCATCCATCCATCCATCCATCCATCCACCCACCCATCTCTCGCCCCACCCCCATGTTAAATGCTGGTCAAATTCTTAATACATGAATGAGTAGATCAAATAAAGGACCTGAATCTCTGAGCTCACCTCAGGTCCAGACGTCCTGTGTACAGTCTATGAATGAATGAATGAGTTAACTTCTTTATTCAGCTCATATGTTACAGCAGGTGACAACTTGAGCCTCAGAAAGCTCCACTGGTTTTCACCCACCCCTTGTCCTGGGGAAGCATTGGATGAGTAAATAAAACGAAAAGGATGAGTGTTTTCTCGTATATACCTTGTGGGGATCACTTGGGCTTAAAGCTGTTTTCTGTGTTTCCCCAGATGCATGTGACATCATATTTGACCCAGACACAGCACACAGGTACCTTCGCCTGCAGGAGGACAACCGCAAGGTCACCAACACCACGCCCTGGGAACACCCTTACCCAGACCTCCCCAGTAGGTTTCTGCACTGGCGGCAGGTGCTGTCCCAACAGAGTCTGTACCTGCACAGGTATTATTTTGAGGTGGAGATCTCTGGAGGAGGCACCTATGTTGGCCTGACCTGCAAAGGCATTGACCGTAAGGGGGAGGACCGGAACAGCTGCATTTCTGGAAACAGCTTCTCCTGGAGCATTCATTGGAATGGGAAGGAGTTCACAGCCTGGCACAGTGACACAGAGATCCCGCTCAAGGCCAGCCCCTTCAGGAGGCTCGGCATCTACGTAAATTTCCCAGGAGGAACCCTTTCCTTCTATGGTGTAGAATACGATGCCGTGACTCTGATTCATAAGTTTGACTGCAAGTTCTCAGAGCCGGTCTATGCTGCTTTCTGGCTGTCTAAGAAAGAAAACGCCATCCGGATTGTGGATCTGGGAGAGGAGCCTAAGAAGCCAGATGTGTCCTCCGTGGAGGCTACTCCCTAGATTCTAGGATTTGCCTCCCAGATTTTGCTTTGACAACTGGGCAGCAGCTGGTATTTTAAAGTGGACAGAAATGTCTGCTGATGGTAGTTGGCTTTAGAAATTGTGTGGGTCCCGAATGAACTTTCCCACCTGCTTCTTAACACAGTTCTTGCGTTAATGCAGAAACTCTAAGGCACCAAAGCCTCTCTCCAAATCTAGTGACGGTCTCCTGTCTGCTCAGGTGATTGTCACCCTTCATCCAGAATTTCCGACTAGGGATCTTCAAGCCATAACCAGACTGCACAGGGATCATAATAAATCACAAAGACGCCACTGTGTTTTTTAATGTACTGGCCAGCATCTGGAATGCTTTCTCCGTGTTAGTTCTTATCATCTTCATGAGATAAATGTTTATATTGTCTTCATGCTACACATTAGGGGACGGTCACCAAGATGGTCAGCTAACTTCTCTGGTCACCCAATAAATGGGGGAGGGGGACAGAGCTGAGATTCAAATCTGTTTTTGACCTTGTGATTACATGTTATGTTTACCTCATTAGATCATGAATGTTGTGCATAAGGAGTAAACCACACACTAAACCGCATAGCCTACCTACAGTGTCTTTAGCATTCCTCTTAAGAGTTTGTTTTTTCTGCATGTGCCAGGCTCAATTTGGTCATCCAGCCTTGTAATACCTGAGCAAGCCCTCACCCTCATCAGCATCAGCATCAGCATCATCAGCATCAGCATCAGCAGCACATAATGGTCTTGAATAGCAAGATTTAGAATAAATGTTTTATCGAGGTCCTTTTGAGAGGAATGGTCATCCTCCATTCTAGGGTTATCCAGACTTCACGGACCAGTCCATTTTCTTGTGCAGGAGGATAGTATTTAAGCTATTTAGGTATTCCCCTCTCACAGGAGCTATGCCCATGTGTTTGTGCTAAGTTGATACTTTCTGCCACGATCCCATTTTCCCCCAACACCCTGTTGATGGCTTCATTCTCCCTTAGACAGATAAGGAACACCCACCAAGCCTTTATGCACACCATCTTAAGATGGATTTCTGTTGCCCTAACCTGAAGTCCCCTGTGGGCTTTACCGGAAATATTACTTCCCTGTCTTTTCCCATGACCTTTGTCGGGGCAAATTTTCCTATTCAACCAGCCTTTTGATCCTGTCTCAACCGTGTTACTTTAGACTTATCTGACTCGATTGTAAGACTCTGTGCCTTTGTCTCTAAAACCTTAAGTACTTTTCACCTGCTCCCTCCTGTCACTGATGTGCACTGAGATACTTTCATGAGTTTCCCTGCAGAGACAAAACCTTCTCTCAAGTCTGAACCAATTATTCAGATTGTGAGAGGGCCAAAGGTTTAGCCACACACTATCTTCTCAGTAGAAGTGTGCAATGGCAGGCTAACTGTTTGCCTCCCTTTCCCACTGAACATGGTCAAAGAGCTTTTCTTTTCTTATCTTTCTTTCCTTTTTATTTGAGATGGGGCCTCATGATGTGGCCTTAGCTGGTCTGGGATACACTACATGTTCTCAGCTGACCTCAGACTCAGTTGTCTCTTCTTAGCTTCCAAATGCTCGGGTTATAAACGTGTTACCAGTGCGATGCTCCGCTCAGCAAAGGACCTTTTCAGAGGCAGGAATCAATGTCTGAATCTCATGGATCTAGCAGTTAAAGAATACTTCAAAAGAGAAAACCATGTCTTCCTGGCCTGCCCTTTCTTCTTTTCTTTTCTTTTTAAAAATTTTTTGTCTTGAATTTTATTTCTAATTGACACACAATAACTGTGTATACTTAATGGAATTCAGTATGGCTTTTCAATACATGCATGTAGTAATAACCAAGTAAGAGCATGTACTTATTTCTATACCCCAAAATATTTATTTGTTGTAAGAACACTCCAAAACCTATCTTTCAATTGTTTTGAAATAAAACTGCTTTTCTAAAAAAAAATTATTGCTAGTATTTGCCACTTGTATTACCACAGCCTTTTTGAGAAACTACTTTAGAATTCTGCTTTAGATTACTGCCACATTTGTGAGTCTGTTATTTCCAGAAGATTTTTCTTTTGAGAGAGGGAACTCATAAATGCTGAGATCACAGTTGTGTGTACTTTGTCTGCTGAGATCACAGGTGTGCCACCCTGTCTGCTGAGATCACAGGTGTGTGTGCCACCCTGTCTGCTGAGATCACAGGTGTGTGTGCCATGTCTTCTGAGATTACAGGTGTGCCACTCTGTCTGCTGAGATCACAGGTGTGTGTGCCATGTCTTCTGAGATCACAGGTGTGCCACCCTGTCTGCTGAGATCACAGGTGTGTGTGCCACCTGTCTGTTGAGATCACAGGTGTGTGTGCCACCTGTCTGCTGAGATCACAGGTGTGTGTGACACCTGTCTGTTGAGATCACAGGTGTGTGTGCCACCTGTCTGCTGAGATTACAGGTGTGCCACCCTACCCTGTTTGTTTGGTGCTGGGACTGAACCCATGGCTTTGTGCATTCTATGTAACATGTTCTACAAAGCACTCCCAGCCCTTCTTTATTTAAAAATTACATTGTTTATTGATTTATTGTGCGTGTATGTGAGAGGGGGGAGGGGGAGGGGGAGGGAGAGAGAACTACAGCATACACATGGAGGTCAGAGAACAACTTGTGAGTTTTTCCTTCCTTCCTTCCCTCCTTCCTTCCTTCTTTTTTCCCTCCTGTCTGTCTGTCTTCCTTCCTTTCTTTCTTCCTTATTTTTGAGATAAGGTTTTGTTCTTTGTATTTATGACCTCCTCACCCCAGTCTTACCTCAAAGCCAGGTATTAAGTTGTATCCCACCAAACTTGATTGTTCTTAAGAAAAAAAAAATCAACTTTCCTCATCTCTACTTTTGTGTCCAGTTTCTCAAAGGTTTAGTGTTCTGAAGTGTAATTTGATTAGGACAAACTATCCAGGCTCAAGAAAAAAGAGCCAGTTAGCTGTCTCTTCCCCTGGCTTGAACTTTTGTTTTTCTTACAGCATTTGCCCACCAGTTTTCAAGTTCAAGATCCCTTTTGATATGATAGACCAAAGCAAATTCAAGAGTCTCACTCTCTTTCCCGTTGGTGCCTCAGGCAATGGCGTATCCCTTTTCATTTTCTTTTTAAACTAAGTTAGCTGTAACAAATAAAAATGAAGGGAAGGGAGAAAAAGAGTTAGCAAAAGACCATTTTTGTAGCAAGCTGTGGATTTTTGCTGAGCTTGTGGGGGTATGTGCCAACTGTTTGTATTCGACCGCTGGAGTTTCCCCCATTGTGTGCAGTTACCTCAAAATAAAGCAAAGAGCAAACCAGACCTCAGTGCGAACTTGCTTTGATGCAGTTAGATGTGATTTTAGCCACTGCCTGATTTTTAAAACACACCTTTGTTTTATTTATTTATTTGTATGTGTGTGTGTGTGTGTGTGCGCGCGCGTGCGCGTATGCGTGCATGCACATGTATGTGATGAGGCATGTTGAATACATATAGAAGAAGGAGAATATGTTGCAGGGGTTGTTCCTTTTCTTCTACCTGGTTGGGTCTAAGAGTAGAACTCAGTCAGGCTTGTCAGCAAATGCTTTAACTCACTGAGCACTGCCAGCCCTAATTTGGCTGTATCTTAGCCCTTTGAAATCAAAATCCACTTGGTGCGATTTTCCAGGAATTCTGGGTAAACTTCCCTGGCTTGGTGGTGAATGATGAGACATTAAAAATTATGTAAACATAGCCCTATTTGAAAAGATTAACATGCGATCTTGTTGTTAATGGCCACTAAGGTTTATAAAGGGTTAAACTTTAGCTGCAACCATTTGGTGAAAGTTTTAATGGGAAAAATGTTTTTGAGAGGGGTCTTACTATGTAACGCTGGACGGTCTAGAACTTGCTATGTAGATCAGATGGGGCTTGAACTTACAGAGATCCACCTGCCTCTGGCTCGGTTTTGTGTTGCTATATCAGCACACACAAGACTGAGCAAGACGTAAAGAAGGTAGTAGGTTCAAAGTCAAGGGCTTTACATCTGCCTCTTGTCACCAAATGGTGTCCACTAGGGTGGATGGAAAGGGAAAGACCAAGAAACTACTTTTCAGCTTTAAACTTTGTTAAAGTCAGCACTAATGGATCCATGACAACGGAGTACTCATGACCCAAACACGGCCCATCAGGCCCCACCCCACCCCACGGCATTGGCCATCAAGCCTCCAGAACCCCAGAGTCCCATTCAAACCACGGCACTTCAGCTTGGTTCAGCATAGTTTGGTAGCGAATGCCTGCAAATCAAATTGATTCAAAGTGCCACTTTAATAGTCTGCACTGTGAGATTAACCTAGAAGACAACTAGTTGTGTCAAACCATTCATGTGAGGAGAGAGGGACAGGAATCAGCTATTTAAGACAATAACAGAATACTCGGCTGCATCTGGATTCACGGCTTCTAATTTAACTCTTGACCTCTTCAGTGACTGAATTCTGTAATGTGGAGGTCACTAATCTCTCTGGCTGTCTCCCAGCTCTGTGGTGGCTGGCCTCTTCTCAGAGCCTCTACCACTTTAGTCCGGAGACTGGAGAAAGGAGAGGCGTGTGGATTTCCAGCTTTAGATAGACCCCTTCTGTTTTGGTACCTACCCCACCTGTACCACTTGTGTATCTGGGTGTCAGGGCAGGTGACCCTTGCGGGGAGGCTCACTGTGTCATATGCACATGAAGTCCATACTTGGCACAGTCCACACAGCTCACAGGGAGCTAACCAGTTAGGCCACGTGGGCTTGCTTACCTTCTATTTCTAGTTTTGGTTTGTTTGGAAACTATATTCAGAAAGTCCCACTCTCTTCCAGAAACACCGGGCACCAGAGGAGAAGCATGAAAGTAAGTCATTCATAAAATCCTGAGGGTCAGTAAAACAGTGCTTGGTCGAGCAATGCTAAAATCCTTTCCCCCAATTCAACAATTTAAATAGTGATGTTGACAAACATCTAAAAAAAAGTCATGTGTATGTGCACAAATTAATCCCTCTTGTCTCACAGTAAAATGTCGTTACAGACTCCTGTGCAAAACATTTGTCTCCAGCTGGTGCTGTTACCTGGGGAGATAGTGGCAACTTTAGGAGGTTGGGGGTCTAGCTAGAAAAATAATCATGTCCTGCCCCATTGAAAGGGATAACTGTCTGTCTCAGTTACTTTTTTATTGCTGTGTTAAAACACCATGACCAATCTTACAAAAGGGCTTAATTGGGCTTACAGTTCCACACAGTTAGAGATTCAGAGATGAGTGAAGTCACAGTGGCAGGCCACTGAAGCAGCAGCTTAAACCTCACACATCAATCCACAAGCAGGAAGCAGAGAGGCACACTGGGAATGGTTCCAGTCTTTACAACCTCAAACCCCACCCCTACTGACATACTTCTTCCAATAAAGCCACACCTCCTCCAACAAGCCACACCTCCTCCAACAAAGCCACACCTCCTCCAACAAGCCACACCTCCTCCAAGCCACACCTCCTCCAACAAGGCTACACCTCCTCCAACAAGGCCACACCTCTTAATCCTTCCCAAACAGTTTCCCCAACTGAGAAACAAGTATTCAAATACATGAGCCTCTGGGTTTATTCTTATTCAAACCACCACACTATCCATGGTCCCTTCTTTCCCCTCTCTCTGACTATTGGGAGCCAGGAGGAAAATAGTTTCTCCTCAGAGTCTTTTATGATAGAGTTCTTCTTCACTGTGGCCCAGAAACAATGGAACCAGCTGACCTGCACATGAAACCCTCTGAACTCAAGAGCCACAATAGCCTTCCTCCATTAAGCAATCTCTTTCTGGTATATGGTCAAAGGAACTAAAAATATGAACAAAATCTCAAGAGTAAAACAAATAAAAATTTCTAGGTTTGGTGGTGCATCTTGATGATACTCAGGAGCCAGGGAAGGGTGAATCTCCTTAAGTTCAAGGCCAGTCTGGTCTCTATAACAAGTTATAGACCACCAAGAGTTACAGAGTGAGACTCCTTTCAAAAACATTTTTTAAACAAAACTTTCACCAAATGGTCACAGCTAAACTTTAACTTTTTATAGACCTTAGTGGCCATTAGCAACAGGATCTCACTTTAGTCTTTTCAAATAGGACTTTGTTCTCAAGATGTTTACATAAAACTGTGTGGTGGTGCCTGATCCCCAGCATCCAGGAGGTAGAGACAGATGGATCTGAGTTTGAAAACAGCTTGATTTACATAGAATTCCTTTGAGGGGGTATAGTAAGTCAGGACTGAAGACATCATATCTCAGATAGCAGGTAAGATGTACATTTTATGCTGTTTTTCTTTTAAAAGATTCCCCCCCCCCACACACACAAGTATACAAACACATACACATTGTAGTAACATTGATTGCTTAAAATTCCAATAACAATACAGCAGCTCCAATCATGGGAAGTTTTGCTTCAAGGTTTCAATTGTCCATCAACATAGTCTGAACCATTATTAATAGCTTCACAAGAAAGGTGAGCCTGTGATCTCAGCAGCTGTGAGGCAGAGGCAAAAGGAACATGTGTTGGAGGCTAGTTTGGCTTACATAGCATAGCCAGATGCTGTCTCAAGATAGTAATTTTTTTAAAGGAAAAAAGTACAGCTCATAAAATGGTAATCTTTTGAAAGAGAGGCATCATTCACATACTTGGTACATTGTTCTATGGCATGCTTGGTTGGTGTGCTGGCTGGTTTTATTTATGTCAACGTGAAACAAGCTAGAGTCATATGGGAAGAGGGAGCTTCAACTCAGAAAGTGCTCCCAGTAGGCTGGCCTGTATTGGGAGATTTTCTTGGTTGATGATTGGTGTGGGAGGGCCTAGTCCACCGTGGGCACCGCCTCTCTTAGGCAGGTAGCCCTGGGTTCTATGAGAAATCAGGATGAGCCAGGCAGTGGTGCTGCGCAGTAACAGTACTCGGGAGGCAGAGGCGGGCGGAGTTCAAGGGCAGCCTGGTTTACAGAGAGTTCACCCTGTGCTGCAGAGAAACTTTCTCAAAAATCAGAACAAAACAAAAAGGAAAAAATATTTAAAAGAAAGAAAGAAAGAAGGAAAGAAAGAAAGCAGGCTAAGCAAGTCACAAGGAGCAAACTGTTGGGGTTATTTTTTACCCCAACAAGTGCGTATAGAAAACACACAGCCCCAGTTATTATATTTATAAGCTATGTGCCCAGATTGGACAGATCTATCACTATATTAATCTGTTCCCCAGCTGTGAGACCCCCCTCTGCTTGCAGTTTCTCCGGGCCACCTGGTTCTGCTCCATATTGGCTTCCACCTCCTCTTCCTCCTTCCTCTGAGCCCTCCGGTCTCACCTTTCCCTTCCACTGTCCAATCATAAGCTCTAACCTTTATTTGACCAGTTAGAACTGGGAGAAGGTTCAGTGAGATCACCTGAGTAATCTAGTCCTTGTTGGTGGGCAGTCCTTCTTGAGGAAGCAGAATTAACATCAAAATATAAACAGCACCAGGGCAGCCCACAACAGCAAGCCAGTAAGCAGTGTTCCTCCATGGCTTCTGCATCAGTTTCTGCCTCCAGGTTCCTGCCCCAACTTCCTTTCAAGTTACACTGTGCTGTGGAAGTCTAAGCGTCATTAACCCTTTCCTCCCCAAGTTGCTTTTGGTCCTCGAGTTTTAACACACGAACTTTTCTTACTTAGCCCCAATTATCAGTGTGTGTAGGAACACACGTTATTTAGGGGTTGATATTACCTTGTGGCTTTTGCCATCTTCTGGGGTCTTAGAACGCATCTTCCAGTAAATGGAGACTCTTGCAGTGATGAAAGTGACAACGAGAGACAGTGTGTAGCGAAGGCAATGTAAGTACTGTGTGCACAGTGTCTTACTTCTCACACGTCCTGAGTGCCATGGGCACAGCTCCCCACTTTATCACCTATGAAGTAGAAACCATCCCCCCCCTCCACTTTTAGACGAGGAAACTGATGAAGATTAAACAAGTTGCTGGCGTTCACAGAGCAAGGGGCAGCTGGGCTCGGGCCCAGACTCAGAGGCCATACCCCGGACTCCATAGTCTTCACTACAAAGCTATGAGGCTTCCTGCTAGACGGGTGGGCAGCTGACTGAGCTTAGAAGTCAACTTGCAACATATCCTTGGGACAACTGAAAATTCTGCACCAGAGAGTGGTTCCCTGCAGATTTAGGGCTAGCACTGAGTAATAAATAACTTACATTTTTGTTAACACGTGTGCTTTCACTGCAGAGATAACGAGGGACTGAATATAATATGCAGGGCACTGGAACAGACTCTAACAGCCACATATGTAAGAAGATTACACCTAGGTTTGTATTTATGAATATTTAAAAGTTCTTAATAACAACTGAAAGATGCTCACTTTTGTTTTTTAAGGGCCGTGTTATATTGTACACTTGGTTAACTGCATAGCTGCTATAGAAATGAGATGACCAGCTCTTCCAGAATATACAGCAACTGTCTCTACTTTTGTGGAGCCAGGGTTAGGAGATTTACGGTAAAGCCATGTTTCTAAGGAAGTCAGTACAAAAAGCCAGACTTCTACAGGCAGTTTCTGGGTCAGATCAGTTTACCATCCATCGCAGTGGCTTACGTTTTCTCCAGATGTTCATCCCGAAGAGGCTCCAAAAAGGCTATTTCTCTGCTTACCCTGTCCCTCTGGTGTTTGGTGGTGTTGCTAACGGGCGAGGTTTAAATGAACTGGTCATCTCAGAGTCATGGAAGTCACGGAACCAAAACTCAAGCAGGCCCCCTATTTTTGTTGTGAAAAGGGAGCCAACTGGGTCCCTGTGTGCCAGAAGTGTGAAGCCTGTGTCTTAGCATGGAAGATCTTTGCCACCAAAGAGTGGTTCCGGAGGGTCAACGACATATCCCAGAGGAGATTTCTAGTCAGCATCTTGGGGCAGTTAAATAGCTTGTATTTGTTACAGTATTTCCAGAATATCCTAGAGACCACCCAGGGGAAGGACTTCATCTACAACAGGTCTCGGGTCAAACTCAGTAGGAAGGGGGGAAAGGAGGAGGAGGGCGTAAAGTCCTCCTTGAATCGGATGTTGGATAAAACGGTGGAGCAGAAGATGAAGGAAATCCTCTACTGGTTTGGCAACAGTACCCACCGAACGAAGGCAAACTATACTCTCTTGCTGCTGCAGTTGTGCGACTCAAATTTACTGCTCACTGCTGCCAATGTGATCAGAGTCCTGTTCATGAAAGAATGGAACAATATCTCAGGTGAGAGCAGGTGGCCCCAGAGACCAGACAGGCGCTTGGAACAGGGCACAGGTTCAGACAGGTTTGGAAGGGCAGAGGCTGCCCAGAGTGCTGGTATGGGACTGTGAACTTTATCCTGACATCCCATCATTTGCCAAAGGAGGAGCTGCTGAGTGGGGCTTTATTCTATAGAACTGTCCATTGAGAAAAGCGGAAGGAAGGTCAGACCTTTCACCCTGGGCACTGAACACACACATTCCTGCCCACCTTGGGCCCAGACCACTGCAAACTGGTGTCATTTCTTTCTTGCACTAGGGTTTGACCCGGCATAGGAGGGATGTGACGGGGAAGTCGTGTTTTGTTTCTCAACTGCCATGGGCAGAAACCAGGCCAAACAACAGAACTTAGAGCTATAAAAAGTGTCACCTGACCCATGCTGCTTGCTTCAGCGTGAAACCGAATCTCAGTAAGATGCTTGGGAGGCTGGACGTGGCTAAACGTCCAAAATTGCCCAGGGTACTAGTTTATAAGCGTAGTATGCACCTGAGTCTCCAATAAGATTTGATTTAAACAACAACAACAACACCCCCCAGACTGTAGGCCTCTGCCAAAGCCTGGCCTAGCAAGCTGGTCTGAGACTGTGTCAATCTGTCTGTCTGTTTCTGGCAATACAGACATTGCTGGACCAGCTGGAACCTTCTTGGTCCTGGGTATTGACAGAAAAGTCTTGAAAGTGTTTGACTGGCTAGTTCTCAGCAACAAGAGGAAGCAGAGGGGAGGCTGGAGACCTGCCATTAGGAGAGGTCAGGGGTCAGAGAGGAGGTTTAGCCGGTGGTGGGTAAAGAGTGGGAGGGGTGGCCCCCTAGGGGAGTTTTCAAGATTGAGCTCTCAAAGGTGGTTAATTCCTGGTCCCAAAGGATATCTGAGTTGTGGTTAAACTTGTAGTCTTCCAACCCTGGGATTACAGGCATGCACCACCATGCATGCCTTTTAAAGAAATGCCAAAGCTAGGTGATCTAGGGTGCAATTATATCCTTACACAAGAAGAGATTAGTTCCTTTGGCTTTCTGAGATCTTTGCTTGGAAACTCAGAGAACTTGAATCAAAACAGCGAGCCTCTGCTTTCTCTTGCTTACATGCTTGTCTCTATAACTGTCTATGTGTGTGTGTTGGGAGGGCGTGTTGATTCCAGGCCCACAGTGTTCATAGATGCTCATGTTCTTTTTAATATTAAAATGGTCTTATATTTGCACAGAATGTATGTAACCCTTCTGGGAGTGTTAAAGTGCGTCTGGTTGATTTATAAACCAACCACAGACCCAGCGCTACGGCAGCTGCTATGCTGTACTGTTCAGAGACTAGTAACAAGAACTCCTGCATGGCTGCTGTAGATGCAGGGGTTTTTATTTTATTTTATTTTATTTTTGTTATCAGTTCATGGTTGATGGATCTGAGACATTCAGGGAACTGTCTGTATTCAGACAGAATGAGGAAAGATAAGACCCTTTCTCTCTACCTCATTTCCCTCCCCACACTTAATTCAGGAGAAACTTATCTAGTCTTTGTCCCTCAGGCCTCCGTGAAGAATCCCCCAATGTGGTGTTCTTCCCTGAGAAAAACTACAGCGCTACAAATGACACCTCATATATCTCTTGGACAGCTAGACCTAAACCTGTGTCATTCCCAATGTCCAGACATGCAGGGAGTAAACTCAGGACTGAACATGCAGGCAGAGAGACAACTGCTACCGGTAAGTCAGGCTCTGTGAAGACACCTGACACAGCACTGGGGGACCTGGGTGGCTCACCCTTCGGTTTTTTTGTTTTTTTGTTTTTAAAGCAAAAACTTTTGTTGGGTCTTTTGTGACTTTGATGACATCCTACATCAATAGTTTGACTTAAGTTTTCTTTTCTTGTGGATGGTTATGGGGTACTAAAAGCATTTTGTTGGTGCTTTTTTGAGTCAGTCTTAGTATGCATCCCAGCTGGCCTTGAACTCACGATGCTCTTAGACTTGCCCTCCTATCACAATCATAGGCACGGGCTACTGTGTCATTATTTTTACCTGTGAGAACCCGGCCTTGTATGAAGTAAAGAGCTTCTCTAGATGAACTTGGAAACTCAGTGGAGCTGAAGGCACTGGCAAGGCCAGAGAAGCCAGAGACATCAAATGTTAGAAACTAGCCTTCATTTAACGTTAGGCGTTGGGCTCTTGGGATCTCTTTTTCTTTCCTCATTTAATCCTCACATCTGGTAAGAGGAAAGGATAAATGCTTGTCAGTATTACCACTAATGTTCTTACTTTCACCTCCATGGTGTCTCTGAGATACTCCTAGAAATAGAGATCAAAAGGAACGTTTTAGAGCTTCCATGATCCCCCTCCCCCCATCCTAGGCCAGCCTGCCATCTGTCTCCTGAGCTCTGGCTCGGTACATGGTGCCCTCTAGAGTCCATCCCAGTTACTGCTTTTTGAATCACTGAATCCAGTTTTCTGAGGAAAGTAATGTAGTGAGTGAATGAGAGAGAGAGAGAGAGAGAGAGAGAGAGAGAGAGAGAGAGAGAGAGAGAGAGAGAGAGAGAGAGAGAGAGAGAGAGAGAGAGAGAGAGAGAGAGAGAGAGAGAGAGAGAGAGAGAGAGTGAGAGAGAGAGAGAGAGAGAGAGAGAGAGAGAGAGAGAGAGAGAGAGAGAGGAAGGACATGACCACTCCTAAGTATGCAGGAGGAGGAAGTTTACTGTTGATATAAGGGAGAGCGGAGCCAGGCAGGGACATCTAGGAGAGTTCAGAGTGAGTGAGACCCTGTGATGGAGGAGTGGAAAGAGGAGAGAAGAGACAACCGGGGAGGTTTGGGCCAAGACACTGGCATAGCCAAAATGGCTGAGTTATAGGGGCTACAGGAGCTGGAAGGAGGGAAGCTTAGCTCAATACCTGGGCTGGAGAGTTCAGGGTAGGGGACAAGATATGACAGCAAGGAGGACCCTGTAACAGGTAAACTGAGGGATGTGGGAGAAGCTGGTGGCCAGTGTCTGCTTTGATAATTAATGGATACCCCAGGGAGCCCTTTGTCTCAGGTTTGAGACCTACCAGTGAGGAATGTGAGTCCAGACCTGAAGACCTTCCCAAGCTGGTCATTGAAGCCAGCTACATGTGGTCATTCATGCGGACATTGGAACAAGTTAGCCTGGAATTTTCTATTTTATCTATTTTCTATTTTTGCTAGAGCATTGTGTGTGTGTGTGTGTGTGTGTGTGTGTGTGTGTGTGTGTGTGTTTAGATACTGGGTAGGTGCATGTGGAGGCCAGAGGTGGACTTCCATTTTTCTTTTTTCTTTCTATTATTTTCTTTTTTTCTTGAGGCAGGGTCCCTTACTGAGCTGGGAGCTCACTGAGTGCTAGACTGTGAGCCCCAGGGAGCCTTCTGATTCTGCCTCCCCAGCACTGGGATTCCAGATGTGTATCGCTGCTCCTGGCCTTTAAATTGGTGCTTGGGATTCATAGCCACGTCTCTATGTCTGTACAGTAAGCACGTCATGGGCTGAGGTCTCTCCCCGGTCCTCACTGGTGCGATTTATAGGACATTCGGGAGAAGATGCCATTTCAGCCTTTGCAGCTATAAACATCCTGAGCTGCGAAACACCTGTGTGTTTGAATCAGGAAGTTACACTTCAGGAGGGAGAGAGATGGATTAGAATAGGGAGTGGCCTAGGGGGTAGGTGTGGAGATTTATCTGGGGACAAGTGTTGCAGTGGATTTGTTCCAGGACTAGTTACTACAGACTTGACTATGTATATATGTATATATGTATGTATGTATATATGTATATATGTGTGTATATATATATGTATATATATACACACCTTTCTCTGGCTTTGCTCTAGAGGCAAAAGGGAAGAGTTCGGTCCAGTGTATCTCTGAGATAAATAAAGAGATTTCTGGAAAAGCGAGCACGGCCAAGCTGGGAGATGATTCATGCAACCTGCTGCTGAGTCTGGATCAGGTCCAACTCTTGTCTTCTGGGTCCAGCAAATATCGGGACTTTATAAGTGACCTGCCTCTTCACATCTCCAAGTACATTCTAAGTATGCTGGGGAGATGAGGGAATTTCTCAGAGACTTCCCATCAGGACCTGGCTCAGGAGGGTGTGGGGTGGGGGAGAGCCTTCTAGGTTCATCTTCTTTCTGTTTCAACCAGGACTGCTGGATAAGAACAGTCTGAACAGGTGTGTCTTTGTCAGCCAGCACTGGGCCACTCTGGCCCAGCAGGTCAAGATGGACCAGTCTATGCAATCCTTCATTCAGAACCAGATTACTCTCCTGCAGGTACTTTGGGTCTGAAAGTGGGGTGTGCCTGGGACCAGCTTTGTTTTCATACTAAGATGGAACCTTTGTGTTTCCCTGGGTAGACTCCAAAAATGGCTTCCTACCTGTATTTGCAACCACTCCCCGGTGCTCTGGCCTCCCCGTGGGACCTTGTGGGTCCTTATCTGCCCTTCTATTATCATTGTACCTAGCCGGGACAAGTGTAGAAACCTTCCGGGTAGCCCAGTGGGATGGTTCTGTGGGTGCAGGTGGCTGCTACAAAGCCTGAGGACCTGGACTTCAGCTGCTGACCACAGGATGAAAGAACTAATGTCCACAGGTTGTCCTCTAACCACATATGTGCTGTGGACCAGATGTCTTCCCCCAACACACACAAAACAGACAAACAATCAAAAAAGCAAATATACAGAAAAAATTCTTTTTAAACAGAAATCTCTCAGGAACACAGGGTTTCCTAACTCTCAGAGCGCTGGGGCTCCAGCTCGGCGACATAGTATTTGTCTAGCAAGTGCAAGACTCTAGGAAGTTTAGGTTGTGCAATGGTCAACTGTCGTTAACTAATGAATGCATCGCCTCGCACAGTAGAGAGCTCACATTACTTTGTGCCTTAAAGACTATAACTTATTGTCCTCATCTATTGGAATTTACCATAAAGTAGCTCTCTTGAATGGCTGTCTCTTGAACTGTAAGATCCCAAGACAACCCAAACGTAGAGAGGCAGAAAATTCTCTTTCATCACGAAGAATTATAGGGGCTATGAAGATCCCAAAGCTACAGATGACCTTTTAAATCTGCTTTGAGCCATTCATATTATTTACGAGGCCCAAATGCACTGGATTTAGTTTAACTGGAAGTTTATGCCAACACAAAGCATCTCTAGCATTTCTACCTTTGTTTCTTTCCTGAGACCTAACCATGTCGGCCAGGTGGGCACTGGAAGGTGGGTCCCTGGCAGGAGCTGCTTCCTCCTTCCAGACATTTATCAGCCTTCGTGATTTGTTCACTCAGTGGTGGAACTGAGCAGGCCTGGGCTTCAGGGCTTCACCATCTCCACATTTCATCAAGAACTAGTTTCCCCTCTTTCTCTGGGAGGGTAGAAACGGAGAGGAGTTATTTCTTTTGTGTGTGTGTCTGTGCATGTGTGTCTCTGAGTGTGTGTTTGTGTGTGTGTTTTAAATCTATATTTAAGGCTGGGGATGTATCTCAATAGAAGAGTGTTTGGTTCAATCCCCACACCACAAAATAGTTTTTTTTCTTGAGATGGAAGAGACCACTGTTATGTATTTACCATGCAGAATACTATGGTTTGAAGTATAGGTACATTACGGAATGGTTAAATGTCACTAATGAATGCATCTCTCACACCACAGAGAGAGCACTTAGCTTTGCATTTAAAAGTATAATCCATTATTATTAGTTACTGTGGACTTACCATGCAATAGATCTCTTGAACCTCCTCCTGTCTAACTCTATGTGTCCTTTGACCATAACCTCTGCCCCTTCTTGTAGTCACTATTCTTTCTACTTTTTATGACATCAACTTTGTCAGATTCCCTACAAGTGAGATTACATACTTGTCTCTATGTTCCTGACTTATTTCAATTAACATAATGTCCTCTACTTCCATACACACTGTTGCAAATACTAGTATTTTTTTTATTTTAATGCTTTTTGTATTTCATTGTGTGCACGTGTGTGTGAATACATCTTTAATGGGTACTTATTTTAGTTTATAGTTTAGCTATCGTGGATAGTGTGATAATACAGAAAAGAGTGCAGATGTCCGAGTGTAGTCTTTCTTTCTCTCTGAACCACACAGGGGTCCTACACAAGGGGAATCGATCCCAACTATGCCAACAAAGTCTCAATCCCAGTTCCCAAAACAGCAGATGACGGGAAGCGTTCACGGTCAAAAAATCAGAAGTGGAAACTGAGAACCAAGGTGGGTCTAGTGTTGTCTGAGGTAAGTGTCTGAAGGCGTCATGTTCCCATTGGCCACTGAAGGCTGACACCCGCAAACAAGCACACAGGCTCTCGGAAGGCACTACTTTCTGAGAAGGCCAAAGTTCATCTGTGTTGCTACCCACATATAAGTCACTCCTTCTACAGAAGCCCTGGTGCCATCATCTGCTGAATGAGCGGGATTCACTGAGCTGTCCTCTCAGTGGTCTGTGTCAATGGCGGTAAGTCATCTGGGGAGAATGCACGGGCCGGGAGCAGTGCCAGCCATGCCTCCGATTCCCCTGAGTCCTAGGAGTCTACCCATCTCAAGGCCTCTGGAGTCTGCTGCTTTGGAAAGAGAAGGGCAGGGAGAGAGGGCTAAGGCTTGTCTAGAATGCCAGATTTCTACCTCACTACCAGGTCCATTCTGCTGCTTGATGGAGGGGAGAATCAGTCACCCATCACCCCCCCCCCTTGACAGCACTTAAAGCAATAATACAAAGAACAAAGGAAAGGAATTTGGAGCATCGAGCATTTACTACCTAGGCATTGCGGTTACCCCTAAGACCATTCCATGTCTGCCCCTTCCTCTCTGTTGAAGTTCCATTTATTCTAAAGTCTACTCAGTTGGCACCAAAAGGATACTCAATGAGGGGTGGTTTGGCTTGAGTTCTCATAGGGAACCTGTGGAATATAATTATGCCTGTGAAGGATGTGAAGGATGGAGGGCCTGCTGCCCTCCCAAAGGCCCGGTAGCTATGCAGCTCCAGCTAATCTTGTGGCCAAGGACTATGGAATCTGACCTCCCAGACAGTTTGAATTTTTGGAAGTAAACATCTGCATTAGGCAAAATTCCTTGCGTTTCCAGGTGGGGTAGCACACACCTGAAATCTAAGCTGAGGCAGGAGGATTGCCTAGATTACATAGTGAGCTCAAGGCCAGCTTGAGCTGGCTCAGACACAAACAAAAGAAACTTCTTGCTTTAAAAAAAGGGCTTTGGTTCCCCCCTCCCCACAAAATAATGTAAACTAAGATATTTGTCAATCTTATTTACCTGCAAGTTTTCGTATCTGAATTTGTTCATCTACCCATTTTATCAGTAAAGAAACTGAGGCTAAGAAAGCTCAAGGGCTTCCATGCAGTTTAGTGAAAGAGGCACATTTTAAGCACATGCACACGCATGTACATACGTGTGCTCGAGAGTGCACACACACGGAGCTTTTCTAAGTATATTTTTCTTCTATGCATAACAAGCTACATGGGCAATGGAATTAAGGCAGGTTTGCAGATTAAAGATTTGTGATTAAATGTTAAGAAGAGTGAACCAAGGGATGAAGGTATCTGAAGAAAACTCCAGGACATGGAGGGGAAGGTTAGGGTTCAAAGAGGCTCAACAAAGGATGTTCCCGGGCTTGTCTGATACAAACACGATGTTGTAGGCTGCTCTTGTGACAGTTTCTTTTCTTCCTACCAGTCTAATGTGACTCTTTCCAGCCTTCATGGGGGCTGGGGAGAGGAAGTATTTGGTTCAGTCATCTACACCAGAAATGCTCATGTCTGACAGGCTGGAGCCATTCAGAAATTGAGTGGTGAATGGTTGGAGGGAAGGAAGGAGGAAAGGGAGGAAGAAAGGAGGAAAGAGGGGAAGGAAGGAGGAAAGGGGGAAAGGAAGGAGGAAAGGGTGGGGGGGAAGAAAGATAAGAAACAAAGAGATCACCCCGTTGAGATTTGATAAAACTCATGTCCCCTTCTTGAGTTGTCTTGGATATGTCACCTGTAAAGTGAAGAGAGCTATGTGTGGGCACTTTGTAAGTCAGCCCCAAGGACAGTGAGGGTCAAGCGTATCTGAGCACTGGGTGCGGCACAGTGCGGTCTGTACTATCAGGTGCCTGGACTATAAATACGAAATCCTGGTTTTGTGGGCTGGTTGGTCAAAGGCAGCTGAGATTTGGTATATGAACATGCCCATGTAAACTAGCCCATGTGAGCTTGCCCACGTGAACTCATTTTCAGGAGAGTTGTGCTCCAAGCAATACTTAGAATTCAGCTGCGAAAGTGCGTAGAACCAAACTGTAGAGAATTCGGAGTTCAAACATGAGTTAGTGCCTTCATCTTAGTGTTTCTTAGCGCACAGGTAACTTAAGTGTCTGTCCCCAACAATCCTGAACAGCAACTACATCCTTGAAGGGAAGAGACTGGGGATGGGGGCAGTGTATCTACACTCTGGGTAAAGTCCGTGACGACTCTGACTCCATTTTCTCTTCATTAGAATGATTACAACTTGTGGTCCGCTTACCAGAACCAGGAAACTCAGCTGATCCAGATGGAGGAAAGAAATGTTTTCTGTGGCACCTACAACATCCGCATTATCTCTGACACGTAAGTATGGTGTGGGAATTTGGCTCTTTAGGGACCTTTGAAGGCCCCCATAGGCTTCTCTTGACCATCTTTGCTTGAGAGGCAGGGCTCTGTCCACTAGACCAGCATCCACTGAAGGAAGACAAGGCAGGACCTCAAACTGGGCTGGAACCTGGAGGTAGATACTAATTCAGAGGCCATGGAGGAATTCTTACTGGCTTGCTTTTCATGGCTTCCTCAGCCTATTCTCTTATGGAAACCAGGACCAGCAGCCCAGAGGTATCCCCACCCACAATGGACTGGGCCTTTTCCTATCAATCACTAATTAAGAAAATGCTCTACAGGCTTGCCTCCAGCTCCATCTTATGGGGACAATTACAATTGCATTTGCCTTAGCTTATGTCATCTTGACATGAACCTAGCCAGAACAGTATTGAACTGTAACCTCTAGAAGCATGTTTTGAAACTCTTAGCACATACATGAAAGAAATGGGGATATATAATACATTTCTGTAAGATGACATAGTAAAACGTTCTGGTATCTATTTTAAATATGAAGATGTTTTTATAATAATCAAACCACATGATATCATCATCTAGATATGCCACAGAAGGCTGTGTGTGTGTGTGTGTGTGTGTGTGTGTGTGTGTATGTATGCAAGTATTATATATTTAAGGCTGGACAGGGGCCTCATACATATTAGGTCTATATAAACCTGCCACCGAGTTGTAACCCCAGCCTTAAGAAAGTATTTTAATAGCTTCCCCCCATATATTTTCTGCTTAGTTCCTTTCTCTTTATTCACAAGGTTTTGTTGAGTTGCCTGTATCTTATTTTTAATAGGCATGGGGATGGCTTGATAAATCATGTGGGGGACAGCTGTTCTTTACATGTGTGTAGGCAGATGTCACACTTTAGATGTGATGTAAGGAACCAGGAGGTAAATACCAAGATTTCCTCCCGTTCGGAGTGATTTTTGCCTTTCGGTTTGCGGGAACATTGCCTCCTTACTCTGTGGTCCAAGTAATTGCAGTGTTCCCTTTCACAATTAAAAATGGCTCTTTTGGACAAATTGTTTGGTCATCCTGTTCCTATAATAGCTAATTCTACAGTAGTTTTCTGACTGGGAAGTCAATTCATGTCACTTGGCAGTGGTGGCCTGACCATAAAGCTCACTGTGAGCAAAGGGCGATTCGCAGTCGTCTCTGTTGCCTGTGAACTTATTAGCACAGAGGCCCAGGCCTAAGAACTGCTCCTTGGATGTTGGTTAAGGGGCAAAGACAGAAAGAGGAAGTGCAGTGCAGATGGGTCTTCCCAACTCTATTCCTCTGATGTTTTCCATGAGAAACAGACTTCCATGATCAATTAAGTTTGGGAACTTTCACTCAGACTAATCTGGCGTTGGGGGGATTTAGCATACATAAGTGATTTTCAAAAATATAAATTTACAAATGTGTTCAGGGTTTAATCCTCCTCAACACAGATTTCTGTGCTATGAGGTAGGGATCATCTGGTCCTATTATCACTTGGCCTTGCCTTCTGAAAGGCACTGAATTTCTTATTACTCCACCACTGTAGGCAAAAGTCAAGTGCTGTGTGGGCCTAGAAAGGACACTAACTCTTTCCTATGATCCATCCCCACCACCTCCTGAAACCCAGGTTTGACCAAAACAGAATCATCCACTATAATGGGGGAGACCTAATGGCTGTATCATCCAATCGGAAGATCCACCTCCTGGACATCGTGCAGGTCAAGGAGCTGCCCATTGAGTTCCGAGGCCACGCTGGCAGCATCAGGGCTCTCTTCCTGTCTGAGGAGGACAACATTCTCCTGAGTGGGAGTTATGATCTGAGCATCAGGTGAGAGGTAGAGGGTCATGACCGTTGTCCTGTTTAGAGCCAGCCAAAACCAGGTAGCTTTGGGGAGAGGCAAGCTGGGAATGCGTTGTCCATTTTATATTTATTTATAGGTTATCCTGAATTACATTACTTTTAGAACATCTATAAAAGCAGGGTTCTTTTTTGCAAGAGACAAGCCAGGATTTTACTTACTGTTTAAAATAGATTTGTAAGTTATCAGATGTTGGTGTTGAAAATCAGAAGTCTTTCTGTTTTTTTTTTTTTAAATATTCTGAACTAAACATGTAGTTTATATATATTTTTAAATAAATTCTTTCAAGAGAAATTGGTTTTTTTTATGGATGGAAAATATAATATGGAAGCAAAACCATGTTTAAACTGGGTATATTCAAATATTTCATTTTTAGAGATTTAAAAAATTAAAAAAAATGTGTATGTGTACATGCCTATGGGTGGGTATATGGCTGAGGGAAGTTATCCTTGGATGGTAGTAGAGGGTATTGGATACCCTGGAGCTAGACCGCTGTGAACTGTCTGGTATGGGTTTAGGGAACCAAACTCGGGTTAATGGCTGAGCCATCCCTTCAGCCTCTCATATTAAAGAATGTGATAAATATTTCTGTGCCCATTGCTCAGACTGGGAAAGAGCCCTTTCCTGGCCTCTGAGTGGTCTCCTTCTCATTGTTTTTTTTTTTTTTTTTTTTTTTTTTTTTTTTTTTTTTTTTTCCAGACAGGTAGCGCTGCCTAGAGTTTCATACTGATCACTGTCTTGAGTTTATAGATTTCTCTTCTTGCTTATATATTTTCAGAACTATCAACTATTTCTTTATAGCTCTGCTTCAAATCAAAATAGATAGAACTGTACTTTGAAAACCACTTGGTCTTGCTCTGGACCCAGGGTAAGACTCACCATGGGGTGTGTTCAGCAGTCACGGCTTGTGTGGAGCCACAGGGTTTCCTGGGTGGATATTTGTTTGGATGGATGTTTGTGGAACCTCTGGGGTTCAGGTCTAGAGTGCTGCCACAGATGATCTTGGCTACATCACCTGGTGCCCAAGTGCATGAGCTTTGTGCTGGGTTGTTTTCCTTTTTAGCTGTCTAGCTATGTAACCCACGCTCACAGCAACCCTCAGGCCGTAGCCTCCTGAATGCTGGGTTTATAGGCGCGGAGCATCATGTCTATATGTGGTGTCTTTGTAAAAATCCTATCTTATTTTATTTTTGCCTTTCACTTTCAGGTATCTGGTCTACCTACAATTCATTTTTTTGTTGTTGTTATGACAACCTCTTGCTTTAAGAGGCTCTTCGTTTGTGTCCCCCGGTGTTCTCAGCATCATTCATGAAAATAAAGCCTCCCACTAGCCTGCAAGGCTAGCTGTGTCCTAAGACTCACATTTCTGCCTCGCCATTCCTAGACTCTGTTGTGTCTCACTTTTCTGGTGGCTGTCCTTGCTCACCGGTGTTTCAATTACGTTGGTTTTTAAATCTGCGTATGTGATGGGGTAAAGTCCTTTCTCTCATTCGTCTGTGGCTCTTCTCTGACTTCTGTGCGTCTTGGTTTGTTTTTGGTTTTGAACATGAAGGGAAAGGGAACTGAGCTGTCTGACAGTTCACGCCGTGCCATCATTACCATTTCTGTTACTCATCTATCAGTTCACTTCTTTCTGTCTCTGCCTTCCTTCCCACACCTCTGCCCCGGTGCTGGGGATTGAACCTGGGCCTTCACAATTGCAAGGTACTGAGCTCTCCCTACAGCCCCAACCTAATCCTTCTCAATGTGTATTTACCTCTTCTCTGAGACAGTGTCACTGCCTAGAACTCACCTAGCAGGCTAGGGTGATTGGTTAGTCAGCCCTGTGGATCTGCCACCTGCCTTACTGCTCTCACTGCAAGCACAGGTTGCCACATTAGCTCTTTATTACATAGGTTCCAGAGGTCAGACTCAGGTCCTTGTCTTTCTTTCTTATGTACTCAGTTATCTCTCAAGCTCCCCTCTTTTTTCTGTTTAAAACTCTCGTTATAGCAATTGAGTGCACTCTTATTAAACCTCACAATACCATTCCACCCCGAACAGCATTATCTCCTTGCGCTTTCTAGTTGGTTATAGATAGAGGGATGTTTTTGTGTTTTGTAGGTTGACATGTGGTCAGTGGACTTGCTTAACTGTTACTATTCTAAAGTTCACACTGTGCTGATTTACTTTTTCTATGAAGACGATCTTACAGATGCCAACAGTGACAAGACTCTGTTGCCTATTTAACTACCTAGCTATCTAAAGAAATCCTATACAGTAGGACCCTCTGGACCTTCAGAAAAATCTGTTAAACATGCCTTCCTTTATTTCTGCAGATACTGGGATATAAAAACTGGGACTTGCATACGAATCTTTTACGGCCACCAGGGGACAATCACTTGCCTGGATGTATACAAGAACAGGCTTGTATCTGGAGCAAAAGATGGACAGGTGAAAGGTGAGAAATTTGCCTTTGTTTTCTTTCTTCCCTTCCTTTCCCATCCTTCCCTCTTCCTCTCATTCCCTCCTCTTCCTCCTCCTCCTCCACCTTAGTTTCTTGATATAGCCTGGGTTGCTTTGAACCCATGATCCTCCTGTCTCAGCCTCCTGGGTTCTGGGATTTCAAGCACAGTCCACTTCAGTCACTCAATTCTATAACTAAGTCTTTATTCTGTTATTTTCACATCTATTCATGTATCTGTTAATCTGTCCACTGAACAACACTTGAGAATCACCTGCCTAGGGAATGTTACCACCCATAGTGGGTGGGTCATTCCGCCTTAATTGATGTAATTAAGATAATCCCAAACAGACATGTTCTGAGGCTCATCACCCAGGTGATTCTTGATTTTATCAAGTTAATAATTATCACTAACATCACAATCACTGAGACAGAAAAGTAGCCACAAAGAGAAAAAGTAGGATTTGAACTGGACTGCTTAGCTCTCAGTCATGTGCTCCTAACCACAGGCAGCATTCTAAGGGAACATAGAAATAAGAGTAAATGAGGAAAAGCTTCATCAGCAGGCCACCACTTGAGTGTGATCTAAAGGTAGTAGAAGAGATTCCATCCAAGCAGAATGAACAAGGACAGTTGTGCGTGGACGCTGGGCCAAAGAGAGCCTTCCAGCGGGGAAATTGCTAAGACGTTCTCACCAACTGGTTATAAAATGAAGGCTATAAAAGCAAGTAGTAATGGCATTTAAAAAAACCCCAAGCTTCCAACCATATAAAAGCACAATGAATGGAAATAATAAAGACTCTAAAGAGAAAACTAAGTAGGGAAAAACTGGAGGGGAGGCTGTAGGTTCAGTTTTAGCCATGTTGAGTGTGGCAGGCAAAACAAAGATAGAATTAGTGTTTACACCCCAATTCTTGAAACTGGCGACTAGATTATTATATTGTCTTGTGTTTGGCTGTGCTCCCCTAAAGATTCATGTGTTAAAAGCATGGCCACCGCTGTGACAAGTGGAAGGGACATACGGCCTGGTTGGGAAGTCTTTGAGCCAACCAAGGCCAATGTCACACAGAAAGGATTGTGGGACTCCTGGCAATGTTTCTATACACACACACACACACACACACACACACACACACACACACACACACACACGTTTCCACTATGAGGTGATACAGCTAAGTAGGCCCTTAACAAACTAGAGCTGATGTTAACACCATGTGCTGGAACCCTCAAGCCTTTGAGGGTTTGAGCTGAATAAAATCTCATCAAAAATACACATGATAGGTGCTTTGCTAAAGCAGTGGCATATAGACACATGATAGGTGTTTTGTTAAAGCAATGGCATACGGACTAATACATCTTGGAAAGCAGAAGAAGATTGTTTTCAGATATAATTAAGTTAATGACTTTAGGATGCGGAGATTATTCTGGATTATTGATGATGGACCAGTGTAAATGTGTTTGTGTGGCTCCGGAAAAAAACAAGAAAAGTGTTCTTGACTGTAATCCAATGGAGATGTGGCTGTTGAAGGGAGGTGGAATATGGCTGACGTGGAAGGTGGAGAAACAGTTCATGAACCAAGGGTCAAGGTGGCTTCAGAAGGCCTTGGAGAAGGACAAAGAAATGGACTCCCCCCTGAGGAGAGCATACTTTATGCTGACACCTTGACTTCAGCCACACATATATATCTCACATCTATAAAGGACAATACACTTGCATTTCAGCCAGAAACTTGGTGGCAATATGATTTAGCAGCTTTGAGAACAAATACAACAAAGGAGAGAATTCTGAAGACGTTCGTGTGAGAATTTCCCAGAAATGGATGTCCTGGCTGAGGGCTCTATATAGGTGGATTTGATGGTTGCCAATTTCAGTTGATCCCCTGTGTCCACAGGAGACCGATGCCAGGTGCTCCTCCCGTGGATACCAACCACATCTGAGGATGCAGGTGCTCCTGTGTGAAATAGTGCAATGCTTGCCTTGAACTTCTACACACCCCCTGTATGCTTTGAACCACTTCTAGACAATAGATATTGCACAGTACAGTGCAAATGCCATTCAAATGTCTGTGGTTAAACATTGTTTAGTACAATTTATATTTATGTATACAGTGTCAAGCACAGATGCCATTTTGGCCACCAAATATTTTGATCTGTGGTCAGTTAAACCCGAGGATGTGGAACGTATGGTGGGGTGAACTCATAATGAATGGTGCAAGACCTAAATGTGGATAAATTTTCTTCAGAAAAGCAGGAAGAGGGAGAAGATAAAGCAGAGGCTTAGGGAGGCACTGCCTGTCAGGGATAGGCAGAGAGAAAGAACATAGGAAAGGGACCCAGAGGTGCTCAGACTCAATGAAGGAAGGAGTCATGCTCCCAACTGCAGTATATATCCTTACCCATCCAAACGAACATCCTTGAAGCCACTGGTTTTTGCAAAAACCATGGGGGAAAACTGTCCAGATGAGGGTTTGAGACAAAAGAGCTGCCACAGCCTGGAAGCCATCTGAGAGTCTTGGTCTCCAAGGTCCCCAGTTGGGGAATTCTGACTAAGTATAGGGTAGGAGCTGAAGTCCCAGGATTATGACCCATGGCATGGCTGGAAAGGAAGGCTGCATGCTTCCTCAGAACCTCACAGTTGAGATGGGACCAGGGATGGGCAGGTATAACTTTATCTCACATGTAAAACTGGAAGGGCACCAAAACAACTAAGTGATCAAGACACATATTTGAGTCCAGCATTTTAAAAGGCCAAACTAAGGCTCTAAGTCCACAATCAGCAAAATACCATGCCCATCACTCTGTCCTGGGCTGTGGCCCTCAGCCTGCCTTGTCTTTCAAGAGCCCTGCCACCTACCTGGTCTACCAAAACAGAATCGACTAGGACACCACTGAAGTAACAAAAAGTGATATGGTTTTAAAGATCTTTGAAGCAAAGCCCCCGCCCCTCTCTGCTTCTCTCGGAGACAGGGTTTCTCTGTGTAGCCCTGGCTGTTCTAGAGAAATTACTCTGTAGACCAGGCTGGCCTCGAACTCACGGTGATCTGCCAGCCTCCTCTGCCTGAGTGCTGGGATTAAAGGCATGCACCACCACTGCCTGGCTAACTTTTCATTTTAATGGGACAAGATGTACACGTGGGAAAAGGGGGAAGGAAGGAAAGTATATGTACGGAGTGAGAGCTCAACTCACACAAATCCCAAGGAGCAGAGGCCCTGGACACCTGGGTTTCAGTTCCCAGCTCTCCTGCGTGGTCCTTTTCTAACCTGAGGAAGTTTCTGAACCCCAGGTCTCAATGTTCTCATCTGCTCGGAGGAGAGTAGAAACAGTGATTGTCCCAAGATGATGAGAGCAGTCAGTTCACGGCAGACACCGTAGTTGCTCGCTCACTGTTAATGCTCTGGCCATCTTTCTCTCCACTTACTGGTCACTTGTTCTGTTGCCTCAGGACAAAGGTACTTAGGGGGACTGGTGGAGTAGGACTTTTGGCATCCATCCTGGGACTTGTGGCCCCCACTTGAAGCATCTTGTCGCTCTATTTGTTCAAATACCCATCCCCTCCCATCTCCACCTCGCTCTGGTGAGCGACAGTGCAGTTGCTCTAACCCAGCCTTCAGAGGAGCAGCATCAAACCCACCCTGGTCACCGATGCCACGAAATCCCAACATCCGTCAGAGTCAGAAATGCCTAGAAAGGACGACAGGCCCCTGTTTGTGAATCACAGGTGTGGATCAGGAAGAGAACACTTGGGGAAAGCTTGTGACACTAGCTTTGCCTTGGTTCTCATGATGTCTGCTCAACAGCAAAGACAACCCAGGTTTATTCGGACACGCACTGTCTAGCATTGCCGCTCCAAGGCAGAGTGCCAGGGTCAGGTCCTCTGCACTGTTGGTTTTCTCAAGGGTCAGTTGTCAGGGGGCTCCATGTCACTGCTGGCGAGCCTGGAGGGGTACCAGCCAGGTGACTCTGTCTGGGGGCAGAGTCGGTACGTGCCGTTTTATGACAAGAAGCAGAACGTCACTGTAACCTTCTCCCCTCCCCCATCACCTCTCCTGTCACCTCTCCTCCTCAGAATGGGACATAGAGACAGGGAAGTGCCTGAAGACCTTTAAACACAAAGACCCCATCTTGGCTGCCAGGATCAGTGAGACCTACATTGTGAGCAGCTGTGAGCGAGGCATAGTCAAGGTGTGGCATGTTGTCACAGCTCAGCTGCTAAAGGTGAGTAGTTGGTGAGCTGGCACTGCAGCAGGGGCACTGGGGACTGGCTAAAGGGACATGAAGGTCTGTTCCTCCCTGTAGCTCCCTAGGTCACCTTCAAGCAATGGAGTTAAATAGTCAGCAACAGGAAACCCAGAATCACCCAAGGAAGGGTCTCCAAAGACAGTGAGCATCAGTCAGGATCATAGAACCCCTCCCCCTACCGTGTTCCACACTCTAAGACAGTGGGTGGATGGAGGCTGCATTCTGTCTCCTGGCTTTAGTAGGTGCTCGTAAAATCATGCTTGAGGTAGGACCACATGCCCACAGTGGGTGTTGTTTGTGGTTGAGCCTCAGCTTTAGACATTAGAATGCCATATATATATATGTCTGTCATTGTGGCAAATTGCTGATGATGACAGTCACCAAGAGGGACTTTAGGCCTCTCTGTGCTCCAGGGAAATGGAGCCTGCCCCAGCCACTTACCCACCAGAACAAGTCATATTCCTCTTAGGTGTGGAAGAGCCATCTGCCAAGAGAGAGGCCTGGGCCTTCTTGGAGGCAAGTCAGATGAGGGACATGCTACATGAGGGGCAGTCACAGAAGAGGGATATAGCTTTGGGGTTCTGCTAAAGAAGACTCCAACTCTGGCCAGTGGAGGAGTCACGGTCTAACCTGAGAAGGTCTGAACACACTGGCATCTTTGCTTGCAGACTCTCACTGGGCACGAAGGAGCCGTGAAATGCCTGTTCTTTAACCAATGGCATCTCGTCTCTGGAGGCGCTGATGGCCTGGTCATGGCCTGGAGCATGGTGGGAAAGTACGAACGGTGCCTTATGGCCTTCAAGCATCCTAAGTAGGTGCTGGGGGGTGGGGCGGTAAACGTGCACTGCTGCTCTTCCAGCCCCACCCCTTTGTGCTTTCTCCCCATTTCTACCACCACCCTTCCTTCTGGAAAGTCTTTTCCCCTCCCCCTCCCCCTCCCCCTCAACTTGTACAACAGTAGGTACAAAATTTGAGAAGTTGTTGGGAGAAGTGAGTAGCCCAGGCTGGCTTGGAACTTACGATCTTGCTTCAGCCTACTGAGTGCTGAGATTAAAGAAAAACACATGACACACGAAAAGCTGACACCTGTTAGCTATTTGGTCCCAAATAATGCCAACTCTAAACTTAGTACTCTTGAACATAATGCCAGAATGTGCTTGCAAAACCTTAAAATGATCCACGTATCAAGGCTTAAAAATAACAAAGATATTTAAAGTTTATACTTCAAAGTTTACCGACTAGGTTCTGTTCCGGGCCTGCGAATGGGTTTCCTCTTTTGGTTCCAGTTCAAATTTAGTGCTGATGGCTGTTTGGTGCCTATTAAAAAGTATTCTGAGAGGTCATAGCTGGGCTCAGTTGGAAGCGCTACTGTGGCCAACTACCGATTCTGCTGTGCCTATGGTTTTATAGACTACACAGATAATGCTTCTTACTCTCGGTGCATTAAAGTGCCAAGAAACAAAATGCTATATTACTTCATTAAAAGGGTCAGTGTATTCCCTACGGGAATTTATCTGAGGATAGTTGTTTAATCCCACAGGCTCTAGATTTTTTGACATTCTGTATACACCAGCCTTGTGAGAGGCATGCGGTATAAGATGTGTGTGCACGTTTGTATGTTCTTTGTGGTACATGATAACTACATTATCAGCGGGTAGGTACTAAGAAATGCCTATGCTCAGTGGGTTTACCTAATCCCCAGGGAACTGTGGGGAAACCTTTCAGGGTACCACCTGGACACTCAAGCTGTGACCTTAACAAGGAAGTTAACTTTATGATATCCCCTGAGAAGTATTAACTATGTGTTTTTTCAAAACCTTCTAAATAGCACCCAGTAAGACTCAGCTACTGGAATAATGTTTTCAGCCAATCTCACAATTTGTCCTCTCATTAATCCATGGGCATATCGTTCATGATCTAAAGTTCACTTCATTAGTCTAGAGCAGTTTATAGTTTGTTCATGATGTTGTATATTACTTACCTACAGAACTTTCCATCCATCAGCAGAAATGTTCCCTAGTTCCTTCCTTCTTTCTTGAACCATCTCTCTTGTTCTACTTGTTTTGTGATGCTAGGAATCAAACCTCGGACCTCCCAGCCTGGGCAAGGAGCTCGAGCCATACCCAGAGCCTCACCCAGAACCGTTTCTCTTTTTTTTCTTGTCCAGGTTCAGTAAAGACTTGAGTGTCTATCAAGCTTGGTTGATATTTTCAAAATTAACTTTTTGTTCCATCGATTTGCTGGATTTTTAAAAATTAATTCAATTAACATATGCTATTGTTTTTTTTTTTTTTTAACCATTTCTTGCTTTCTGCTTGATTTTTGTCTTTTTGTTTCCCTTCTTCTAGTTGTGAGGTTCACCAGTTGGGTACTGAATAGAGAAATGTGTGTATTACTGCTATCACATTCCCCCTGAGCATCGCTTTGGCTGGTTTGTTTCTGCAGTAGGGTCTTGTTATGAAGCCACAAAAGGGTAGTCTCCTGCTTCTTTTCTTTCCTCCTGAGTGACTGATGCATTTTCATTTTTACCTTGGACCTTCCCTATGCTTGGGCTCTGAACATGAGATTCCTGGGAATATGCTCCTAGACCCTTCACTCTGCAGCATTTCCCTGGCTTTTTAGTTTGCACATCATTTGCCTCATTGCATTTCTAGGACCTGCGGTAGCAAGACTCCAGTTACCTACCTGTGACCATTTCCAGCAAATGCCCATCTGGTAGCAGATCCAGTACTGAAAGAGTTCTTAGCTAACAAAGATAAGCCTTTAAGACAGTCTTCCAAGAAGCCACTAGACAGCACAAATAACTCATCGTGACCACAGCCTGTTTGGTTCCTTCTCACACCAAGACTGTGGCTACTTTTCTCATGGCTACATGACTCTAAGGTCATTTTTTCCCATCTGAATGCTTCTTGGGATACCATAAGCTTTCTGTAGTTTTCTAGGATTCTGGGGGAAAAAAAAGAGAAAAGATTCTGCCAGTTTTTATTGCTGTTACAGAAGGGCAGAATTTTGTAGCTCCTATCTCCAGCCTCTCCACTGATGTAATTTCTCCAAGTAAATTTTAAAAAGGAAGAACAAAGCAGGAGACATCTACAGGCCAGATAAAGCCTAAAAGGGGTCTGAGCTAGTTTACGTCCAGTAACCACCACCTGTCAGGTACTGGACAAAGTTAAACAAAAAAATCAGTGAATCTATGTAGCAGATATTACATGAGGCGGAAATTAGTATTCCTTTCTGTGGGGTGTGGGGCGTGTATGGGGGGAACCTAAGGAAAGACTGGGAGGTTAAAGTGCATCCTCAGTGGAGCAAGAATGTGGTGGTGTCAGGTTTCACAGGTTTCTGACTCTGAAGCCTATATTGTAATTAGAGGGTATACTGGTATGGCTTGAACTACCAAATGTCACAGGAACCTGGGGGAAGTGTAGGCCCAGCTCAGCAAAGTCAAGAAAGACACAGTAAGGGAAACCCTCTGCACAGGGAATTGCTATCCTCTCTGTGGGCAGACTAAGAGTTGCTTAAGGTATCAAAACACTAAAACTTTGTTGGATGTTTAAATGTTTGAATAAAAGCTCAACTTGATATCGTCCCCTACCACCAAAGGAGAGATCCAGGGCACACTGGTCTCTGCTCTTTTTAGATATGCTGAGCACTCATCTGCTTTCTGTGGTCTTTGCTGTTTCTTTGTTGATAATTGCTAGGGTGTCCAACAGTTTTCATCTGGCCTGAGATGAACCAAAGTTAAGGCCAAAGAGGGCAGACGTCATTCTTTTAACATTTCTACAGTGATGACTGTACTCTGAAAACACCGTTAAATAAATTTAAGATCTGCTATAGGCTAGGGACTATGATATGTGTTGAGCATTCAATGGAACATGAGTTGTTCCCAAGAGGATTGGTCTATGTAGGTGAAGTTTGTATATGCATGAACTGGGGAGGAGATGGAGAGAAAACTGTTTTGTTTCCTTTTCCTCTTCCTTTCTCTCCCTCCTCCTCCTCCCTTCTCCTCCTTCTGCTCCTCCTCCTCCTTGTTGGACAAAGTGGCAGATGAATTAGCCTTGGCTGGTGTTTTTCATTACTCTAACGAATTACCCAAAGCTGGGTGAGTTGTAAAGAAGAGTCTTCTTTGGCTAATAGTTTTGGATGCTGAAGATGAGGCAGTCCTGTCTGTCCTGCCTGTAATGAGAGCCTCACTGGTAGCATCTCAAAGTAGTGGAGACCCAGAAAGGACTAATTGCACAGAGTGGCCTTGCTTTCTTACAATGCCTTCCTCAACTAATAACCAGAGATGTGTGTGAGGGCCAGGCCTCCAGTGCTCTAATCAGCTTCTAGTAGGCCCCATCTCCTAAAAGTATCTCTCAACATTGGTCCTCTGGAGACCAAGATTCTAGCACAGGAACAACTGAACCCATAGACAAGCCATGGCAGAGGTAGGTGGGTAGATCATAACTAACAGGTATGCTTTGCATGTGATGTCTAACAAGTTGATGTGATCAAATTCAACTTTTCAAGGCGATCAATAAAAATGTCATTGTAATGACCAGAACGAAATAAACCAACTTGGACCCTGTAATTGGAGAAAGATCGCTTTGGAGGCATCGATCAGGTTTTCCCTGGCTCCCTCCCTGCCCACTGGCCATCACAAAAAGACACAAGTCTCATGCTAAGGTGTAATTTTCTTTAAGGATGTTCACTGTCAGAGGGAATGAAAGTCATTCATTAAAGACCAAAAAGAGAATATATAAATTTAAGGTGTCTGTTCACATAAAAATAATCCTTGAGCCAGGCAGTAGAGGTGCTATGCCTTTAATCCCAGCACTCGGGAGGTAGAGGCAGGCAGATCTTTGTGAGTTTGAGTCCAGCCTAGTCTGCAGAGTGAGCTCCAGGACAGCCGGGGCTACACAAAGAAACACTGTCTTGAAAAAAACAAGATGATGACGATGACGATGATGATCTTTAGCCCTATACTGTTTCTTCTTACATAATGAGACTGTTATACAAGAAATGGTTCTAAAAGGCATTAAAAAGAAAAACCCCAATTCTCAGCATAAGTAGCTTAGAATTAAACTGCACGAAAAAAATAAAAGGCCATCTGAGGTATTAGGCATATCTCACCATCTGTCTCTTAAAAGGCGGAAGCAGAACCTTTGTCCTTTGCAACCTGTGATTAAACCGTGAATACCTACAGAACAGGGCTTATGTCTGATGATTTAGATCTAGAAGTATAAAAGATGGAAACTCTACCTCAAGGCCAGTACAGCACCTACCTCCCAACCCAAACAGTTTCCACAGGGCAGGTGTTGTCTGCTGTTCTCTTCCCTTCCAGGGAGGTGCTGCAGGTGTCTCTCCTCTACCTCCGGGTCATCAGTGCCTGCGGAGACGGCAAGATCCGAATTTACAATTTCCTCAATGGGAATTGTCTGAAGGTGATAAAAGTTGATGCCAGAGGTGACCCTGTGTTATCCTTCTTTTATCAGGGCAACAGGTGGGTGGTAGGTGGGTTCGGAGGGCAGAGGCATGAGCAGTTCTATGTGATCTTTTATCTTTCTCCTCTGGGACTCTGAATTGTTTGGCAGAAAAAATAGTCTCCTGTGTAACTGACTGACTTAGAGATCAGGGCCCAATCAGAGCTGTGTCTACTCCGAAGTATGCCACAGTGCCCAGGTGGCATGATTTCCTTTAGGTCTGGGTCAAAAAAAACCTGACAGAGAGACCACTTTAATGGGACCTGATCCCTCAAACTCCGGTTCAGCCTTTCCAGTCCAGAAGAGTCATTTTTCCAGAGCTTACATTATAAGTTAAAGTCTTAAAATTATAGCACACACACACACACACACACACACACACACACACACACAGAGAGAGAGAGAGAGAGAGAGAGAGAGAGAGAGAGAGAGAGAGAGAATCTCAGTTTCTTATATTTCTAGGAAATCTGGACACACACACAGAGAGAAGCAGTTTGTTTTGTGCAAATGAAAAAAAAAATCAAAGTGAAAGAAATGGGGGGGGGGGGAGTGGAGTACTCTGGGGTGGGAAACTTGAGTTCCAGACCTGTGACGGGAGAACAGAGTTAGAGGCAAAGAAGTCACGATGCTTTATAAACTGTTTCCACTATATCCAGAGACCATGGAAGATGCTGTGAAGTCATGTGGAGCTTGGTGTGGAAAGGAGAGGAGAGGAAACTTCCTCCATTGAAAGATTTTTTTAAAAAAATTTAAGGATAAAAATAGAAACACTAAGTCTAGATACTCAGCTCAAAAAAAAGAAAAGAGTGAATTTCCTGACATCTGTGCGTGGGGTGCCTAAGCTTTTGCCTTTGGCATCCCAGGTACTTGGATTAGGTACACCAGAACTGGAAATTCACTGAAGAGGTGTTCCAACCTGAGTGGTGGAGCAGTCAGCACACATGTGTCCCTTTCATGATTCATTCATAAAGAAAACAGTTACAAAACTACCCACCCCTGCCCGGTGCTCCACTTTCTCCCGACAACACCCTGAACCAGCCCATTCCTGTGGTCACTGCCTGGCCACAGCTCCCTCAGCCTAGGGACTGGATGAGACCCAAGTGCCATGTGTGCTGTGGTGGCCTCCATGCTCCTTCTGTGGGCACTCTCTCGTTCTGGTTCCAGGATGGTGGCCCACACGGACAGCAACATTCTCGTGTTCCAGTTCGAAAACGTGAAGTGGCAATACAGCTCGGACAGAAACAAACCCAAGAAGAATAAGGACAAAGAGGAGGAAAGGGAAGAAACCAGCCTTGGGGACGTGCGTTCCAAGTCTAGTGTTCAGGTGCACAGCCTGAAAGACTCTGGGTCTAGTAAACAGGAGTTCTCAAAGGCCCGGGTTCAAATGAAGCAAACCAGGAACCTATCTTCAGGTAAAGCAGCAAAATCAGTGTGATTTGGGGGATCGCCAGGGGGATGGACACATGTGTGTGTATTGTGTGTTGTGTGTGTGTGTGTGTGTGTGTGTTGAAGGGAAGAGATATGAAGTATTATGAACATTTAATTAAGTTATTACTTATTATATCCCCAGGAGACAGACCCAAAGTTACTATACACAGAAAAAATGTTCTATACAGATTGTGTTATCCTTAGACTTCTGAGAGAAGACATGCACCTGAAAATAATAGTGACAGCACATGTGTATGTGGCTATGTAGGTGGGGGGCACAAACACTGTTTATGCTATTTATGGCATCAAAAGAAAAAAATCATGTGGGTTATGATATGCTTTGTGAGGCCAATGATATGTGTTGTAGAGTGCAGTTGGCATGGTGTGGTGAGAGGGTCTGCCTCTACAGGTCCATGTTGAGGTATCCCCTTCCCCACTGAGGTACCAGTCATATGACAGGCCCAGAACAAAAATGGCGAATAGTCATTCGACTGCCTTCATCCAAGATGGCACTGAAGCTACAGCTCCACCTGTGGAGGAAAGTCACATGCTTGTTATACCTTAGAATGGGACAGTGTTTATGTATAGAAGTATGGGTATGTGTCATCAGAGAGATGAACATACAAAGAGACAGACATGTTTTGTCTAGAGAGCGGGGCATTTATGTGCATGTGAGGAGATCTCTCCCCATCACCCAAGGCAGCCTCTGCCTACCGAGCAAGTCCAGGCGGCATGGTCTGAGCGGTGAGCAGCCTGTCTGAAGTAGGTGCACCGCTTGGCTTGGCCGCTTGTGCACGCGGCGATCCCTTCTTCCTCCACGGCCGGCCGAGAGCTGGTGTGGGCCAGATAGAAAGAAATCCGAGATTAAAAACATCCCAGGACGTAGAAATTTAAGACTACCTGCTGCAATAAACGGCTGGCAGTGGGGTTCGGCAGAGCCGGGTACCAGACAGGGATCGAGAATGAGAGAGCAAGTTAGGTCTGAGACAAAGTATGGAGAGGGCTGTTCGAGTCAAAGGAGCAGGCTAGCTCAATCAAGGAATAAGGCAGTTTAGAGCAAAGGCAGGGAAAAGCCTGTTCGTAGGAAACCTTCCATTTTCTGGATTGCTGGCAAGAGTGTTTTTCAAAAGCACCATTCAATGGTCATTTAGAGTTATCATCTAGTGGGTATTGGAGCCAAATTTAGTGTGCAATTTTTGGAGGCCTTTAGGACCAGGAGGTGTCCTGGTAGGGAGCCTGGAAGTTGTGGTGAAGACATACCCATTGAATGAGAGTGGAAGTTACTATTTTACCGCCGTGTCCTGAGGATAAATGTAATAACTAGGTGAATGAGCAGCCAGGCTAGATTACCAGGTCGTCATGTGGCAAACTGGGGGCTGAGCTGGTTTACCTAGGCCTAGGATTTTCAAGCAGTGAGACAGAGAGAAACTGTCTCAAGGGGGAGAGAGTGAGAGATCTCACCCAAGGAAGAGGTCCTAAGATGACGAGTCAGTGAGAAGGGCCAGTCATGAAAACTGTGGATTCCTACGTCCCCAAGGACACCAGAGGGTGGCTACAAACTCAACAGCCCTCCCTTGGGACCAGTGGCCATTTACACTGACCAGTTCATTGCTTACCAAATCATGGGTTTGGATGGAGAGGTCTAGTGATCTGGTGGCTGCAAAGTCCATGTAGTGGTGGGACATGTGAACCTGTGAGTCACAGCACCAAATGATATGTTTTGTAGAGCGTAGAATGGTGCAGCAGGTCCATGCTGAGGCATTCCTCCCCACACTGAGGTACCAGACATAAGACAGGTTTAGTATAGAATAGAGTTTAATTGGTGTTGGTTAGAGCCTAGAAGGAATGCTGACATGCTAACAGGTTAGACTAGCAAGACTCCTTCCTTCTACCTGTCCCTGTGGCATGAAGTCGGACCCAAGATCTACAGAGAATACCAACAGGTCACCTTCAAGCTTATCACATTGCAAGTGATCAGCTAGTTCTGGAGAACGGGAGAGTTTTGGATACCGCTTAACACACGTGAGATTCCGTGGAAAAGGTCTGTGGAAGCAGAGCTATGATGCTATCCAGACCTTAGAGCCAAGCAATGGCTAGCATCAGTGACAAGAATCATACAGTGGCACCTTTAAGTCAAAACCAGTTGAGTCACTGCTGTATCCTCAACACTCAGGTCTGAGCAAGTTATGTAATGTCCGTGGTCTCTTCTTCAGTCTTAATCCAATCACGTTCATAGACATATTTGAACAAGGAAAAGCAAACGCACCACAGAGGGATGGCAGGAAGAGAGATGTTAGTAGTGTGGATGATGGTGTAGAAACTCTGGAAGCAAAATTTGAAACTGAAGACAAGATGAACAGTGATACTTTGCTTTTGAATAAACACTATAGCCCCACCCCCTTCAAGTCTCTCTCTCCTAGGTTTTGTTTTTCATCCAAACTGCTGGTTTTTTGGGGGGCATGTGATATGGCTATGCTTTCTTCAAAGAAAGGCTGGTTTCCCACTGGTTTGTCCTTAGAAGGATCGGTTTCTTGTCTCATTACTAACTCCTGGCCCATGGGGTGAAAGCCTCTCTAAGTGTCTCAACTATTTCTTGTCTTTGGCTCCCAACCTCTTTGTTCCCTCTTGTTCTGCATCTATCAGATTAATGGCTCAGCTGAAGGAAGAAGAGGTCAGGCTGGTTGGAGTAGATTTCTTGAGAGAGGAGAGAAATCTGTGTGTGTGTGTGTATGTATGGTGAGTGTGTGTGTATATGTGGTGTGTGTGTCTGTGTGTGTTGTGTGTCTGTATGTGTGGTGTGTCTGAGTGTGTGTATGTATGTGTGTTGAATGTGTATGTAGTGTGAGTGTGTGAGGTATGTGAGTGTATGTGTGCAAGTGGTGTATGTGCATGTGTAGTGTGTATGTGCATGTGCAAGTGCAGTGAATGTGTGCGAGAGTGGTGTATGTGGTGTGTGTGCTGTATATGTGTGTGCGAGTGGTGCATGTGATGTATGTGAGGTAAGGAGAAGATGGGGATTTTAAGAAATGCTGTTAAGACACTCTGGCTAGGATGCCTTTTTGGTGCTTTTTAGAAGCTATTGATAAACATTTCTAATGTTTTTAAAATATGTTTTGACTAATAATAATGTTTCTTTGAAACAAACTCCCCACACAGACTTATTTTAAAATAATCAAACAATTACATTTTGGTGGTCTGCCCTAATCATGAGCTTCCTACATCGGTGTGCACACACAGCTGTACCTGTAGAATGAGATTCTAGGAATAAAACTTTGGAGTCAAAGGAAAAATACATTTAAACACTAAAGAGTTATTGTCATAGTTGAGAAAAAACCAACCACAGAATCAATTTATACTCCCAGTAACATCATGAGTATCCTCACCAGGCACGACAGCTCCGGGGTTGGCCGAGTTCCTCATGTTGGTTACATGATGAGTAAAAATGGCATTTGCATTTCCTTCAGGATGATCATTAACAAATAAAATGTCCATCAGAGTGGACCACGGCAAACACTTAAACCCAACCCACCACTGCCGATATTACACAATGACCAAGATTTGCACCTTAAGATCCATATGAGTATTCACTTGCAGATCTAAGATATATTATCATACAAAACCTCCCAGAAACACCAAACTACAACAACAAATTCCCAGAACAGCGAAAAAGAAAAACGAGTCCTACATTTTGCTTTGCTGTGCTTTGTTTTGAGTTCGGCAGGAGGAGGGAGGAGTCTGACAACCTAAGTTGCCATTTTCATGTGTTTTTCTAAAACACTGTTTAATTAACAAAGGAAAGATCGGGAGCATCTGGAGTTTCACTCCTCCCCTACTCTGTCCCTTCTGCGACACTACCCGGTGGCCGAGGGTAACCGTATGCTGTGCGTTCACATTGTTGTTACGTTCCAGACCAGGCAACTGATGTCTCTCTGTCTTCACCCAGTTATTTTTAAAAACAAGAGCCTTGTTTTGAGTTTCTGTGAGGTACCGGAGGGATTGAAAAAAAAAATTGGCAAAATGTGAGAGCTGTAAGAAATTGGCTTACCCAAGAAGACACCTTGGTTAATTTAATAGTCTCAGGTTCTTTGACTATGTAGTGGTATGTAGAAGGATTCTGGTGTTCTGGTGAATAGTTTGGGTTTATTACTATTGTTTAAAATGCTTTGGGGATTCTTCTTTGGGAATCTAGTACTAGTCAGGCTTCAACAGTTTGCATTAGGCAGGAAACATTTTTAGACTCTGGGAAGCATAATCAAAGTTGGTTAATCAAATGAGAGTTGATCTTTGCAGCAACGCTATTGTTGGTAACGTAGGTAAGCTATAAATCTGCAAGACATGCTTTATGCAAGTTATGAACGAGGTGTGAGAGTCAGCCTCACAGGGTGGGACATTGGAATTACATAGGCTTTTCAACTATGACACTCTCAACCATTAGTACAGTTGTTAAGAACTGTCTGTCACCTTTTCTGCTTTCAGCCAGGATGTCTGACAGCAGGCCTTTTGGGCAACAAGACCTCAGTGCACCTTGCAGTTAGAAGGACTTCAGGTTTTATGTAGAGATGATCTCTCCTCTCCACAGGATGCTGACATGCTTTTGTTTTTCTTTGAATGAGCAGATGATTTGGAAAATCCCGTAGGTGAAGTCAGCCATCCACTTCAAAAGTTCCGGAAAGTCCCCATGACACCTGATCGATTCCTTCTGACTGTCAATGCCTTGCAACAAGCCCACAATTCTGAAGACTTTGCCTATCCCCATCGGCCCAGAACACAAGTCATTGATGCTTGGGGGCCTTCAATTTCATATCCGAGGAAAGTCCTAAGTTTCAAAGGAAAATCAATTCAACACGCAGTTGATCAGCTGCGATCCAGCAATCTTCCTACAGATGTGAAACTAACCAATATTCCCCTCGAAATCCAGAAACTTCAGCCCAACTTGAAAAAGTCCTTGCACAGTCCCAGAGTCCAGGCCACTGTCCCCCAGCCCAATCTTATCCGTCCCAAGGTCTCTGACAGCTTGAGGGGTGATGAGCACTTGACCAGTTCAATTGATGGGGCCACGCGCCGTGCGGGCCCCTTGACCAGCATGCAGGTCATTAAACCAAACCGAATGCTCGCCCCTCGTGGCGGCACAGCTACCCTGTCTCTCAAGAAAGAACGGCCTCGTTTCTACACAACCCTTGATCCTCTTAGAATGAACACTGGGTTCATGCTGCTGACCGTGGAGGAGGAGAAAGAATTTGCAAAAGCCAAGATGAAGGAGTATCAAGCCAGGGTATCCACTAAAGAGGTCGACCCAGGAAAAGCCAGCAAAGCCGCATGGATTCGCAAGATCAAAGGTCTGCCTATCACTAAGTTCATGAAGGAAGGGAAAACAGCGGCCCCGGAACTTGGACAAAATGTGTTTATCTAAACCAGGCTTGGGAATTACAGCAGCATTACAGCAAACAGAAAAGCAAGTGAGTGTGGTTGTTTCCTGACGTTGCCTTGGCGATTTATAGGAACCTTCCTCTGGATCAAAGGGTGGGTAGGATTACAGTGAGACAGCAGGCGACCAGGAGAGAGTACCCCTGCATTCTACTTAGTGAGGTGTAGGTGAGGTCACTGACCGGTGTCTGGGCAAAGAGGTGGCCACTGGCAGTTAGATACCACTCCTCACTACCAATTCAGGGTTATCGCTGCTTCCAGAAACTTTTATACAGTGGCTATCAGGGTAATGCATAAAAATTTCCTGGTATTATTATTGTTATTTTGTGGAGACCAAAACTCAGTTTTGGTAAAGGATGTGGGGAGCTCAGAAGGCAGACTTGTATTTAGAACACTGTATGCAATTTCATTGGTCAGAACATACTCCATCAGAAGAAAATGAAGCATATTTTCTGCAAAAAGAGCCGCTAATATCAAGTATATTGAGGCTCCTATTTAAATACACGGGGTGGGGGTGGGGCGCAAGGTAGGTGATTTTGGAAAGAGGAGCTCACCAGCTCACTGGTGGATTCGGCTCACTGAAGGGCTCAGGACCTGAACAAAGAGTATATAGTCCCTACATAGAGGCTCGAGACACCAGGCAGATGTTCCCTTCATTACGTTCCAGCCCTTGGAAGGGTAAGGCAGGAGGTCTGGGCATCTAGTCAGTTGGTACAAGGAGGCAACACCCTATTTCAAAAACAAGCAAAGACACACCCCTACCAATCCTCCGGAAGGGAAAACAAAAACCCCCCTAACAAGAGCGAAATTCACTTTCTTGTCAAATGCTCTAAATTTTAAAATATGGTAACGAGTTCAAATTGCATTCATATAAAAACAACAATCACAAAAATTCCACACAACCCCACAATGCAGGGTGTGTCATTAAAAACACTGTCCAAGCAGGTTAGGACATAGGTCATCTGTCAACCTTCACAGGGAGATGTGCGATTACCTCCACAGCTTTTTCTTTCTTGGGCATTAAGTCGACATTTCCTCATTATTGTGACACTGGGTTTGACATAGGGCTGGCAGAGAAGCAGATAAAACCCGGGGTTCTGGGAATAGAGTCCCTTAAGTTTAGAAAAGGTGTGTGTGTGGGGGCATTGCATGCATCTTCCAACAGCCTGTTATAGTTGAGCAAACAGAATATCGCTCTCATTGAAGTGGCAAGAATGGCTTTAAATTCTCTGGATTTTAGGTCATCAGCAGGCGACTTGAAACAGTAAGAAAAACAATGCGTGCCACTTCACTAAATGCTCTGTCAAGCCATCGCCATCCTTCCCACTTCACAGCGGAGGAAGGATGTACACAGAGGGCAGATGCACGGAGTACTGGCCTCTGCCCTTAGTCTGAGGTTCTGCCTTTAAAGCAGCACTCCCACTGCTTACGCTAATCCTCCTGTCTTTTTCTTACTTGGGTTTTTTTTTTTTTTTTAAATCCCTTCCCAAGGACACACTTATTTCTCAAGTATCTTAAAAATTTAAATCGCAAAGTAAGACTATACTAAAGTACAATACAAGGTTAAATTATAGAATAAAGCCCCGTCTCTCTCAGGGCATCTCCGCTGGTGGTAATGACTCACAGTTTGTACTTCACCGGCAGCAAAAACCATTTTCCATTCATAACCCAAGAAACTTCTCTTTAGAACCCACTATTTTTTTTTTTTTTTCTTTTGCTCCTGCCCCTGCTCACGCTTGCTCCGCCTACCTCCGCCTCGGTCCCTACGGAGCCCCGGTGGCCTGGCCCCGCCCACATGCCCGCCTCCTACAGCGCGAGTCCGCCGCGTGAACCCGCTTTTCCTGCCCCGCCCACTTTGGAGCTCCGCTCTCGCCGTATGGGCCCACACTCTTCCGGTTTCAGGAGTTACTCCCACGAAGTAGCTTCCTAGAGTGTTCGTGACGTTAGCCCCAGAGCCGGATCCCGTAGCAGCTACGCTGTCGTGGCTCCCGGAAGTGGTGGTGGTGGGGGGGTTGGTCCTGGGTCGTCATGTTGTCGCAGGTGAGGGATGAAGGCCAGGCGCCCGAAGCCGGTGCGGGTGCTTGAGTTGGGGCTGGGGGTCTTGAGCGGTCCCCCGAGGCTGTTGGGTCCGTGTGCCCGCTCACTGCTTGAGCCGTAGGAAGGTCGGGTGGGTAGTAGGGCCGGGCCCGGGCATATTGTCGCTAGGGGTTTGTGGGCTCTTTGGGGTAGGGTACACGGTGACCCAGGAGACACGGGCATCCTGCTATGTAGAGGCGGGTCCTCAGGGGGAGTGGAGCACATTGGCTGCCGGAATCTCTCTGGGTGTGAGGTCAGTAATCTTCCCTAGCCTACCCGGATGAGCTAATGGCCTGTAGGGCCTTCACACTAAGGTGCAGGGCTGTCCTGTAGGGAGAGATTGACTGAGCCTTGGGTTCCAGTAGCTATTACCACACTGTACACAGATAGTCAGTCACGATGGTTATCGCGTTTGTACCCGTAGAGATGGATGTAGCCAGTTGGCTTTCGGAAATGCAATGTATTTTCTTCCTTTAAGAGTTTACTGTGAACTCCCCATGTAGATTATATCACACAGGTCTTTTGTCCTGCGTGGTTAGAGGATGCACTGTTAGGTTGAGGGTGTTTGAGGAATTGGGATCTGCAAAAGTCAGGATGGTGAGGGGTTAGGTTGGGGAACAACATTTTCGGATCCTAATGACAAAGACATGGTGATGTATCAAGTGTCTGAGGATGAGCCAACTAGAATTTGTGATAAGAAAAGTATACTTTGTGGAAATGTAGAGAAAAATCCATTGGTGGTTTCAACTTCGCTCTCTTGGTGCGCTTGGATGGAAGGAGTCAGGGGAAAGACAACGATGCCAAATGTTCCTACTCTTAAGTCTGTGACCATGAATTAAATTCTTCTTCCTGCTGGGCATTTGGTTTTTTTTTTTTTTTTTTTTTTTTAGCCCTTACCTTCTTACCCTAGGCAGCCTGTGCATTAAACCTTCTCTGGAGGCTTAAACATTTATTGCCTTGTTTTTTATTTTGGTCTGGTGATTTTTCTTATTACCAAGAAGCAGCCCCTCACTCCAGGATTTTCATGCCACTCCCCTCCCTGCATCTTTGCTCCTAATCACCCACAGGTTCTTCTGTGGATCCCCTGGTACTCCATTGTTGTCGAAGCTGATGCATTAGTTTTACCTTTGCTTACTGGAAAGCGTTCGACAGTTGCGCTGCTGGTCGCCTTCCGTTCTCCCACTTTGGAAAAGCTTGTTGGTGTTAGCTCAATTTTTTGTTTTTTTTTTCACCTATCTCCAACTGATTATAACCGTCTTGACCATCTTGACCCAACTTCTCAAGTGCTGGGATTATAGGCAGAAGGGACCACACTTGTACTTTCTATTATGTTTAAAAAAAGTAAACACTCCCAGCTGACATCTTAGTCACCCTATTCATTGATCTTGAAACCCGTGTGCATTCTGGGAATTCTGTCTCATCAGTTCTATTGGAAGTTCTCCCCCGATGTTTTGTGTCTGTTCTTGCCCCCCCCATCACTTTATTCACTTTAACATTCGATCTGTTCTTAAGAGTTCACAGAAGGATGTTAGAAACCCAGCAGTCTTCTAGGAGTCATCTTAGGAGCAGCAAGCATGCTTTAGGCATTGGGATCCTGGTGTGAGAGGTTTTATAGATTAATTAGAAAGCTGTATGAAAGAATAGGAAGAAAATGGTGGGACAAATCCCAGAGGCGTGATGGTTGTTATGTAGCCGCAGATAAGAGAAAGCACTGTGAGGAGTCAGTCATGGAAACAGGGTGCAGTCACATGGTATTGTGCAGGAGCCAAAAGCCATTCAAGTATGTCCCTGATAGCTTCAGTTTTTCCTCTGTGACTGGGAGAGAGTAGCTGACAGTAGATGGCGGTGTTGGGGGAACACCTTCTGTTCCTCTTGGTTCTTTCAGGAAGCAGGCTGGGGTTAACTGATTATTAGATTCTCACAGGGGGTTTTCTTCTGATGACTGGAGTTAAGGTAGAAGATCTGTAGGTGCCCTTTTTCCTACACTGTGAGTGAATTCCTGGTACTTGTAACTTGTAGTTTCACTTTCCACTTTGGGGATTGTGTAGGTTTATATGTAGCAGGCACACAAGCACTGAATATCCTTTCTATCATAGATATTTAATTTCCTAACAGGACAGTAACGATGACACCGAAGATGTCTCCTTGTTTGATGCAGAAGAGGAGACAATCAATAGACCAAGAAAATCCAAGATCAGGTACGAGGTTGAGTTGGAGTTATGTTACTGTCTGTTCTGTCCGGATGTTGGTGCTCGCTGATGGGATTTGTGTTGACTTTATTTGTATTTTTTTTCTTTTTGTTTTGTTTTGACACAGTCCCACTATGTAGCCTTGGCTGGACTGGAACTCACAGAGATCTGCCGGTCTCTGCCTCCTCAGTGCTGGGGTTAAAGGTGTGTGCTACCATACCCAGCTCCCCGTCCTACTTTTCGATATGAGAAAACATCTGAGAAATCAGCGAGAGAGAGAAAAGTGTATTGCAAGGTTTCAGTGAATGGTCGTAACTTAAGTAAAAATTCTATTTGAATCTTGAAAACACTGCGCTGAGTGAAGGTGCTGGTCAGAGGAGACAAAATATTGCACAATTTTACTTACATGAAGCGGCGTAATGGGTGGGTCTATAGAGATAGAAGATGATTGGTTGCTTAGGACTGAGGGGGTTGGGAAGAAAAGAGGGCTGATCGCCAGTGGGGACAGATTTGCTTTTTGGAGTAATATAATATTGTTAAATTGATTGTGGTCATGGTCACACAACTGAATATATTTAAAAAAATTCTAATTTACAAAAAACCCATTTGTGCATGTATGACGATGCATACATAGCCTCCTGGGGGTGAGGACAGGAAGAGTGTATAGTTGAGGGCAGCCTGAGCTATCTAGTGAGACCTTATTTGTCATGGAGGGGGAGGGGGAATGGGAAGAAAAGGAAGAGACAAAACTGTATGGTGACTGTCCTAACGCTTGGAGTGGCTTCTCATTCTGGGGCTCTTGTGACGTGATTAGATAACCTAAGCTGGTACAGTCTGGTTAGGTGCTTTGATAGTTTATACTCAATGAGGTGTCAGCGTTAGCTCATGTAATAATAACATATATATATATCTATATATATCTATATATATCTATACATCTATATCTATATCTATCTATCTATCTATCTATCTATCTATCTATCTATCTATCTATGGCAGTAGAACCTAGTTTAGTGGTGGGGACTTATGGGAGGGTAAGCTGTTTGCTTTCTCCTCCCCTGTTTCGTGGTTGCGGGTCTGCTGGCTCTTGCAGCGAAATGTAACCCTGCTACTGTGTCTTGGCTTTAGACACCCAGTCGCATCCTTCTTCCACCTGTTCTTCCGCGTCAGCGCGGTTGTGGTCTACCTCCTCTGCGAGCTGCTCAGCACCAGCTTCATTGCCTGTATGGTGACAATTATCTTGCTGCTGTCATGTGACTTTTGGGCAGTGAAGGTAGGTTCTGTTTTTATTTTAGAATTGTATTTAGCATGAATTCAAATAATGAATAAACTGAAAGGAACAGGGCAGCATTGTGGACTGACGTTAAATCGCCTCTTACTTCAGACCTTCTCCGTGTTAAAGTGCCGGGGCACTGATTCCATGAACACTGCTCAGTTGTAGTGTAACAGCAAATCACTAGGAGCCATAGCATCTACATATTTTATTCTGATGCCATTTATGAATATTCTGGGTATAGTTTCTATGTAAACTTCCAGTATAGTTTGCAAATGTTTAAGAAGTATCTTTTTGTTTGTTTGTTTGTTTGTTTGTTTTGCTTTGCAAAAGCTGCAGGAACTTGGGACTTGGGAATCAGTCTTCACAGCCAGGGGCAAGTTTGCCTCCATAGGATATTTTTCAATGTCTGAAGCATTTTTGATGCTCACAGTTGGGGTTGGAAGTAAGGGCACATTTGTTTCAGTAAAAATTATAAACGTTGGTTAAAATCCCATTCTGAAGATAAGAGTTCTGAGACTGGGTCAAAATCAAACTCTGACCAAAAAGATTGAACTGAAACAGTGACATTAGATAACATCAGACCAATGCAAACACAGAGGAACTTGGCTTTGGAAGATGAGAAGAACTAGTGCCTAGGACGGGCATGCGCCGTATGCCTGTAATCTTAGCACTTGGGAGGCAGGAGCAGAAGGACCACAAACTCAGGGCTAGCACAGCACGGTTTACATAATGAGTTCTAGGTCAGCTAGGGCTATGATATGGGACCTTGTACTGGCTAATCCTATGTCAACCTAACACAAGTGAGAGTTATCAGAAAGGAGGGAACCTCAGTTGAGAAAATGCTTTCAAAATATTGGGCTGTAGACAAGCCTATAGGGCATTTTCTTAATTAGTAATTTATCAGGGAATATCCAAACCATTATGGGTGCTGCCTTCTCTGGGCAGATCGTCCGGGGTTCTATAAGAAAGCAGGATGAGCAGTCCATGAGGAGCAAGCCCGTAGGCAGCACCCCTCTATGGCCTCTGCATCAGTTCCTGCTGCCTGGTTCCTGCCCTGACTGCCTTTGATGATGAACTATGACCTGGGCTTTAAGCAGAATAAAGCCTTTCTTCTCCAAGTTGCTTAGGTCATGGTGTTTCATCACAGCAGTGGTTACTCCTAACTAAGACAGACCCCCGTCTTAAAATTAAAACTAGAAAGAAGGAAGGGAAGACCTAGGAAGGAATTAGGGATGTGGAGGAAGGACAGGTGTTCCATCTTAGGGAGAAGAAAGGGCCCTGCTTTAGGTATGCTTGTTGCTTATTCGATAAGCTGCATGCACCCTGATCTTGGCATGGCCATTTTTGTCTAGTCTTTAGTCAGGCCTGGAATGTAGGAGCTAACTGGTTAATCTGGGGAGAACTGAAGAACTGTGTGAAATAGTACACTAAGATAGGCTTTATAATGCTTTAAATAATTGTTTAGAAATGTGTGCTCATATTAATCTTTCCTAGAATGTCACAGGTAGACTAATGGTCGGCCTACGTTGGTGGAATCATATTGATGAGGATGGAAAGAGCCACTGGGTGTTTGAGTCCAGAAAGGTAAATTAATAAAGTATGTGCAGGTTTCTTCTGGGTACTGCAGGGTGGAGGAGTCAAGGCTGAAAGCACTGTGCACATCACTTGCCCTGTTACAAAGTCGGGCAGCCACCAAAGCACAAGACTTTTGCTGCTTCTGTCTGGAAACAAGACAAACACGGGCCAGGATCTGGAGAGCAGGGCAAACTGCCTGTCGGCCTGCTCCTGCGTCTTCCTGGTTGTCCCTAGCTCTGTTGCCTTGCTGGGCATCACCTTGGATCTTTCTGTGTTCAGAAGACACTTCCTCCTGTATTTTTTTTCTGTCTTTGCCCCCATGGTCATTTCCTATTTGTCAGGAAGAAGATTGCCCCTGGGTACAGGGTCAGAATGATTAGTCTTTTCTTTAAGCTGGTGCCCTTATAACAGTGGGGATCCTGTTTGTTTTGAATCACCCTGCTTCCTAATAGTGAACATCCCATTTTCTTGTGGATTTTTTTTTAGACAGAGAATAAGAATCTTGTTAGATTGTTTGCCCTCTGCTTAGGAGAACCTTTCCAAGTAATACTTCTCAGAAAGTGACATGTGCTTAGTGAGCTTGTATTCCAGTCTTCAAATCTGCCTTGGAAATAACTCATTTCCCTCATCAGTTCCTGGGGTGTGCTGGGTCATGCAGTCTCTGAGATGACTCTTTGATTTCCGTAACTCTCACCTAGAAAGGCTGCAAAGCTTTCTTATGAGTGAACATCACTAGTGCAAGAACAATTGAGTTTCATGGCTGTGAAAGGCCATGTCTTCTTATTCTGTCCTGAACATGCAAAATTCTTGATCCCAGACAAAGTGTAATAATTCATTTATTAAGGTTGTTTAGTGGTGGGCTGGAGAGATGGTTCAGTGGTTAAGAGCACTGACTGTTCTTCCAGAGGTCCTGAGTTCAATTCCCAGCAACCATGTGGTGACTCACAACCATCTGTAATGGGATCTGATGCCCTCTTCTGGTGTGTCTGATGACAGCAACAATATACTCATATACATAAAATTTTTTAAAAAAGGTTGTTTAGAGGCAGAGCCACTAACATTTGGTTCTGACTTGGGACTTGGATCACCTCTGTTAAACTTTGGATTTAAGTGAATGTGTTTTCTGTTTAAAAATTGACTTTTACTGATAAACCCGGTATCAGCGGTTGAAATGATGCTGTATCATTTGCTTTTGTAGTCCACTCCTCAAGACAACAAAACCATTTCTGAGGCTGAGTCAAGAATTTTTTGGCTGGGACTCATCGCCTGTCCAATCCTGTGGGTGATCTTTGCCTTTAGTGCCCTCTTTTCCTTCAGAGTGAAATGGCTGGTGAGTATCAACGTTCACCCCTCAGGCCCAGCCTGACTGGGCAGCCGTGTCTTGTTCTGAGTCCAGTTCTCAGCTCTGTTTTCCCTGAGTGTGGGCCCCAGCCACACACCAGCTTCCCTTGTGTCCCTTGTGTCAGTGGTTCTGTGGCCTTTTAAGGAAACTGGTTGGTAACCTCTTCTGCCTACTTATTTTGGTAGATCACCCCAGACCTCAGGAGCTCAGAACAACTGTCAGCTGTGTGCTGGCCTCACAGTGACTGGGTCCGGGCAACCCTTGTGTCCAGCTCACCAGCTGGGTCGTCGTGTGAGCTTGTCACTGTTGCTTCCACTCACTGTGGTCAAGGGAGTGGACACTGGGTTCTCTCTTCTGGACTTAGGAGGATGTAGAAGAGCAGATACTGATCCCGCTGTGTTTGAAACTTACAATCTCTTACCTGAGCCAAACTCTGTCTCGTTTGCTGCATTTGACATGCACAGGCTTCATGCATCGTAGCCCTAACTAGACTCCTGCTCGCCAGGCGTTAGTGTCTCCTGTCCCTGTTTTGCTGTTGCCGTGACAACTTGGTTTTGTGTGTGTACACTCATATTTTTCTGTTACAATGTGGGGGTTTTGTTCATTTTTATTTTGTAATCATCTCTATATATTTGTATCTGATCTTTCAAAAATTAGGCTGTGTCTTCAGTGCATTGATCCAAAGTCCTTTTATTGCAGCTTCTTGTGTTGCTTGGTTGGCTACATTCTACTGTGGGGTGAGATTTAAAAAAATAACCTGGTGGTTTATTCTTCTTTAGCTCCTTATGCCCAGGCCTGTCTCTGACTCTCTTGAAGGGTAACTTGCTTATGTTACCCCGGTTTGTTTTCAGTTACTGAGTCTTCAAAAGAAAGAAACCCCAAACTTCCATGTGAATATTCAATGAGCCATTTTTTTTCTCTTCGATAATCTTTCTTCCCCTTCCTCCTTCCCTCTTCCTTCCTCCCTCCCTCTCTCCAATGGTAAAAGTGTCACAGACAGGACATGTCTGCATTTATTGTGTACCAACCATTCTGGTACCCTGTGCCCATTCACAGTGCAAGCTCATGTTTTGCTTTCACAGGAAACCTGGCATTAGTTGAGCCTTTAACTTTTTGTGTGATTTTTGTCTGTCTGAGTACTGCTTGTCTGTATAGCGTGGCCATTTCTGTGCACTTTCCTCTCTCTCTACTTGCTCTACTCTTTGATTTGTTTCTATTTATTTGCTCAGCAAAGGTTTTAAGAGTTCTCCATCTGTCAGCTTGGGTGTGGGACATAACCAGTAGACAAGCTCGGTAGCTGTCCTACAGAGCTCTTGTTCTAGAGGAATGGTTGACAGGCACTAAAAGGTAGAGTTGGGATGTGTTTTGGGATGTGAGCCCTCAGCATGTGCGACAGCTGCTGTGCCTGCCTGAGCTCCTGCCTTGCCATCACCAACTCCAACCTTCTGGAACCATAAGCCAGAATAAATGCTTCCTTCTGTCTGTTGTCTTGGCCTTTGTGTTTTATCACAGCAACAGACTCGTAATTACAAGTCTGAATGAAAATGACAACTCCCGGTGAAGGATTGGTGCCTTGTACACATCAGTGAGGTGTCTTCTGCAGGCAGAGGAGTCTCATTGGTTCCACCTCTGACCTGCAGCACTTGCTTTATCACCACAGCCTGCCTGGTCTCATTTAACAGTGTGGAGAAACGTCGGTTTGAACTAGTAACTATTGCTTGTTTCCCTTCTCCTAGGCTGTAGTGATCATGGGTGTGGTGCTGCAAGGTGCCAATCTATATGGCTATATCCGGTGTAAAGTGGGCAGCAAGAAGAACTTAACCAGCATGGCTACGTCGTATCTTGGAAAGCAGTTTCTGAGACAAGTAGGTGTTCTCTAGATATGATCTGTGACTGATAGACTCATGTCTGACTTTTGTATGTAGAGTTTACTTTTTTCAAATGATTGTTTTAAATCATTCTTAACGTATGGGTGTTTTGCCTGTATGTCTGTAAACTACATGTGCTTAGTACCTGCAGAGGTTAGGAGACAGCATTGATTGGATGCCCTGGGACTGGCATTGCAGACACTGTGAGCTGCCATGTGGGTGCTGGGACTCAAACACTGTCTAGAACAGTGACTAGTACTCTAGCTGAGTACTACTGCTGAGCTATCTCTCCAGTCCACCAAATGCTTTGTAGCTCTTTTTTTTTTCATAATTATTTTAGCATGAGTTAACGGCAGAGATTTTGTTTGCTCTTTGGAGGCTTCAGGATATTCCAGAAATGTCTCATTAGTTCTTAAAATTACTTTGAAACCAAGAGAAATAAACTATCATTGACAATCACTCATTTTCATAGATTATCTCAAGGTCAGCCGCTTTTCACTAATGGTGAAAATAATAATAATAAGGTGTTGGGAATAAAGTACTGAAGGAGCTGGCACGGTGGGTGGTAAATGCAGTTTTCCTTGGCCTGGTGCTATGAGCCCCATGGTATGAAGTGAAATAATGCTGCTATTAAGAAGTCGTTTTCCTCTGCTGCAGAACACTGGAGATGGTCAGACTTCATGAGTAAAGATGGAGACCGTGTCGTGGACTCTGGGAGCAACGGACAAGATTCTTGGTGTTTCAAGCCCAGTCTGTTGCAGAGTGGGGTTTTGTGTTTCTTTTGCTACTTAAAAGCTTATTTAAAAGAAGGAAACCACATGGGGCTGGAAACAGTGTCAGAGTGTGTGTTGGGTGTATGTCTGTATAGACAGTCCTGTAACAGCAACAAGTCCCAAATCTGTGTGTGCTTTGCACATATGAATGGACCTTTGCATTTGCATCCATAGAATGTAGGAGGAGGTGTTCAGTCTGTTTCAAATGTCTGTGCTTTCATAGTATTCCTGTGTGTTGGTTTTCGAGGTAAGTTTTGATCAGTGGTAAGGTGAACATGTTGGTTTATGTATGAATTAGAAACAGTTATTAATTTCAATGTGTTCTTTATGGTAAATTTCTTTATCTTAGATTTGTATAAGCAAGTAAAAGCTAAATTTGGACACTAGTGTTAACTGATTTCTAAAATTTTGTTATTACTTAGTAGTAAGTCACTCACTCAAGGTCCACGGGACATGAGTGGGCCTCTGTAGCCGTGCTGGATGGACGGGGCTGTTTCTGTGTGTCTTTTGTGGCCATAGATCACTCTGGAATTGTCTGAAATCTCTTAGTGGTCTTTGCGTCAAGTTAAGGAAATATTACCTTTTATCAAGAATGTTATTCTTATGTAATAATGAGAGTCATTGCTTACGTACGTGGCATAATAAATGCCTATAAAACACTGAATTTATTTTTTCTTGTTATAATGGGGATATTGTAAATTACATATTTGTATTAAGGTTATTTCCTAAGACAAAGCAATATACTATAGACTAAACCAAATGTAAACTATTATAAGCAGCTGAATTCTTTTTTAGCCACTGTAAATCTTGTTGGAATCTTTAGGTTATGTTGTGAATACATTTGTCCATTATTGGCACATTTTAAATGTCTTGTTTATTGGATAAGGGTTTTTATTAGAGTGGAGCTTATGAGGTGGATGACTTTATATTTATATAAAACTACAGTTGACAAAGCATTAGCTGTGTGGTCCCATTTAGTCGTGGTGCTGTGATACCTTTGAGGAGACTGACCTTTGGCTGTTGACTTACTCAAGAAGACACAATCACAGGAACATCTGCAGAGTCTAAAGGAGATGAAGCTGGGAAAGAAAAGCGCATTCCAAAGCCCTCCTCTTCCTCGGATGAGTTTATTAAGTGCTGTTTGCCGTCAGACTTGCCACCATCCGTCTCTCCATCTGACCAGGATGGCTGTACTTACTAAAGATAGTCTCTGTTTGATCCGAAAGGTCTAAATCTTGAGGATTGAGAGGATAACTAGCAGCTGTTGGGGGTGACCATGTTGTTTTTGATCCTGAAATTTTAAACCGGCGTGGATTTACCTTTGAACTATGCAGGATCCAGCTCTTGCCCCCTTAAGGTTTGTTGTTTTGTTTTGTTTTTTAAATTTACTTTATATCCCAATCACAGTCCCCCTTCCTCTTCTCTTCCCAGTCCCATTCTTACAAATCCCTCTCCCCATTGTCCCTTCCCCTTCTCTGCAGAGAAGTGGGGCCCCTCTTGGGTACCCTATGGGACATTTAGTCCCAGGAGAACTAGACATCTCCTCTCCCACTGAGGCCCAGCCAGGCAGTCCAAGTAGGGAACCAATGGGAAGGAACCAAGATGGTCCCCACTCCACTTGTTAGGGGACCCACATAAAGACAAAGCTACACATTTGCCACACATGTGTAGGGGGTGTCGGTCCAGGTCCTGCATGCTCCCTGGTTGGTGCCCCAGGCTCTGTGAGCCCCCATGGTCCCAGGTTAGTTGACTGTGGGTCTTCTCATGGTGTCCTTGACTACTCCTTGCTCACTTCTGTCCCCAACTTTTTGGCAAGACTCTCTGGACCTCGACTGCTGTTTGGCTGTGGGTTTCTGCATCTGTCTCCATCTGCTGGATAAAGCCTCTCAGGAGACAGTTATGCCAACTTCCTGTCTGCAAGCATAGCAGAGTTATCATTAATAGTGTCAGGGTTGGCTCTCTCCCATGGGATAGGTCTCAAGTTGGGGCAGTCATTGGATGGCTGTTCCCTCAGTCACTGCACCATCTTTATCCTCAAGCATCTTGTAGTCAAGACAGATTTTGGGTTAAAGGGTTTGTGGGTGGATTGATGTCCCCTTCCCTGCTCTGGAAGTCCTGCCTGGCCACTTCAGTCTCCATATCCCTGTCTCTATCACCTCCCATAGACTCCCCATATCCTCTCCTGTCCCAGGCCTCCAGTTAGTAACCAGAGATTCCCCCCCCCCACACACACACACTATTTAATGTCCCCTCTGAGTTTTTTCCTTCCCAGCTGGAACACGACAACTGATTCCTAGATTTCATCAGCGAGACTTAGTGTGGCCGTGTGACCAGGTTCTGGCCCTTGGATACACGTCTAGCAAACAGGGCTTGGGCATCCTCATCTCCTCTCCATTTTCATCCTCTGTCTGATGTTTTGAGAATTCCTTCCCCAGGGAGATGGAATCAGGTGCTGCCTCTCCTTAGGAGGCCCCAGTGGCAAACTAAAGGGCGATTCCACCAGAGATCAGTCTGGTGAACCAGTGCGTTTCTTGGCTTCCCTACACCACATGCTGAACAAGCTGCTGTGCGTAATCACTGCCGCACGGTTGGGAAAGGGTCTGAGAGGATAGGCGGTGGTTGCTTTGTATCTTCCCGTCAGCCTGGATTCGATGGCTGGGATGGATGTCACAGCGGGACTGAGACCATGTCTATGTCCTTCAGTGTCTGCCCTTGACTCACATGTGAATGGAGATCACGCCGACCCCACCCATCACAGTGTATGCCCTGCTTTTTAACCTGCGCCGTCTCCTTTAGTGATGTTGCCCTATAACCTCGAGAGGGAAGAAGGAAAGGACCATTATGTACCATGTAACTTCCTGTCACAGATTTATAGGCAAGGCTAAGCAAAGCAAAATAATTACTGAAGGTTACTTGTGGTAGAGAGACTCTGCTCGCCAGGGGCTCCACTTGCCGTTTCCTAGGACCCCTGATTAGATGAGGTCATGTCTTTGTGGCTAATGAGACTGGGGTGAAAGGGCTGATTCTCCAGTCTTTTGTTCCTTAGCCTAGAGGTGGTGGGGTCTCAGGCAGCTGGACAACAGGGTCCCTCTGCCTGGTTCAGTGGGGCCAGACTGCTAGCAAGGACCCCCCAAACTTTAAGAACCCTAAAACCTGTGTAGGATGACCCCATTGGCTTCCTGGTTAATTGGTTACTATCGCATGGCAAACACCGCAGAGCCGAACAGCCTGCTGGGCCAGCATAGCTGCGCAGCCAATAGACCACAGTCAGAAAACTTTAAAAATACGTAAATCGTTGTGTTTATTTGGTCTGTGCACCTATGGTGGTCACAGGACAACTTGCAGGAGTTGGCTTGCTCCTTCCATCCCATGGATACTGTGGGTCAAACTCAGACCATCCGACTTCGCACCTCTATTCACTGAGCTGACTCACTGGCCCTATGAACCATTTTCAGAAAAGTCTTGGTTCAGCAACTTTTCATTGATGCTATTTCCTATACCAAAGAAAGAAGGTGGGTTTCTTGTCCCTTACTGCAAGGTAGTGATCTGAACAGTGTGGGGTCATAGAGACGATGAGGGGTGAGAGCTGCTAAGTCCATGTCCCATCTACGTTGACAAGAAGCTTTGTACCTCCAGCCTTTGGTTGTCACAGATGTGGGACCATGCCACCAGGACTTTTCAGGTTCTCAAGAGAAATGGAGAATTAATATGAAATCTGATCTTTAAATAAATATTAATTCAATTTAAAATGTAAGAGAAAACACATATGGAACCAAATTAAATATACACTCACAGGTCATAGACAGCCGAGCTAACTTTGGGATAGTGTAATAATTTTGACCTTCATACTAGTGGGAGTCCCCCTGCATCAAAGCCTGGCTGCACTAATAAAATAGACTAGCTCCTGTGAAAGCTTACTTGGAGGTTCTGGAACCCTGTTTGCCCTCTCCGTCAGCTTTTAAACTGCCTCCTGGGTTTCCTGGCAGGGGAGAGAAACCGGAGTCTATCCTGAAGATGCTGATGGTTGCCTGAGACTTTTAAAAAGAGCCAGAGAACACGAAGACCTACAGAAACCATCAAAAGCCAGTGTATGTGAATGAAGGACAAAGAAACAGTCAAAGCAATCAAACCCAGATGAATGGATCAATAGAGTTGATAGTCTTTGGTTAGCCTGGTAAAGGCAAGAGGCCTGGTGACTAACTTAGTGCTTTCCTCAGCCCATGTCCTGTGAATCCCCCCCCCCCACGCCTGCAGCATTGTTAGCAAGCAGGGGCTGTCATATTAAGCAAAAAGTAGTCATGAAGACTGGATCCACGTCTCCATCTGGGCGAACCTCCTTGCAAATCATCAGAGTGCTTACAGTGAGGAGGGGGCCGAGTCATGTGTACAGGGGAACCGTTCCTGAGGACTGAACAGAATCTCCGAGACAGTGTAATTCCAAGCCCACAGTGAACACTGTTGGTCACGTAAGTAGAGTGGGAAACTGTTCCGTAGGTGACTAAAGGCCAGAGCTCAGGAAATTCAACCCTTAGGCGAGTGGCTCACCTTAGAATTCTAATCCAGGACAAACCAGTTATGGGAAAGTATGCGGACCTTAGTTCTTAGATTGCTTAAAACAAGTCGGATGGTAAAACGTGCACAAAACACGCCATGTAAATTATGAAGTGGCCAGCCTTCAGGATGAGAAGAGGTCCGGCGTGTTCTGAGGTTAACACAGCACTTGGTAGAAGGAAAACATTGAGGAACACAGGAAGAAAGATTTGGCTGTGAAGCTTATGCCGGCTGACTGGAGGTATTTCTTAACCCTCCCGATTTCACAGAGCGTCAGAGGAATGTGTAGCTTTGTGGATCGCTGGCAGGAGGCACTCTGATGATTTTTTTTAAAGTGTAAGGGGGAGCTTAGTCCAAAACAGTGGTCTCTGAGGATTTTGAGAGATCCTAAGATATGAGCTGGTAGTTTACTATACTTGTTTGTTCCTAATTATCTTTATAGTTGAAACATATCCTGCTTTCTGTTTTGTTCCCCGACAGCAGCTGAAATTTGGTAACGTCTCTGAATTTTTATTATTATTAAATTATTTCATTTATTTACACTCCGTCTAAGGCCATACCACCCTGAATGCGCCCAATCTTTGTAGTTCTAGGATGATTCCTATTACTGCAGGCTGATCTCTCTTTGTGTAACTCACATTTGGTCCACTAGATGGCAGTATATCAACGTATGTTGTACACGGAACTGCTAGGCACTTCAGCAGCCAATTGCTAGGTCTACGTGGGGAATGGAGTTCTAGTTTGCCTTCAAGAGATGCAGTGCTAAGTTCGTTCCTCCTGCTGCTCAGTTAATTGAAATCGTTGTTAATTGATGGATAGATGCCGAGTGACTATTATCTCGGTGACAAAGTACCCACTAGGGAAAGCATAGCAAAGCACCTGTCTCGTAGCACGGGCCTAGTGAGGCACGTCAGACAGAGGTGCAGGAACCTGCATCTCCTGTATCTTCTCTGATATGGCCAAGATCTCAGTTGGGGAGTGAGAGGACTGTGGCTGGAGGGTCCGCAGCTTTCCCAGGGTCCTGTAGATAGAGGCAGGTGAAGCTGGGACTCCCACGGGCTAAGGAAAGCTGAGCAGTACGGGCTTGGAGACGAACAGGGACGGATCCAAGGTCACGGAACAGCTAGACTACAGGGATCTGATTCGGAGCTAAACAATCCGCCCTAGGTTAACTGCGTACAAGGTCTTCTTAACCTAGAGCACCTAGGAAGTGCCTGTCTCCTCACATTAGAGCTCCCCAGAGAGGTGTGCGTGCGAACACAGAGGTTCAGATCAAAGGTTCGACTTCAGTGACAATGGAAGTTGGAGAATTCCAAGTGGTAGGCCAGCCCTGGGAACTGCCTGCTGTAGCCTCAAGGACAGCTCTTCCTCAGGAAAGGAAGTCTCTTGCTTTGAAGGCCTTGAGCTGGCCAGACCTCCCCGCCCAAATGGGCTGACTTCTTTTTCAGACAGACTTTCATTCTGTAGCCCAAGCTTGAGTTTGTGACAACCCTGCCTCAGCCTCTCCAGTTCTAGGATGGTAGGTGTGTACTGTACCACAGGTGTATAATCTCTTTGATGACGTTAACTGTCTACATAATACCGTCACAGTAATACCCAATACTGTTTGCTCAGCCGTCCACTGTTGCAACATTGACACAGAAACAGCACACCCTTCCAGGTGCCTGTGGACGCGGACATCTGGGGTCTCTCCCCCCTGTCACCCAGTGCATAGCCCAGCGTACCTGTTGGCATTCGGCAAACAGTAGGTGTGTGCTACCCCGTTCCAACCTTGGTGTAGGCAAACATGTTCTCACCTGTAGACATGAACTAGGCACAAAGGCTCGGTGTGTCTAATTCATGCGTTGCTTCCTCTGGGTCTCCCTCCATAGCACAGTAGAAGGACTTGTATGGAAGCAGGTGGGTTTCATCTTTGGGCATTCTTGTCTTGTGGTAAAAGCACGAAGATTTCAAACAGCAGAGCAAACCTAGGTTAGATCAGCATGTGTAATTGTGGGTCTGAGAGTGCCTGTAGCCGTGGTGTTAATCCTTTTGAGGTCAGTGTTGTCCTTTTTGAGACAGCAGATAGGGCTGTGGACAGCACCCACTTGGGGTGGAGGTATCCCTTGGACAACCGTTTGATTTAGTGCTTGATAGCTATGGAGAGACACTATGACCAAGGCAGTTCTCTGAAAGCATTTGACTGGGGGCTTGCTTACAGCTTCAGAGGGTTAGTTCACCATCATCGCTGAAGGAAGCCGGCAGGCATGATGCTGGAGCAGTAGCTGAGAACTTTATATCCTGACTGAGAGGTGCGGGGGTGGGGGGAGACAGAGAGAGACACACACACAGAGAGAGTGAGAGGAAGAGAGAGACAGAGAGACACAGAGTGAGAGAAAGACAGAGAGAGTGAGAGAAAGAGAGAGGAGAGGGAGGGAGGGAGGGGGGGGAGAGGCAGGCAGGGAGGGAGGGAGGGACAGAGAGAGAGACAGAGAGAGAGAGGGAGGGAGGGACAGAGAGACAGAGAGACAGAGGGAGAGAGAGGGAGGGAGGGACAGAGAGAGACAGAGAGAAGATATGCTGATATGCTGGCCCGTGGGCTTCTGAAATCTCAAACCTCATTAACAGTGGACACACTTCCCCTCACAAGGCCCCAGTTATAAGCCTTCCATTGACTGGAGACCAAGCATCCAAACATTCGAGCCTCTGGGAGCCGCCCTCATTTAAACCACCACATTGTAAGCACTTAATTACATACATATCTTGCCTGTCTGCACCACGGAAATCCCTTGCAGTTAAGATGAGTTTAACCACACCTTAACACTCTCTCAGTGTGTCCCTTCTCGTTTTCCTGGGATTATGTCTTACCATAGCCTCCTGGAACCCATGTTTCGCTCCTTACGTGAGATTGTATCTACGTACTGATTGCTTGGCAAGCAGTCATCTGTGTACAGTCGGATAACCCAGGTCAGAGCCAGGCCTGCGGCTGTTGCAGACTGACTAATAAAGAGGGAGAGCTCATCCTAGGAGGAAAGCGTTTCTGGAGAGCATTACTGCTCATAAGAGGTGCCGTCTTTGAAAAGGTGTCCAGTGGATGGTGTGAAATAAACCAGAAAGCCATGCAGAAGCGCACACACCTTTCATCCCAGCACGTGGGAGGCAGAGACAGGCAGATCTCAAAGCCGGCCTGGTCTACAGAGTGAGTGCCAGCCAGGGACTACACAGAGAGTTCCTATCTCGAAAACCTAAATAAACAAATAAGTAAATAATAAAAAACAAGGAAGGAAAGAAACAGCCAGAGAATTGTCAAGGAGGGGAATGCAAAGCTTCGGGACATATTTTCCAAACTCTCGGGGTGAAAAAAGGCACACGAAGTCACAGGAGCCACAGCTGCACTGTGTGTGGGTGGGGTCACAAGAACATGTACATGTGTGCACAGATGTACACGTCCCCGCTCCTCTCTGCTGCAACTACAGGAAGCGCCTACATGTTCTCGGAACGTCCAGGCTCAGTTGGCTCAGCGCTGTCCTGTGTGTACAGGACATGTCACAGGAGTTAGAAGTATGTTCCTCTGCTCTGCACTTCCTAACTTTATTCAGGGCGTCTTTAACTTTTTTGTATTACATTTTAGTTAACTCTGTGCACATGCTCGTTTCCTTCTCTCTCTCTCCCTCTCTCTCTCTCTCTCTCTGTGTATGAGAGAGAGAGACAGACAGACAGACAGAGACAGACAGAGACAGAGACAAAGAGAGAGACAGAGAGACAGAGAGATAGAGAGAGACAGAGAGATAGAGAGAGACAGAGAGAGACAGAGAGAGATGGAGGGAGAGAGAGAAAGAGATGGAGAGAGAGAGAGACATAGAGAGAGAAACAGAGAGACACAGAGAGACACAGAGAGAGACAGAGAGAGACAGAGAGACACAGAGAGAGAGAGACAGAGAAAGAGATGGAGGGAGAGAGAGAGACAGAGAGAGATGGAGGGAGAGAGAAAGTGAGAGAGACACAGAGAGATGGAGGGAGAGACAGAGACAGAGAGATGGAGGAAGAGAGACAGAGAGAGAGACAGAGAGAGGTGGAGGGAGAGAGAAAGATGAAGGGGGAGAAAGAGAGACAGAGAGAGAGATGGAAGGAGAGAGAGACAGAGAGACACACAGAGAGAGACAGACAGAGACAGACAGAGACAGAGAGACAGAGACAGAGAGGCAGAAAGAAAGAGAGAGACAGAGAGAGACAGAGAGAGCAGAGAGAGATAGAGAGAGAGACAGAGGGAGATTGAGGAAGAGAGAGAAAGAGATGGAGGGAGAGAGAGATGAAGGGAGAGAGAAAACGAGAGAGAGACAGACACAGAGAGAGAGACAAAGAGAGAAACACAGAGAGAGACAGGGAGAGATGGAGGGAGAGAGAGACACAGAGAGAGAAAGAGAGACACAGAGAGAGACAGAGAGAGATGGAGGGAGAGAGAGACAGACAGAGAGACACAGACAGAGACAGACAGAGACAGACAGAGACAGAGAGAGAGGCAGAGAGAGACACAGAGAGACAGACAGAGAGAGTGCGTGCTTGTGGAGCATATGTGGAGGTCAGAGGACAGTTCCTGGGGTCAGTTCTTCCCTTCCACCCTGTGGGCTCCAGGGGTCTAACTTTGGTCATTAGACTTGATTGTCAAGTGTTCTTATCCACTGAGCTATAACACCTGCTCTGGGTGTCTTAAATAAGTTTTTTTTTTTTTTAAATGTCAAATTTGTGGACTTTTTCTTTTTACTTGACTTTTCAGTAGTAATTTAAAACATTTTCCTAGATATTCATGATACATTTTCTTCCAAGTTACAAAACGTTGCTTCTCTTCTTCAGCTTTGAAAATAGTCAAGAATGTATTTACATACAGTACGAAGCAAGAATTCCATTTTACCTTTTCCCACGCACAGTTTGCTCCACACCTTGAATGAAGAGTGGATCCAAGATCCAAAGTCATTCTGGTAAATCCTCAATGCGCGCGGGGCCATTTTTTCTTATTTGTTCAGAGGGGCATTTTATATCTTCTAAATCCTCATTCTTCACTGGTGACACCCATTGCAGGTGTCTCGTCTGAACTACTGACAGTTGAGGGTGTCAGTCTCATATAGTTTGTCTTCTACCTGTCCTGTCTGAGAAGCTCTTACCTCAAGACTGTATTTCCCTACATCATGACTGAAAGTGAGAGACTTCTGCTTGTAAACTTCCCTGAACCGACTTGCTCTGGATGACAGTTATGGCACACATACAATGACCGTATGGATGGTTTATCCTCCTGGGTTCCTCAACTGCAGTATGGGAGGTACTTGCCCCAGGCGGCCAGTGCTCAGCTCCGAATATGAGATGCCTGGCGTAGGTTTTGTGCTGCGCACCCTTAACTCCCGCCCTCCAGAAGTACAGCAGGTAGAATCTTTGAGAATTTGAGGCTGGCCTGTTCTATATGATGGGTTCCTGACATTCAGGACTACCTGGAGAGACCCTACCTTATCTCCAGTAAATTAGCATAAGAGACACATAGTGTGGACCTGTATCTAACTTGAAATTCGTCAGTTGACTTGGTTGAGATTTGTTACATTGCATCACAGCAGTAACATGGCTGGCAGGCACAAGATCTAGTCTCTTGTCATTTTTCACAGGATAGTCGATTGCTGTAGCATCTGTTTTTCCCAAGTTGACCACCTACACTGGCTCTGTCACACACACTCTGTATGGGCTTCTGTTGGCATTTTGTCTAGGCTCCACCCTACAGTGACCTGGCAACAGCCTGACTCACTAGAAAAGGGGCTGCTTGTCCCTTCCTCCCTCTCTTCTCTTGCTATCTTACCCACTTCCCCCCTTCTGTCCCTTCTCCCTCCCCCTCCATGTGTTCATGGGAAGCCCTCCCCTCCTCTTCCTCTCTGCCTTTCTCTGTCTCTTCTCCCTCCCCTCCCAATGCCCTGAATATTCTATATTCTACTATTGTGTGCCTGATACCTCAGAGGGGAGGGATGCCTTAGCATGGGCCCACAGAGGCACCCCCCTTTCCTTATACCATACCACACCTCCACTGACCATATATTTTTCTCTTTTTTGTTCTTTTTTCCTTCTGTTTCCTTACTTGAACATCCAACAGCTCACTAAATCAGCATAGATCTCTTTTAACGAATTTTTTCATTTTAAAAAATTTTATGTGCCTAAATTTATGCATGTATAGTGTGTGTGTCAGGTGTCTGTGGAGGACAGAAAAGAACACTGGAGCCCCTGGAACTGGAGTTATTGGTGATTTCGACCTGTTATATGGCTGCTGGGAACTGAACCCAGGTCTTCTGCAAGAACAGCTAGTGTTCTTAGCCTCTGAGCCATCTTTCCAGCCCCTGGTGGAAGGTTAAAATAGTCTGTAAGAAACATCTCTCGAGCCAGTCATTAGAATTTAGAATCATTATCAGATAACCATTTTATATCTTTGTTAAAAACTAAAGAGCCCTGTTGGCTTCTCTCAGAATTCAGTTGAAACTGGAAGTTTGATGGAGAATGGTCCAAGATCAAGCTCAGGGTAGGCTGGGTGATTGGAAACCCATGTCTGTAAGATGGGAACAGGGAAGATGCAGAAACAACGCAAGAACTCTTCAGAGGCCACAGTCAGAGGTCACAGAGACTGTGGTGCTGAGTATGTATGCATCCTGGAAGACAGTTTGGGAACTTCTGAAGAGAATTCTGGCTGAGTTCCAGAAAAAGCTTTCTAGCCACCATGGCTGAAGAGGCTTGCTTCCTGCTCCTTTGGCGGATGAAGGGACTGAATGAGCATGCGGGTTGATGCTGGTTAACTTTCTTAGCCAGGGACACATTCGTACTTAAATTTTTGTGACTCGATGTTTACAGCTTGGCCTCTGGAATCAAACTTGTCATTGTATTGTGAATGGTCTCTGGCAGTTTTGCACACCCTGAATTTATAGTTGACCACCTAACCCTTCATCCTTCATCATGTGACTATGCTTAGAGATAGGGTTTTAGGAAGGAACTCCAATCCAATGTAATTGGTGTCTTTGTAGAGAGGTTTTGATACAGGCTCACAAAGAGGAGCTGTGGGAAACTACAGGGAGAAGATGACCTTCAAGCCAAGGAGAGCAGCCTCGGGCACCTACTAATACTTGGGTCTCAGTCTTGTAGTCTTCAGAATGGTGAGCAGGGAAATTCTTTTCAAGCCCTACAGTTGTATTGCATGTTACAGTAGCTCTAACAATAACAACCTGAGCATGTTTGTCCCAACTCTTACATTCAATAACTCTTGTGACAATTGCCAGCATCTCTCCTCCATTTCTGTCATTGTGTCCTGGCTGTTTACTGCTTCAGTGACCTTCACCCATATAAGGCTTTGAATTTATCCTGCTAAGGCCTTTGGCCCAACTCTGTAGTCTATCAGGTGTGTGTGTGTGTGTGTGTGTGTGTGTGTGTGTGTGTGTGTGTGTGTGTGCTCGTACACTGGTGGGGAGGCATGTGAAAGCTGGTTTTAGGGTAACTAGTCTGAACTTCTTGACCTGTTGTTCAGAGGCTTGTAATGTTTCCTAGCTTCATAGTTCGATTCCTCACAAGTAAAACAATTAAAACTACTACTCTTGGGGCTGGAGAGATGGCTCAGCGGTTAAGAGCACTGACTGCTCTTCCAGAGGTCCTGAGTTCAAATCCCAGCAACCACATGGTGGCTCACAACCATCTGTAATGAGATCTGATGCCCTCTTCTGGTGTGTCTGAAGACAGCTACAGTGTACTTACATATAATAAATAAATAAATTTTAAAAAAGTATCCTCCTGAGGGAGCATATACAGCAGTAATTCCCAAGAAAAATACCGAGTGACAATGGTTGAATAAACTACAAAAAATGTCTAGAAATACCCCAAACCAACCAACCAACCAAACAAACAAACAAACTACCACCCTGTTCCCACTTCTGCCTGGATGCACACCTCTTTGGTGACATTTCAGTATGAAATGTTTTTCCATTTTGTGTCTCAGCCTTCTGCTTAGGCCCCTGGTTCTCTCTTGTGAATGGTAACTTCTTCATCAGCAGCTGGCCTCGTGTCCACTTCACACAAGTGTTTGGCATGGGTCATCTCCAGGAACAGACACTGGGTGAACATTTTTGTGCAAACTGAGGTAAGATTCTCTTATGTGAGTGCTCAGTGCTAGGCTGATGGTCCACATCAACTTGAGGGCTCAGCACCTCTGCTTCTAGTAGCTGAACGTAAATGGCTGCTATTTCCTTCATGGTGAAAAGAACATGCTCTTGGTGCAGTGCAGAGTCTGTCTCTTAAGTCTATGGTCTCCTGGTTGGTGACAGGCTCTAGGTTTTATGGTTTGAACATGGTGTGTCTTCCTGGTCATAGGCTCTGAGTGTTACAACTTGAATGCATTGTGTCCATGGGATGAGGTATTAAAGGTTTAGTCCCCAGTCGATGGTCCTAGAGGTTTCAGTAATTGTTTTATTGTTGACTCTGCCTAGCTGGAGGAAGTAGTTTACTGAGGAATGGGTCTTTGTGGGTGTTTTATCCTTGCCTTTTGCTTCTTTCTCTGATTCCTGTCTGCTACGAGATTAAATAGCTTTTATCACATGATCCACCCACCACGATGTCCTGTCTCAACATGGGCCCAGAATCTGTGGGGCTAAGCTTATGGACAGAAACCAGAAGCCAAAACAAAACCTGTTTCTCTTTAACTTGTTTGTACCAGGAATTTTGTCATAGTTACAAGAAGAGTTAACTAATGCATGACTGTAATTCTAATACTTGGGAGGCTGAGGCTAGAGGATAGCAAATTTAGTCTAGCCTGGGCTACATATCAAGATTCTGTGTCAATCAAACTAAGCCAAACCAAACCACCACTATCATGATCAAAGCCACCAGCTATATAGGGTTCTGGTTGTGGTACCTAGAAGAGCTGTTTTGCCTCCTTTACTGTTGGCCCTTGGATTCAGGACTCGATTGAGAAAACCATCTCAGACAACCCTATGCATCTTAGCTTCTCTCTTACCCAACCCAGTCTTACTTTGTTGTAGTGGATAATTGCCTTCCCTATGTCTGCAAGTGTACATTAGTGGGGACTAGGGAGAAGTGCTTCCTTTCCAGTCACTGTGACTTAGTGCCTTGAGAAAGGCAACTTGGAAGGAGGAGTTAGTCTTAGCTCACAGCTCAGGGGTATAGCCCATCACTGTGGGGAAATCAAGGCAGCAGGAATTTGAAGCAGCTAGTCACAGCTGTTGTCAGAGCGGAGAGGGGAAAGAATGGACACATTCATGGTCCCAACTCTCTATAATCTTAAACCCAGCCAATGGCATCTTCTTGGGACAACTAAGCTAGTCAAAACCCTCACGACCGTGCCCACAGGTCGCCTGATGAGGTAGGCCGTTCCTCCCTCATCGAGACTCTTTCCCAGGGTCATTCTAGACTGTGTTAAGGACGAGAAGCGACCATTATTGTTGCATAGTTAAGATCATGGCAGGAACTCTGAGCTTCCCTTTTGATGGGACCGTTTCGGACCATTGATGAGCCTACAGGAAGCCGAGCAGTACCAGAGACTAAGTACTTGGCAGACACAAACTTGGTTCCTGGTTGAAAATGTAGATGCCCTTTGTCTTGATTGAAAACAAGAGATGGAAACAAGATGAAAACAAGAGATTGAAAACTCCAGATGGAAAAGAACGCTGTGCTTCAGAGTTTCGACAGTGCAAACCATTTAAGAGATTTAAACTTAAAAGTTTCTGTCCCCTGCTATGGAAGCAAGGATGAAAAGCCTTTTGGGTCATGATGTTCATCTGAGCCCCGTCTGAGGCTCGTGCGACTCCAGTGACCATCTCAGTGAAGGAAACAGATAACTCTCAAAGAAGAAACACTCGATTGTTTTCCCAAAGAACATTTTTCAAAGCACAGTTTAAAACTCAGCTCACTTTTGGGGGATATTTTTAGCATCTTGAGAATGTTCCAGATTGCTGACTCAGTAAGCCCAGGCTCTTAAAAATGCATGTTTTTAAACGCCACAATGCAACATTGTCTAAGCGCCTTGCCATTTGAGACTGACTGTATATTCTGAAGTCTGCCTTGGTTGCCTAGGGACTGTTCGAAGCATTTCTGGGCCCCAGACACTCCCTCCTTCCCAAATGTGATGAGAGGACACATTCCCAGCATAGTACAGAGAAGAGGGGCCCCAGGAGTGGCGTGTGAAAGGACAGAAAGTTACTGTGCTTCTGGCTCAAGGCCGAAGGGGCTTCTCAGCTAAGGAAATTTAGCATCCTAGCTTTGAAGAGAAAGAAATGAAGGCCGAGGGAGGAGCGGTGCATCTCCACGAAGTTCCATTTGCTTGCTCTTCATTAACCTTCTGGGAGGGAGGGTGTCATGGGATGCTTGGACCATCTCCCTTCTGCTTTGGTGTAGCCCCTACTTGGGTATTGTTCCATGGTTTGGTTAGATTTGGTCATAAGCAGTAAGCTTGAAGCACAATGGCTGCTTCAGGAGCCAGAAGCAGGAGGCATGACTCAATGTGCCCCGGTCTGAGACACACCACATTAATAAAAACGTGTCCATTGTCTTCTCCAGTCTGTGCAAAATGTACGCGAGTATAGGCACTGAACTACCACGGTTTGGTTTACAATGCTCTGACTTCATGGTGGTGCAAAAGCCAACATACATTATTATCCTGATGCCTGTGCTCAGAAAGAACTGGGTTTTGCCCAGCTCTGGGCACTCTGCAGTCCCCTGGCATATTGAAGGCAGGGAAGGCTCAGCTATGGTATTTAGGCATATTAAATGCAGTTCTGATTTAGGACATCTTAAACTTACCGTGGGTCTGTCAGGATACAAACTGAGGACTTGCTACCTATGTGGTTTATTCAGGCAGAGAGGAAGTTTCTGTAAACACAGCAGAGGGGAAGACCCTCTGTAGTTTGGGGATTAAGAAACAGATAATTTTCTACCATCTGGCAGGACAACAAAATCCTTCCTGTGAGCCCCTAAATGTTGCAAGGTTTTGGAGGGAACGGGTACTATTGCATTCTTCCAATAGCGTTGGTCCCACTGAGTTCTCTCAGGGAAGGCCCTATATAAGCCCAGGCCATATGGAGGCAGAGCGAAGGATCTAGGTCTTATAACTCCTAGATTAGCAACATGTCAGGATATGTCTGAAGCCTGACTTTAAGGGGGTGCCATGATTTGAATGAGAAGTGACTCCCAGAGGCTCAAGTACTTGAACACTCAGTTCACAGTTTTGCTATTTGGAGAGGTTATGGGACCTTTAGGGGGTGGAGCTTTGCTGGAGGAAGTCACTGGGATGGGCTATGAAGGTTTGTAGCCCCACCCCTTCCAGTTCACTCTCCCTGCTCCCTGCTATGGTTGAAGATGTGATCTCAGCTTCCTTCTCTGGCTTCCTGATGCCATACCTTCTTTGATATTATGGACTCTCCCTCTGGAGCTGTAAGCCAAAATAAACTCCTCCCATGGCTGCTTCTGCCATGGTGCTTCTAATTACCGCAATAAAATGTAACTGTTACAGGAAGGATGTTGACAGGGGCTTTGCTGATGTTCCAAGTCAGCATGCTCCTCGGTCCATCGCCCGAGTCCAGTCTCCTCTATAGCCTCCCTTCAGCATGCCAGCAACCCATATCTCAAGAAAAAGGGGAGGGGAAGGTTCTGGGTTTGTTCTCACTGATTCTCCCAATAGCCATTTTAATGAGCGAATCTCAGAGCAGGCTCTTCGGACCAGTAGTTGTAGCCTCATTGGGAAGTTCCTAGAGAGGTTAATGAAAGTTTTCCATCCATCTCCCAAGGTCAGCAGCTCTGTGGGGGAGGTACGGTGGGGCTGCATCTGACCATAATTTTCAGGTAAACTTTGGAGAGCCACTGTTCTAAATAACCACAGATTAAGCCACAATCTACAACCATGAGTCTTCTTGGCTTTTCTATAATTTAAGTCTGACTTTTCATGTTAACGGTATCAGGTCAACTTTTACAAATTAGGCACTAAAGAGTCTCATATGATACTAATCCTTAGTAATATCGTACTAGACACTGCAAGTTTCTAGCATTTTCCCAGAGAATTTTAATATGCAATTTGAAGGGGGAAATAAAGAGTGTAATGGTGCTGAATTTGCCATTAGAGTGAGTGTGTTAATATAAACCGGGCCATTTTGATTTGGAGGAGGAGAGAAATGGCAACAGTTTTCTGTTTCTAGCAAAGAGAAGGAGACACGGGGAACAGGGCTGTTGTTTTTAACGCCCTCTACAGTCTGATTTATTTAAGTGTGGGCTCTCACACTGGGGATGTGTCCACAGGAGCACATCTGACCACCTCGTATCGTTCCTGCGCTCCAGGACTTCAGACGAGTTTGTCTGGGTTTCTGGAAATTAGAAACTTAACGAGTTAGATTTTCAACCTTCCCAAAAGCTAGAAAATAGCAGGGCAAAGCTCATGCCTCTACATCAGGGATGCTGTCTTACAAGACCACACCCTGACACAGGATAACAGCTGCTGGCGGGTCTGTGCAGGTACTGCCCACAGTTCTGTGCCTCAGTGGTTTTCTGAGCTCTTGAACATCTTTTTGCTCTTCTATTTTGCCATCACAATGAGGTCTTCAGTGTGGACCAAGAACCTTTGATTACAGTCTGTGACCCTGTTTCTTTGGTTATAAGTTACAAGAGGCCGCTGAGTTAAGGTCCCAGGTGTTGCCGCCCCCATCTTTTTTTTTTTTTTTTAAGATTTATTTATTTTATGTATAAATAAATACATTCAGACACACCAGAAGAGGGCATCAGATCTCATCACAGATGGTTATGAGCCACCTTGTGGTTGCTGGGAATTGAACTCAGGGCCTCTGGAAGAGCAGTCAGTGCTCTTAACCACTGAGCCATCTCTCCAGCCCGCCTCTCCCATCTTTTGAAAATAAAAACATCTTGTGACTCTGCAGTTTCATTTTTATGGAAGATACATAAATCGATAAAAAAAAAATCACTAAACGTTCCTAGAAGTCGATGAGCAGAAGGAAACATCATCTCATCATTTGATCTGGGGACTCAGAAGAGAGACTCAGCTTTTGGTGGCACACAGACCGTTTGGAGTCAGAATGGTAACTAGAAGACTGACTAGCCTCAGACTTCTTTCCCGGAAGCCTGAGCCAGTAGAGGACAGTACAGATGACCTCACCTTAATCTCCTGCCCTGGTCCTTGGTCCCTCATTATTACCTTGGATTTGTTTTTCTACCTGCTTCCCTGGGAGGTGGCACTAGACTCTTCCCTAAAGCCTGGTGGGTACAAATGCACCACATGTCCCTCATTCTGATGAACATTTGTACTTTTAAAGCTGGCTGTGGTAGCACACGCCTGTACTCTCAGCACTCAGGAAGTTGAGACAGGATTGTGAGTTTAAAGACACTGAACTAGGTGCATAGTGAGACCTTGTCTTGAAATAAGTGATGTAAAAAAATGTAATAAAATGTCAATGCCTCTGAATTGAGGAATGCCGCACTGTCTTACATATGGACCACGTGTACTAGTTGTTTTATTGCTATGGGAAAACACCATGACCAATAGCACTTTATGGAAGAAGAGAGAGAGAGTGAGTGAGAGAGAGAGAGAGAGAGAGAGAGAGAGAGAGAGAGAGAGAAAGAGAGAGATGAGGGGAGAAGAAAGGAGAGGAAGGGAGAGAGAAGGAGAGGGGGAGAGAGGGAGGAGGAGGGGGAGGGAGGGAGTGAGAAAGAGTAAGAGAAAGAGGAGGGGGGATGGAGGGAGGGAGGAAGAGAGAGAGAAGAGAAGAGGAAGGGAGAGGGAAGGAGAGGGAGAGGGAGGGAGGAAGGGAGGAGAGAGAGACAGAGAGAGACAGAGAGAGAGGAGAGGGTGAATGGGAAGGGAGGGAGGGAGAGAGAGAGGGGAGGGAGAGAGGGAGGGAGGGAGGGAGGGAGGGAGGGAGAGAGAGAGAGAGAGAGAGAGAGAGAGAGAGAGAGAGAGAGACTCCTGTGGCCAGAGCAGGAACCTAAGAGCTTGCTTCTCATCTGCACAGCTAAGCAGGGAGGAGCTGGAAGCACATGGGGCTGTGACTCCTCCAAGCCCACCTCCAGCAATTCACTCCCTCCAGGAAGGCTGCACCAATGGGAGGCTCTGTGACCTCAAATAGTACCACTAGCTGGAGGCCAAGTGTTTAAATACTTGAGTCTGGGGGCGGGGTGGGGGCACATTTTTTTTTTTATTCAAACCGTGGCCTTTCAAACAGTGCTGTTTGCTCTTTCCTCCCAAGGAGCCTCAGTCTTCATTGTGAGGCTTGGAGAGAGTCTCAGAGCCAGCCACCCTGCTACACAGCAGGATGTGTTAAGCAATAGCTGAGGGAGCGTTAAGGTTTGGATAGGAAATGTCCAACAAGGGGCTCACCTGTTGTTGCAGTCCATCCAGTAATGAATGCTGTTTAGGGAAGTTATGGAGACTTTGGGAGGAGGGGCCCTGCTGGAAAAAGTAGGTCACTGGGGGTAGGGTCACTGGGGGTCATATGATTTCCCAGTCTCCATCAGGTTCTCTTTGCTTCTGCCTCAGCCCCATGCTCCCAGCACCATGACGTTCTGCCTCCCCACAGATCAGAATCAGTAGACCTGAGGGCTACAGAACCAAGACAAATACTTCTTCCCTTCGGCTGTTCTCTCGGGGACTCTGACATAGCTATGTAAGAGAGTGTCAAGGATGGGTTAAGAAATGAGCACTTCCTTCAGCCCCAGAGGGTTCTTGGTGGGGGGCTGGATAATCTGAATTAGAAAGATGAGCTAACAGGCAGAGGTGGGAGTTGCGGGGGCGGTAGATCACCCATTGGAAACCTGCAGAGGCGTGGCTGGCAGAACCCACCAGCGAAAGGCCACGGATGCGGTCAGAGTTGATGCTTCACGTGGCTGGAATCTTGCCCGCTTTCTGAATTTGTGCTTTACTGCGGATGGGTGTAGTCTGAATCATGGTGTGGCACTGATGTGCATTCAGTACAAACCAGACTTTCCGTTAAGAGCCCCTCTCATGACGGGCAGTGGCAGCGAGCTGAAGCTCCCACCGAGCGAGCCAGTGATCGTGACACTCAAGTGTCCCATGTTCCTAAGCTACAGTGATGGGTAAGTTGGGTAGATTGGATTCGTTTGGACTTGATGTTTTCATCTCACGCCGTTTATCAGGACATTGCCCATCTTAAACTGAGGAGTACTGGTCGCTGCAGTCAGTGGCCGTCTCAAGCCTTTCTGTCTGTCTGCTCTCACTGCCTCCCCCTCATCCCCAGATCTACCCACAACCTCAAATGCAATCTCAACGCTGCCTCATCCCCGAGCCCTCAGGGCCTCCTGACCTGCTAGTGCCAGACTCTGGGTCAGAATCCTGGCCACCGGCTTTTAAAGTTGTGCCCTTCCATGTTACACATCCTCAGCAGCTATGTGTGTTTATTTACGGAGGGTAACAGCTATTGCCATGCCGTGCCCAAACAAGTTTAGTGGGTGAGATCCAACAAGGGGACATCTGAGTTAGAGCAGCTTTGGTCCACGTGGCAGTGATCTGGGGGAAAGAAGGCAGGAGTCCCTCAGTTGCTAAGTTGCTAGGACATTGTTGTGACTGTACCGACCCCGGGGTTAATACTGGCCACCGGGGTTCTTGCTTCTTCTCATCCAACAACTAAAAAAAGATCCCACATGGATTTGCAAAAGTAGCAAGGCAATTTCAGAGTGATGTAGACGTGCAGACCAGAGAGGGGCACCTCTCAAGATTGTACCGATGAGTAAGAGCATTTGAGGACCCCATTACTGTCTGGGTCTTCCTTTTTTGGGGTTCAAGAGGAAGAGCTTAGTTCCTAAGAGCTATAGTGAGAGCCCAAGTTCTCTGCTTTGACTGACAGGCTTGGATTCCATAAGCTCTTGGTCACTGACGTCTCTCAAATGCATGCCGTCTCTCATATGCATCTGATTTTAATCAAAGACAAGCCCACTTATGCATATGCATGAGATGGTGAATAGGAGAGTTCCTCCTCAAAGGTTACTTGAGGACACACTTTACTGTGCATGTATCCTAAATCAGTCCAGGCTGAACTGGCCTTTCAGTCTGTGAGTGTATTTGAATAGAAACTAAGTTTGATATCATCAGGGCAGGAGAAACCCGTCCTGTTGTTCAGGAGTGTGTGGAGGTATATGTATAACCTGACGGAGGTGCATAGTTGCTTTGAGTTAGAAATGAGCCAGAGGATCACAAGGGAGAGAGAATGGCCACAAAAGACCCGGCCAAGAAAGAGGTCCAGAAATAGTTTCAGATGCTATAACCACACCTTGTCCTGTCCACTTAGGTTGTTTTGAGGTCATTTTCCTAGTCCCAAAGCTAAATACTTAATGCAATAGAGAAGTTTAATAACGGCAGTGGTTTGAACACCACGAGAAGCTCTAGGGGAGTGGCGTGGGGTCCCTAGCTCCCTAAGGGGCAGAAGGACAGCGCCTGACCAGGTCAGAACAAGGCATGAGTGTCTCAGGACTGGAGGAAGATGCTGCAGTCTTGGCCTGGGACACCTGTGGCAGTGACATTGGTCTGAGCTGATTTAGGCTGTGGGAGCAGGACAAAAGTCACAGCTGTCCACTCTCTTAGTTTCCTGTCTCCAGAGCTAATCCAGAGGAGCCAAGGATGGTCTCCACCAGCCCAGATCGATGCCCTGGACCTTCTACAGATGGAATCCACTCACAGGAGAGATAAAATGCAAACGGGGTGGAAGTAACAGTGCTGGGGCTCGGGGCAAGATAATCTAACCACTAGGGATCACTGCCTAATGGCAGTGGGAGTTGGTACCTACCTGTGCTGCATAGTTTTATGTCAACTTGACATAAGCTAGAGTCACCGGAGAAGAGGGAGCCTCAACTGAGAAAATGTTTCCATAAGAATGGGCTGTAGGCAAGCCTGAGAGGCATTTTCTTAATTAGTGGTTGATGGGGACTGGCCCATTATAGGTGGTACTATTCTTGGGCTGGTGGTCCTGGGTGCTATAAGAAAGCAGGCCGATCAAGCCACGAGGAGCGAGCCAGTAAGCAGCATCCCTCTATGGCTTCTGCATCAGGTCCTGCCCCTACATTCCTGCCCAGTTTGAGATGCTATTTTGACTTCTTCTGATGATGAACAGGGGCAGGGATGTGTAAACCAAATAAATCCTTTCTTCACTACTTGCTTTTTGATAATAGTGTTTCATCACAGCAATAGTGACCCTAAGTAAGACACTACTCCAACTGCCCCCCAACCCCTCCCAAGCTCTCACCCCACTCAGAGGCTCGCCAGTAGCCATTTCTCTCAGGCCAATATTCTTAGATGTGTTAGAATAAGTAGTAACCCTGATAAAGAAACTAACACAGGGTTGCTTTTCCTGCACGATGGGACACATTTATTCTAACGAGAGAACAAACTGCAAGACTACAGTTCCAAGTGTGTCTTATTATTCCCTGGTCCATGCTGAGAACTAACTTGCATTGAATGTCAAGATGGAGGTGTGTGTGGCTCGCCCAAAGGTCCATGTGCTAGAAGCTGGGTTCTTGGTCTGGTGGGATCAAGTATGGTGGGATCTTTGGAAGGTGATACTTAGGCAGTCCTCAGACTGGTCTCTCCTTTACTCTGGCTTCCTCTGTGGCCATGAACTCTCTCCCTTTTGCAGGTAGCTCCCCATGAGGTGATGTAGTCAAGAGTCTCTCTCATCTGAGCAGATGCTATGCTGTTTGGATTTCCAGTCTCCAAAATTGTGAAATAGATAAACCTTTTTCTTTTAAGCACCCAGACTCAGTCATTTTTGTTGTAGTAACAACAGAGGCCTAACATATGCATGGTGTTGATTCAGAGGAGTAGCAGCTCTTCTCCACTCAATATACCAATTGGATTAATTCCCAGGTTTTAGTCCTTCTAGAGCCCACTGAAGGTGAAGGGAGAGGAGCAAAACCCTTTAACAAATCACTGTACCTTATTGAATGAATCACTGTCCTCCATTTTAAAGGTGATTTGATATGCACTAAATACATTTGGGGGGGCAGAGAGAAGGCTCTGAGGTTACTGTTGGGACTCTGTAAACCCCACCCCTCAGTTACCTAGCAACAGCCAGGTATACCCCACTTCTCAGTTACCTAGCAACAGCCAGGTATACCCCACCTCTCAGTTACCTGGCAATAGCCAGGTATGCTCTGCCCCAGTGACCTGACACTATAAAAGGGGCTGCTTGCCCCCTCCTCTCTCTTGTTCTCTTGCTCTCCCCCCTTACCCCTCCTCTTCCCATTCCCTTCCCGCCCCCTCTCCATGTGCTCATGGCCGGCCTCTACTCCTCTATTCCTCTCTTCTCTCTCTCTCTCTGTTTTTTCTCTCTCTCTTCTCTCTCTGTTTTCTCTCTGTCTCTCACTCTCTCTGCCTCTACTACCCTCTTAACTCCCCCATGACTTGAATAAACTCTATTCTGTACTATACCGTCATGTAGCTGGTCCCTCAGGGGGAAAGGATTCCCAACATGGGTCCCCCAGAGGCATCTCCCTTGTCCCCAGGCCTCACTGCACCTCCATGGGTCATATCCCCCCAACCTTCTTCATCCTTTTCCTAACATTGGTGCCGAAACCCGGGACATCATTTTTTAACAATATTGGTGCCCCATGACTTTTAACAACAGTTATGAGAACTGGCTGTTCTTGCAGAGGACCCAGGCTCAGTTCCCAGCACCTGCTGTGGCAGCTCACAACCATCTATAATGCTAGTTCTGGGTATCTGGTGCCCTCCTCTGGCCTCTGTGGGTACTGCATGTGTGTGATGCACACAGACAAGTGCACACACATACTTATTTAAAAAAAACATTAAAAAAGTACATTTTTGGGGAGTGGGTCTGTATCTCAGTGGTAGATTTCTTGCTCAGTACTGCAAGGCCCTGGGTTCCATTTCCAGCATCCATCTTGTCAGGAAGGAGAACATTTTCTTCCTCTCTAGTTATTGGCATTGCTTTCCAGAACTATCTGACCCCCTCCTCCACCAACTCTTCAACATAAATCCTGACAGAAAGCTCACCCTGTGCTCTTCTACAGTCTCCTCTGTTTTTCAATCTTACTCACGTGAACCCTGATCTGTCCAGAAACCAAAGTCTCACGACCGCCACTTATGTGATCTTCCTTGCCTGCTCCATCTGTGTCACCAAACCCCAGGAACTGACAGAGACAAAGATGCCTTTAGCCAGGAGAGAGAGAGAGAGAGAGAGAGAGAGAGAGAGAGAGAGAGAGAGAGAGAGAGAATAGCATTTTGTATGTTAAAGCCTCCCTTTCTGTAGATGCTTGCATACAAATTCATGGGCTGGTAGATTCACATGCCATAAGGCCCCTTGGTCCCTGGGCCTGGGCTGGCATACTCAGCCAGGCCCCCCTTGATGGCGCTTGAACCGTGCTTGGGCTGCATACAGCAGTCAGATCTGGTTTTTGTGCTGCTCATGAGGCCCTAGGTTGGGCCTCCTTGCTTGGCATTGGAAGTTCATTCCTGGCTGTCTCATGACCTCCCAAGCCCTTCACTTCCCCACTGCCAAGAGACTTGATTCCACTTCCAAGACCTGGCGTAATCCACTAAATTCACAGCTTTCATAGAGCTCTGAAAACCCTTCCAATAACATGTCCCTAACCACATGGGCGCTTTCATCTCCTGATTTTTTTTCCCCCCTTTAAATTCTTTTACTGACTAGGTGTCGCCAGATCGGACACTCAAAAGTTAATTTACAGAGTCCCGAGTTTCCTTTAGGAGACACAAATTGAGATGCCAAAATCTCTGCTTTTCAAAGAATGTGATGTTAAAAACCACCCAGCTGGATCTGAGGCTGTCATTAAAAAAATAAAGGAAAGAAAAATAAGGAGGAAAAGAAGAAGAAAGAAGGAGGAGAAGGAGAGGAAGAAGACAAAGAAGAAGGAGGAGGAGAAGGAGAAGAAGAAAGAAGGAGGAGAAGGAGAAGAAAGAAGGAGGAGGAGGAGAAGAAAGAAGGAGGAGAAGGAGAGGAAGAGGACAAAGAAGAAGGAGAAGAAAAGGAGGAGAAGAAGAAGGAGGAGAGGAGGAGGAGACCACCACCACCATGAGGCTGTTAATGAACCCAAGAGGGCTTTCCAGACGCTCTAAGTCTTCAGTCCCTTCCTGTCCAAGGGTTGAAGCATTCTGATTTACACACCATCTTCTCCCAGATAACCTGAATTCTTCCAACCGAGCATGTTCCGTTTATTACTTACAAGAAACCATTCCTAACCCCATCCCTTAACCACCGCATCCACCCCTTTCTTAAGCTTCTGGAAGATGCCAGCAGATGGCGCTAGGCTGCCTGATTTTTTTTTTTTTTTTCTTCTTGGCCTTGGGAGTCAGACAGGGAGGTAGGTGGGGGAGAGGCCTGAAGTCAGAAGAACGCGGAGCCCAGGCCAAGATTTCTTCTGGCATCTGGAATTCATTAAAAACAACCCACAGAGCTGAATATAATTCTCCTTCGAAGAGAGTCGGGTGGGGAGAGAGGAGGGGGGGAGGAAGACGGGAAAACAGCAGGGAGGGGAGAGACAGCAGGGTTGAGTGTGGCAGGGCAAGGCAGAGAGGGTCCTGGAGAAGTGTGCCCCATCTCACTTGTCCATGTCAGCTCCCAACATTTCTGTTCTGGGGTCGGCCACACGGTGGAGAGGAGGAAGCAAGCAGCAACCAGAGGGTTCTAACGCAGGGTGGTGGGAAGGGATTCCCAGAGTTCTCTGTCTGGCTCCTCCTCACTGACAAGGTATCTGCTATGGGGGGGGGGGGGGGGGGCGGGGCACCTCCTTTGCACGCAGCCCTATCAGCTCACAGCAGGACATACCCGTGCTTGTGGAGGCTGTGAGCAGGTTCAATTCCAGGGACCGGAGAGGCCTTCTTTGTCACTAACCCCACTCCTCCAACCTCCAACTCAAATTCATTTTCTCCTGGGCCTCAACAGAAAGTGTTTTTCATGGTTGCTCAACCCCGCCACCTAGTGCTTAGCAGGAACGGTGTGAACAGCAGGTAAAAGACAGTGGGGGCACTTCGGGGAGGAGGCGGCTGAATGTCAGCGGGGAGCAGTCCCAGGTTTGGAGGCCGGTTCTTCTTTCTACTCCGGATACCCATTCGGCTAAGCTGGGAGGGAGCTGGGCTGGTTTGTGTCGGTCCACTGGGTGGCCCTGGCCAAGGCACCGGGCTACGGGACAGAGCTCCCAGGCTAGGCGAGGCTGTCTGTAGCCGTCCTTTGCCCTTCCCGGGTGCAGGTGTTGGAAGTCTGATCCTTGGTATGCAGCATTGGGAAGTGATATGGGAACTTTAGGTGCTGCCTAGTGAGAGGGCCACCACGGTTGCCCACCAGTATGATAGCATTCACCAGAAAGCTGATACTAGATGCTGGAATCTTGTTCTTCCTCTTGTTTGTCAGCATTCTGTCTAAGCTCCGCCCCACAGTTACCTGGCAAGAACCAGGCATGCTCTGTCCCACAGTTACCTGGCAACAGCCAGGCATGCCGGGCACTATAAAAAGGGGCTGCTTGCCCCCTCCTCACTCTCTTGATCTCTTGCTCCTCTCTTGCTCTTGCTTTCTTGACCCTGCTCTCTTCCCATTCTCTTCCCCGCCCCTCTCCATGTGTTCATGGCAGTCCTCTACTTCTCTACTCCTCTCTCCTCTTCTCTCTCTGCCTCTACTACCCTCTTAATTCCCCTCTTCATGCCCCGAATAGACTCTATTCTATTCTATACCATCGTGTGGCTGGTCCCTCGGGTGAGGGATTCCTCAACATGGGTCCATCGGAAGCAGCTCCCTTCCCCCATACCTCACTGCACCTCCATGGAACATATCCTCTCTATCTTTTTATAAACACATCACTTGTAAAACTTTGAACTCAAGAAATCTTTTTCCTTAATAAGGTATGCAATCACAGGTATTTTGTTTTAGCCACTGACAATTAGCGAGTAAAATCACCCTGTCAGCCTGTCGAATTTCCATGGTTCTGCTGGTTTTAATCAAGGACACGGGCTACCACGAACGGCGCTTTCACATACAAGAGCTACCAGCAGGGCCTTAGAATCCTCCCCGCAGGACTTGCTGAGTGACACGGCTGTGCCGCCAGCTTGACCTTGGAGCCTGTTGCCATTTTCTTGCTCTTGTAATCTTGTCAGCTACCCTCCTGGTTCTTTCTGCTCTGGGCTCACTGTTAGCTCCCTCAGACCATGTTACCCCCAGCCCCATCTCTCCTGTCCTGCTCTGCCTCATGTAGAAGCCGGCAAAGAGCTGACAGTCCTTCTTTTCACGTTCATCCTGGGGTCAACTCAAAGTTGGCACCACAGACTGGAGCCAGTGTGAAAGGTCAGATCTTGTCCGTGGCTGGGTAATTTGTGCCTGTTGTGTAAGCTATCATGGCCTCAGTTTCCTCATAGAAAAAAATGGGATAACAACAGCAACTAGGCCACTGGGTTGTTTTGAGGGCTGAGTTGACACATGTAAGTTGCTTGTTCGGGGCAACCACTTGATGATAATGGTCGATGTTGTTAATAGCTTCCCTTCTCTCAAGTCTGGTTGTCTTCAGGGAGTTCTGCTTTATGGGAAAGGGAATGTGGGTGGCTGTAATAGTCTGTGCCTGGTCCTCTAGACTAATAGTTTCCAAACAGCAAAGTAGGTTTGGAAACATATAACCACTCTCTTAGGATATATCAGGGAGCAGGGGACTTACTTTTCTGTGATAGGGCTAACTGTATATGTCCCAAAGCCCCATGACATTTCTCTCTTGGACACAAGCTAAACTACATTTCCCAGCCTCCCTTGTGGGACTTCATTCTGTGATTCCAGAGTGTCATTCCTATCTAGTTCTCAAGGCTGGCTCCATCTCCATCTTTTGTTTGGTTGAAGAGGACGCCAAAGTTCTGGGAGAGAGATGAGACAGGAGGATCCTCTCTCTTCAGAGAATGAGCAAAGCAACTCCAGGCCAAGGAAGACAAATTTTATTCTGTCAAGCCCATAAAATGTATCTTTGGATCACTTTATACCAAGTCAGCATGCTAAAATTAATTTTGGAATGTTATCGGTTAATCTTTCTGTCTTAGGATATACATATTTTAATATATATATAGAAAGACGCAGAAGTTCACATTTACAAGTTAATGCTCAACGTTTTAATAACAGGAATATTTGGGATCTCTCCTTTATGGTATTTGAGTGACTTTGATCCTCAGGAAGGCGGGTGCACACACAATTGGTAGCCCTTGGCCACATCTCACCTTCAGAAACACTTTGACATCTATTCATTTTTCTTTGTGACCTGCTATTGTCTGGAGAAAGCACATGGAAAATGAACAAGAAGGCAAGAAGAACATCTTGCCAAGGGTCTTCAATAACTTAGAATGTTCTATAGAACAGTAGGGTAACCATGGTTGACAGCAGCTAATTTCGAAATAATAGAAGGGATTTTGAATGTTCCTGATGAAAAGAAATGATAGCTTTTTAGGGTGGTGACATGTGCCAACCGTCCCCCTCCACTATACATTACATACCAGTGTCACAACGTGCCAATAAAACCATTAAAAGGCACCATTAGCAGAGGAGGAAAGCAGACTAGGAATTAGAACACCAAAGAGTTTTATCTCTAATTCTAACTTGGTAACAGGGGATGTTTTCTCCGCGTGTCCAAATCCTTGTCTTCAGAATATGGTGTCTTTGCTGGAGGGTTCTAGAAGTACTTCTCACCTCTAATGTTTGATGACTCTGTAGTCTTTGGGACTAAAAGTTGAAGAACTGCTTTAAAGCATCCAAGGTCATGTCCTTGTTCTGCCCCACTTCTGGCTATAGCTGCTCCCTTGGAGGGATTTCCTAGCTACTCTGGGAACTTGCATCTGCATGGGAAATTTAAGACTGGATCTGAGATGGCCTGTTTTCTTCTACTGAGAGGAATCCATGGGCCCTCAGAACTCCAACTTCTTGTTGCTCTTTCCTCTTTCCAGTTCTTGCTCCCACACTGCTTCCTATGAAGAAAAATCTTGTGTTTCTAAAGACCCCAACGCCCAAACTGTCTGTTCCAAGACAATGTTCTGAATTACAGATGTTTGTTCTCAATGGCCTTCAAACATTTCTGAGGCCAGAAGGCTCCTGGCACAGCCATGGAACATGTGTTCATACTCTAGTTAGGACCAAGGCCATAGCAGGAGTGACTCTCCTCAGGGTTGGGATTTTAATACGATGCTAGAGCCCCCAGCATGAGCACTTCCTCTTCTGAGCTTTGAGCAATCCACAGATTAAAAAGCCCATCTTTCCATGAAACTCAAGAGTTCTACGCAGATCATTGTGTGTGATCAGACTCCCATTTTCAAAGCCTGTGTTTAGCTTACCACAAAGAGAGGCATACTCATCATAATTGGGTCAGTGTTACTGTCTTCATTCTTGTTCATTCTGGTTCATTCCGGTTCATTACAGTTCATTCTGGTTTCAGTCTCATCTGATGATATATAACCTTGACAATTGAGTTTACTTAGTCATTTCAAACATTTTCTAAGTTTTATTTTTTTTTATAATTTAGGTCTATAATGCAAAAACATTGAGGCAAGCATACTCAGCCTGTATTCTCATTGAGGCCATACTTACAGGGTCAGTTAGTATGTATTGCAGATTTTGTTACATTTATTACATTATTCCAGATGTACTTGATATCACCATTTTCATAGCTGTTTTATGTAGAGGAATTTTAATCTAGTAACATGGCTGCTCTGGCAAGGGGTCATACCCAAAGACCTTCTAGGTCTTATGTGATCTAGCTGGAATGCAGACACACCCTTAGTATACATATTTAATCCCTTGGACTGGAACACACACACACACACACACACACCCTTAGTAAACATCTTTAATCCCTTTGGCTTGAATACAGACACACACAGTATACATCTTTAGTCCTAAGCAATGTAGGTAATGTTAGTTTGTAATAGGAAACGGTCATGTTTGAAAGTGAAGTCTAATTGAGGGGTAGACATAGTGATGAATCAGAGAAAGATTTGATAGAATGAGTCAGAGATAGGATACCCTAACTCTCACAAGAACAGACAGGAAAGAGAGGTGGCTTAAGAGAGCAGGAGAGAGAGAGAGAGAGAGAGAGAGAGAGAGAGAGAGAGAGAGAGAGAGACAGAGAGAGACAGAGAGAGACAGAGAGAGACAGAGAGAGACAGAGAGAGGCAGAGACACAGAGAGAGACAGAGAAAGAGAGAAGAGAGGCAGTTTTACCAGGATAGTTTTACAGAGACAGGTTGCAGGTGAATACAGAACAAGCCAGAGAATGAGGAGCCAGAGATTAGAACAGATTGCTAGAGTTAGTTAGAGGCCAAACAGAGCAATTCAGTCAGAATTGGAGAGAAGCCAGTTTGAATCAGTCAGCTTGGAGAGGAGTTTGAACCAGAAAAGCTGAGCGGAACCAGCCAGTGAGAATCCAGAAAGAACTAGAAAGGGTGGGTGTGATGGTTTGTATATGTTCGGCCTAGTGAATGGCACTATTAGAAGGTGTGGTCCTGTTGAAGTACGTATAGCCTTATTGGAATCAGAGTGTCACTGTGGGTATAGGCTTTAATACCCTAGTCCTAGCTGGCTGGAAGTGAGTATTCTGCTAACAGCCTTTAGATGAAGACGTGGAACCTGCACCATGTCTGCCTGGATGCTGCCGTGCTCCCACCTGGATGATACTGGACTGAACCTCTGAACCTGTAAGCCAGCCCCAACTAAATGTTGTCCTTATAAGATTTGCCTAGGCATAGGTTAGCAGACAATGGCTGGAAGCTGAGACATTCAAGATGCAGGTTTGCAGAAGATTAGATTGTACAGAGGCTACGTGCTTGCAGGTCTAGACCTAGAGACATATAGAACAGAAAAAGAAACACACTGAGCTCGGCCCAAGCCATGTATTCATACAGCTTGGGTATGACTTTCATCTCTCTGAGGAAATCGAAGCTACGTTTACAATTTCTATTCTGCATTGGATTATTTCTGAGCCCTTTGCCCATCTTTATGATGGAGGGTTCAGTGAGGGTAAGCAAAATGAAATAAGCAGTACAAACAGTAGCAAGATAACAAAGTGGCTCCTGGGATGGATCTGTGTTTCACCCAGTGCATGTTAGCGTTAGTATAACTTGTACCTGAAATTCCAGTTTAACTGTCTAGGTTTTAATAATTACTAGAAAAAAACGTATTTTTATTTTAAAACATGTGAAACACAGATCTAGAGAGTTCAGCAGTTAAGAACACTATCTGCTCTTTCAGAGAACCTGAATTTGATCCCCACCCATGTTGCTGCGGCTCACAACTCCAGTTCCAGGAGATCTGATGCCCCCTTCTAGCCTCCTCCTACACCAGGTACATGTGTGGAACATGGACACACATGCATGCAAAATACCCATGCACATAAAATAAAACAATTTTAGTGGAAAAGGTAAGTGAAAAGTAGTTAAGAATTAGCATCATGACATTCTTAGGCTAGCATCTTTACCCATTTGGGCTAGTGGAACAGAATACGCTGAGTGGCTTAAATAGACATTTACTGCGTACAGTCTGGAAGCCGTGAACTGTAAAGACATAGTCTGGCAAGCAGTCTCTCCTGGATTTTGCAAGTAGTCGTTTTCTCTTGATGCAGAGGGAAACGAAGCGTGTTCACACTTGCTCTGGCCTCTTCACCCATTCATAGGGCTACAGTGTAATGACCAAATTGCCCCCAAAGCCCCACTCCAAATCTCAGAGTTACTTCTGCTTTTTGGTGCCCACCAGAAATGTATTGTTACTATTCTTGAGACTTTGCTTGTTGATTTTTATTAATATGAGAGAGAGAGAGAGAGAGAGAGAGAGAGAGAGAGAGAGAGAGAGATCTCAAGACAGTACTTCAAATTCTGCATAGTTCCTTCTGGGACTACACAACATGCCTTCGGAGGATACGGAGAGGCTTTTGTGGTTTCTGTGAATATGTCCACTGTCCTCAGCATGTGGCTACTGCACACACCACACTAGACACTTCCATAGATGGTGCTGTGGGTTCTGCCCTGGTCTCCTTACAACTTTCACCGAAGTTCGAGGCCTAGAGTTGAAACGCAGATAAGCAAGTTCACGAGTCTGTGGTCTTTAGCTCTGTAACTCGCCCTTTTGACAAAGCCCTCCAAGCACAGCACATAGCTCAGCAGTGAGAACTGACCCAGGGGTGGCTCTCTCTGTACACCATGACTGGGTTGCTGTCCAGAAGACACTTGGCTGTCCTCCCCAGACAGCAGCCGTTCCTCTTCCAACTGACAAGCTGTGGTTAGAGGTGAAAGATTGTGCCTCTTCCTTCCTGTGAGAAGTTTTAGGAACATGTACAGTCTTCATTTCTCTCTCTATTCATTCCTCCCAGCTCTGTCCTGTTGTTTAATCAGTCTGTGGCTCTAATCACATCCATACCCATTTCTCTTAGAGTTGGGATGTCCATTTGTGAGGCCTTCAAGTACTGCCATCCCTTCAAATGACCTCCTCCTTTAGGACTCCTGCAGGCAGGAGTGAGCTGGTGGTTTTTCATCTTTACCACAGACAGGATGGGGAAATTGAGAGTGTGAAGAATTGAATTTAGAATCCCTTAAGACTATCCTATACTAATTCAATTTTTGAAGCATATGGAGTATTGGTGTGGTCCTGGAACAGAAGATCTGGATGAGAGAGAGATCCAGGTAACGGAACAGAAGTATTAGCAATGACACTGCTACCATCGTTCTGATAGTATTTATTGTACAGTTACTATTCATTGCAAGACATGGTATGTATTTCTCTCATTCCCCCCCCCCCAATCCTGTTATCATCTCTACCTGACAGTTGAGGAGATAGGACCCAAGAGGTTTGCCAGGTGTGAGCAATGGCATCTACTACTCCAGTTGCTGGAACTGTGGTAATGAGTTAAGGTTCATGTCTGCCCTGGAAAATCAAGGATGCATTAATCAACTTCTACGGACTTGACTTCTGCTCTGACAAAGACTCCCTTCTAACCTCAGTCCTTGCACTTGGCCACAACCTAAAATATGTGAAATAGAACCTTCTGTGATTCTTCCCTCCCCTCATCTTCTCTAAGGCTTACTCCAGCCCTCCTCAGCTGCCAGTGGCTTTGCATAATTTATCATTATTTAACACAAATCTGTTTGGATGTTTTAGTCTCCTGGAACAAATGAATGATAACAGCCTATGGCATCCATATTTTATGTGATAACGAAATAGCACTAGCTAACAGGTAATAGCAAGCAATGTGTGTGTGTGGGGGGGAAGGGGCATGAAGGTGCTAATGTCATTCCGATCACAAAAGCTGTTCCCTTCATCTCTTCCCTAGCACCCCACTCTGCTAAGTTTGTGGTGAAATTAAGATATGAAGAGGTCCGTTAAATGTAATTGTCAGTTCTTTGGAAATCTGGAGTAATATTCTGGTTTTGTTTCTTCTGCCCAGACATCACACAAAGGGATAAATAGCTTGAGTTTGGCTCTCACACTGAGTGTGCTCAGACTCTTGGCTCAAGGTGATACAAGGGGCCTGGAACATTCCAGAGGAAACAAAAGGAGGACAAATAAAGAAACACAGTGCTATGCCTGTCAGACTGGACTTGAATTGATGAAGGTGGCTGCAAGCTCTCCAAGGACTGGTGGCTACCCAGGTTAAAGAGCACCAAAGGAAATACACAGGTTCCCTGGGTTAGGAAGGCATGCCTGTGCCTGTTGTGAAGCCTCTAGACTTTGAGAGATAGACCAAGGTGACTCATTTCCTGAGAAGTGTGTTATCTCTGCCAGACAGACATCTGTGCCTTCCCTTGACCAAAAAGTCACCCATACAGAACCACTCCCTCTCAGGCCGATCAGCAAGTCTTTATTGCTCCCTAGGGTTGGTCTGGAGAACAGTCCCAATGACAAAGAAGGAAGGAGATCTTGTTGACTGTCTACCGGATTTCTGCTTCTTTTGCTTTTTTGGTGCCCCTAGCCCCAAACTCAGAAGCTACCAACAGACCAGAACGGATTGATGAGCTACTTGCCTTCAGGAAGAACGAAGCCATCACTAAACCAAACACATTTTGCTAAACGGGAATGTCTTACGCAGAGTTTCACTGCTGTGAAAAGAAAATATGACCATGGTGGCTCTTATAAAGGAAAACATTTAACTGGGGCTGGCTTACAGTTTTAGAGGTTCAGTCCATTATCATCATGGCAGGAAGCATGGCAGCATGCAGGCAGGCATGGTGCTGGAGAAGGAGCTTTACATCTTGATTCAAAGGCAGCCAGGAAGAGGCTCTCTTTCGAATTTGGCACAGCTCAGTTCAGAGACCTCAAAGCTCTCCCACACAGTGACACACTTCCTCCAGCAAGGCCACACCCCCTAATAGTACTACTCTGTATGGGCCAACCATATTAAAACTACCACAGGGTATAAGTGTTTTAATGAAGATACACCCTCCTGGTTAGTGAGTCTTTGGTATCTTGAGATTGCTTAGGTTGGCTTTATGGACATGTCCCATTGATTGTCTTTGCCTCTACCTGCCCCAGGCAGGCAGAGTAGAGTGTGTATAAATCACAGGCAAGTTGTCCTTGGCTGAGTTGCTTCTGCTTTACTGAGAGGCTTACTACACACAGACTTCTTGAGAGAGCATGTGGGAAGTCATAGGAGATAAACAATCACATCTGCTTTTGCTGTTTGATGGTGGTGGGGACATGAGGCCTTCTTGCCAGAGACAGCATGGTCATCAGAGTGGATTTGTGAGTGTGTAGAATGCTACACAGAGAAAGACACTGTTGCTACATGTAAGGGGCTCACAAGTCTGGTGTTGGAGGCAGGCATCTTACCAAGGGTTGCTGTATTGGTTGTGGCAAGAACACTAATGGTGTTAGTGAAGTTATGTTGAAACCTGAGACATTGACTTAGATCATGGGAGGCTTCACAGACATGTCACAGGTCAGACTGGGTTCTGAAGCAAGATTTCTGCAGGAAGGGGAAGGGAGAAAAATTTAGGAACTTGAATGAGGGAGCACAGGGTGTGTCCTAAACTGTCAGGAATCCTATTTGATGAGGGCGATGTCCTTACGACGTGTTCCGTGGAACTCCAGTCTTTGGAAATGAGCCATTGTAAAGGATATTAGGCCAAATTTTTTAGAGTTTGCCTCCTTTGTGGTTCTCTTAGAGCTCTGAGATTTGCAGAAGAGAAGACCTGTATGAAAACAAAGGAAGCAAGACAAAACCACTTAGCCATTTTAAAGTGAGGCACCCCTTCCTTTGTCAGAAAAAGATCTTCCAACTCCTGTAACCAGAGCTTGATTGAATTCCTTTCAGAATAGGGCAGGGCACAGAGAAAGAGGGAAACAATGATTTGGGTAAGGTCTGCTCAAGACTCATCCCAGACTTGATGGGAGCAGTAGTGGGTACCCTTTCTGCCTCAGAAAACACTTTTTTCCCTAGTACATAAATGAAGAAAGGAGAAATAAAAGAGCTAAGAAAAGAAATCCGAGCTTCCCTACAAAGCAGGACACAGAGATGTTCTTTAACTATGGTGTGTTCTGGGGGCCGCTCCTGCTTGAGACAACTCACGATCTCCTTCAACTTACCGTCTAATTGTGAGCACAGACTATGGGCAACATAAATAAGCCTGCAATGGAGTGAGTCATGAGGAAGAGGCAGAGACCCACAGTGAGAGAGAGAAGCGAGGGGCTGTGCCTCATTACAGGTCTGGTGCCTGGGTTGGTGACTTGAGATGAGGAACCGGGGGGAGGGGAGGCAACATAGTGAAGTCTGCAGAGAAAAGAGAAATGACAAGTGCAAAGGACCAGGTTGTGCACATGGGGGCAAGCAAAGGGGAGATGTGGATTGTGCCTATTGGAGTCACAGTAAGGGGACCATGGTGTCTGGAAGAGCTGAGGAGGACTGGATGAGTAGGTTGGAGATGGCACCTTGCAGGAGGAGGCTTTTGTTTATACAATAGGGTGCTGTGGTCACACTTACAAATCGCTCAATGGGCGATATAATTCACGAATCACCACTCGCACCATGAAGTGGTCTGCATAGTATTCATAGAGTTGAACGGTTATCACGGGGATGTACTTTTAGAAACTTGACCCCCATCAGCGGTCATCGACCATCCATCCCTCTGTGCCCTGCCCAGCCCTTGACAAACATCAGTCTGCTTTCTGTCTCTGCAGGCTTACCTGATCCAGGCATTTCACACAAATGTGAAAAAAGAACGTTGTATAATGTGGTACAGGTTCTCCTGCTACTGGTTCCACTCACGGCAGGCTGACAAGTTCAGGTCTTAAGCATCTTGTCAGGTATCCACGCTTTATTCTTAGAGCTCGAAAAGATTCCACGATTTGATGTATCATACCTAGAGGTTTTTTTCCCATGGTGCCCTCTGAGCAGAGGAAAGATGCTCTTGGTGGAGGATGGACTGAAGGGGAGCAAGTGGGGAACCAGGGAGGCTGACTGGGAGGTGGTGGAATGTGGTTGGGGGTGATGAGTTTGGAGCTAGACGAAGTGACATGGAAGTCGAAAGGAGGGGCATTGTTCCAGAGCTCAGTTTAGGGTTATTTTCCTCTATTACACTTACTTCTTAGGTTATAGCAGTCTCCTAGTGTGTGTGTGTGTGTGTGTGTGTGTGTGTGTGTGTGTGTGTAAAAATGTACGCTTACATATGTGTTTATGTGTGCACAGGTGCATGTGTGTGCGGACTCGTGGTTGATGTTGGGTATATTCTATCCTTTTACTTTTACTTGTTTCTATTTTCTGTATGAGTGTCTGTGCATGTCTGAGTGCCACAGGCATGCAGTACCTACGGAAGCCAGAAGACGGTGTTCAATCCCCTGGTGCCAGAGTTCAAGAAGGTTATAAACTGGGAATCAAACCCAGGTCTTTTTTTTAGACAGGGCTTCTCTGTGGCACCCTGGCTGTCCTGGAACTTACTCTGAGAGTTTGGTCTCAACCTGAGAGATGTTTCTGCCTCTGCCTTCCAAGTGCTGGGATTAAAGGCATGAGTTGTAGTTGTTTATTTTTTCACAGAGCATTTGATCTTGGCTGAATAATACTGCAGGGCACAAAGTATCTTCAACACTTTTCATAGCTTATCTATATTTTAATTTGACAGTTATCAAAGCTGAGAATGCTGCTTCACATAAACATATAGCACAAAATGACAGAATCACGCTTAGGGGCATTTCAGAAATTGTTAGGTGACAAGTGAAAAACCAGACTAGGTGCTTTACAAATAGCACAAAGGCATGTTTCAAAGTCACAGAACTTGGAAATACAGTTCAAGACAGCAGTAACTCAAAGGGCCTTTATTTTCACAAGTAACAAATTTATTGGGAGTCAAGCAAATATACACAATTCTAAGATTATGAATTCAATCCTTTGGGTTGCAGGAGTAGAGTTCTGGCCCACAGGGTATGGCAAAGGATGGGTGTGGCGGTTGCTACGAAGTGGGAGAAAGTGATGGAGGCTCAGAGGTACTGTTTTTACTCTGTACTCCTCTTCAGGTGAACGTGACCCCCGACTCCTAGAGACCGCCTTGTGGTCCAGCCTCACAGCAGACCTTCTTTGACCTGGCTCACAGTCCTTGCACATCCCTCCTCTCACAGAGTCCTTGACTCTGAGCTGTCTCATTTTCATCTCCCCGCTCCCCGAATCTGCTATTTTCCCGACCAGGAAGAGAAAGGATAAGTGAGCATCGGTACAGCCACGCGATATTCGTCAACGATGAAAAGGAATGCACCAGTTACCCACAGAACAGTTTAGAAAAGTCTGAAATCTTAAAAGGCAGTTGTTTAGTGGAAGATGCTATTTTGGAAAGGCTCCATACAATTGTGGAAAAGACGAAACTGTAGGGCAAGAAAGTCGTAATGGTCGGTTGCAAGAAAATGAGAAATGGATGGATGAATAGCAGGTGATCTTTAAGAGGAAGAAAATTATTTTGTACGGTGGTGTAATGGGGGGTGCATGACATCATGTTTCGTCAAGATGTACTGTTCTTAGGGGTTTCACAGGATGGGCCCTATTTCAGTCAGGGCTCTCTAAAAGTTCTCTAAAGTGACAGAACCGATGGGTGGATATATAAGATTTACTAATATAAAATTGACTAGAGTGGCTCACAGGCTGCTTAGAGGGTCCATGACAAGCCTCTGATTTGTTTATGTTGGGATCTTGAAGAAGCTGTTTCTAACATTAGCAAAGGGAAGCTGCGGCAACCGGATAGATGAAACTGCCGGTGAGAGTGAGGGAAGGCAGGCAAAAATCAGTTTCCTTCTTCCAAGTCCTTTTGTCTGGTCACAAGGTGCCAAACACATTTAGGGTGGGGTTTCCTGCTTCAAACAATCTGATCAAGAAATCTGTCACAGGTATGGCCAACGGCTTTCTTTTTTAGTGGATTCCAGATGCCGTCAAGTTGTCAACCAAGATTAGCCACCACAACCCTGGGAGTGAATTATCCACCATAGGTGATCATGACACATCAACATCGATCAGTCATTTGGGACACTAGTATCCCACTTATGGAAGATGCTATTGAGAACCAGTGGGAGGGAAGTATGCAGGAGCTCCGTGCCTCTCAACTTTTCTGTAAAACTAAAACTGCATCAAATCCGCCTATTCATTTAAAACGTTTTCTCCAACACATCTGCACACCTCTGCTCTTCTAGGATGCCCTTCCTCAGTCAGTGGCTCCACTAAGTATCCAATTTTGCAACTGTAATGCTGATACTTTGTTGCCTTCTCAGGCTCAACTCTGAAGCTCATTAACCAGCAGGAGGTGTGGTGTTGCTCTCTTAAGCAACACTAATCTGCTCCCGTGCCCTATGGCCACCATCCTGGTGGTCATTCATCATCCTGGTCCACTACAACGGCCTCAACTGTCCTCCACCCCAGCTTATCCTCCATGCTGTATCCACTGTGGCTCCAAACCACAGACACAAGTGCATTGCTTATTGTTTAAAACCTCCAGCACCTTTCCTGTTGCTCCTCGGGTGTAAGCAGAGCCAGTCACGTGGCTCTCCCTCACGTGGCTCTCCCTCATGGTCTGTCCCACCATCTTTTACAGGTCCATCCTGTGTGCCTTATGCCTGCTGAGGTCTTGCTGTCTTTGTGCACACCCTTCCTTCTCCTGGGAAGGTTCTCATTTTCTTTGCAACTGATCTTCTACTCAGCCCCTTACATTCTGAAGGAGTGGTCATCTCTTCAGAGAAGTCTTCTTGGACTTTCCTGATGGGGTCAAGTCTCCACCTCTGGGCTCCATGCAGTCTGTCATTGTGTGAGGTGGACTGAGGCCAGTTTCCAGGTTGTAGAAACAGGAACCGGGTAGTTGAGTTTCTTTTGCCTAGTGGTGACTGAATACCGACAGAAAAAACTTTAGGAAATATTTATTTTGGATCACGGTGCCAGAGGGTTCAGGCTGTACTCTCTTTGCCTCATGGTCTTGGCTAGAAAATCTAGCTCAGAAAAGGACATTCGGATTCGTGAAGATAGCAATTAACGCCTAAGACTCTGAAGGTGAGACTGCCTCACAGTCAGTGTTCCTCGCCTCACATTGGCATGGGACTCTTTCTCCGTGCCTCAGGGCCTCACAGGAAGCTCATCTTCCAGAATTCTACCCCCAGAGCTTACCAGCTCAGCTGTAAGCCCTCACTGCACCCGTGATCTCATCCAGGGAGGGAGCACTTTGGACCTGAACATATTTGGCTGCTGCACGATCCAAATTGCAAAATCGGGTGACTTCATGTTCTTTTCTTCCTTCCTCAGAGTGGACACAGTTCTCATCACGCCGGGGAAGCTGGGCAAGAAGCTCGTTAGGGGAATGGAAAAACAGCATGGAAGAGACGTCCAGTTTTAACTCCGAGAAAGGATAATTGCCGTAAGGGTTTTCCATATCCCTCTGTGCAGTGGGTTTCTCATGTGTTAAGGAATGATGACACATTTGAAGGTAGCAGGCTCTCCACCGAGAGAGGAGTCACGGTCGGTCACCTTCTGAGGCACAGAATCCAGCTGCTTCCCTGTTCACTGAGTACTGAGGCTCTATAATCCACCCCCACCATCTGCACTCTTCATTTCTGTTTTTTTTTTTGGTTATTGCACAAACCTTCAGAACACAAAAGATGGCAGGCCCTGAACTGGCCACTGTGAAGTCCTGGGTTATTTTTCTTCCTCTAGAGTGAAAGTCCCAGGGATGCAGTGGTCTGTGCATTTCCCCCACTGGTGCATCTAGAACAGCGACTTACATTTAACAACTTAGTGAGCTCATGGATACTGTAGGTGAGTGTGTTTGGGTATCTCCCTGCCTGCCTGCCTGCCTAGCACTGGGCATCCACTTTCCCCTTCTTGGTAATAGAACCCTGGTTCTCTATAGGGGGGCATTTTCTCTCTGCGTTTATGTATGTATGTGTATTAAGGTTTCTATAGATTCTCTCTCTCCTTCTCTCTCTCCCCCACTTTCCTTTCTCTCTCTTTTGAGAAACAGAACTGATAGAATGGATTCACCCACATATATTTATCACACACACACACACACTCGAGATTTACTAGAGTGGCTTAGAGTCTGTGGTCTTACTATTCTAACAATGGCTGCCCACCCATGGAAAGCCTAGGACTCATCACTGGTCACTTGGTCCATGAGGCTAGATGTCTCAGTGAGTCTTGACTACATGTCGGACTCTCATGGCTCTAATGCCAGTGATGCACTGGCCAGTGAGAGATAAGGCAAGGAGACCAAGAGCAAGGACTTTTTCCTTCCACACCCTTTCCACGGGCTGCCACCAGAAGGTATAGCCTGGATTTAAGGTGCGTCTTCCCACCTCAAATGATCCAATTGACAAAAATACCCCACAGGTAGACTTAGTAGCTTGGGTTTTAGTTCATTCCAGATAGAGCCAAATGGCAGCCAAGTCTAGTAGCAATAGCGTTAGAGGGATAGAGGTAATGGTAGTAGTAGTAGTAGTAGTAGTAGGAGGAGGAGGAGGAGGAGGAGGAGGAGGAAGAGGAGGAGGAGAAGGAGGAGGGGGGAGAGGGGGAGGGGGAGGGGGAGGAGGGGGAGGGGGAGAGAGTTATGATGTGTTGTATCCCAGGACCTCAGTTACACTCAGTAAATGCTCTAGTCATATAGGAAAATCTTTCTGTTGACTTCAGTCTGTGCCATGACAGGGCGAATTCTACTTCAAGTTCAAATCAGTTGACTTGCTCTCCAGTCTAGGGCAGAGCAAACTTGGATCCAAGAGATACAGTGAGGATAAAGGCCAAGGACAGGGTGCTCCATCCACAAGCTGAGAGACACCAGAAATTCCCCCCCCCCCAGAAAACCACCAGAAGCAAAGTGAGGGGCAGGGGAGACACTCCCCCCTCACGGCCCTCAGAAACCATCAACACCTTTCCTCCGTGAGATCTTGAAACCAGAGGATTTTAAGGCTGTCACTGCTGTGGGACACAATGATCACAGCTACTGGCTTCTGATCAGGACATATTCTAGGGCAGCGGTTCTCAACCCGTGGTCTCTCTGCGTGTCCCATATCAGATGCTGACAGGATGAATCATAGCAGTAGCAAAGTTGCAGTTATGAAGTAGCAACAGAATAATTTTGTGGGTGGGAGGTCATCACAACATGAGGAACCATATTAAAAGGTCTTAGTGTTAGGAAGGTTGAAACCACTGTTCTTGGGGACGGGGGAGGGGGCAGCGCAGGCTTGCATATTAAGGGGCTTTTTATTTTTTCTCTAGTTCAGTATCCAGAAGCCAGTCCTATCTTGCAGAGCTCCAGTCCCATGTGGTTTAAGGGAGAAAGCGGTGTGGAGGAAGCCTTGATTGCCCCGTTGCCCTCCAAGTTCCAGGCCCCGGCTTTCAGCCTGGCCTTAGAAAATTCCCCATCAAGAAAAGTGCAGAGGGCCCCGCCGCCGGCCGGCCGGCAATGTCCGCCTGGAGCTTTTGCCTTCGCTGCCGGTACCTGCTCTGAACGGATCTCCGGCCGACTGGTCCATGCGTCTCACGGCCGCTAGCAGATCCCTGGTGCCTGCCGCTCTGTTCCTTGGGTGTCTTTGTCTGCTATTTCTACTATGGGATCCTGCAGGAGAAGATGACAAGAGGAAAGCATGGAGAAGGACCCAAACTGAGAGCATTCATCTTTGCCTTAACTTTGGTTTTCATCCAGTGTGTGATCCATCAGTGCTATGTTTACCAAGATCTGGTGGATCACACTCAGACCTGGCTCTACGTTGCCTGCTCTGTCTCCTGTGTGGACGCCATGGTCTCCAGCAACTCAGCACCACAGTTTGTCAACTATCCAACTCAGGTCCTCTGTAAATCCTGCAAGCCAATCTCAGTTATGCTCCTTGGCGTGACCCTCTTGAAGAAGAAGGACCCACTGGCCAAGTACCTACCTGTGTGTATTGCTAATTGTGGCTGGCGTGGCTCTTTTCATGTACAAGCCCAAGAAAGTGGTTGGGATAAAAGAGCACACAGTCGGCTTGCTCCTTCTGCTCTTGTCTCTGACCCTGGATGGACGGACAGGTTTTTCCCAGGACCATATGCAGGCTCATTACCAGCTTCGAATCACATGACGTTGAACATCAACCTTTGTGGAGCCGAACACACAAACTCTGTCACCCGGTCTGCAAGCTTCCCTCTCCATGAGGTTCCCTTCCCAGGCGGTTCGCTCCACCCACCCTGTTGCTTCTGTCCCGGGTGGACATGACCACCATGGCGTGTTCCATCTCTCCATTGCTCTGCACAATCATGACTCTAAAGCCCGATGGCTTTTCATGGTAGGTTTATGTATTAAATTCCCAATCCACAAACCCTCTACACAATAAGAGTACATCCAGTAGACAAAGCTACAAACTGCCCTTCTGTATGAGATAAAAGAGCTGCAGAATACCTTAAAATATTCATACCTACCTAACGCCAATTCCACCTGGATCCAGCTCACCCTTCTCCAACTCCATCTTGATTTCTCCCCCTAATCTCTGCACCTCTTCCATTTTCCTACCCTTTCTCCACCTACCTCTTCACTGTCCAATCATGGTTCACCTTAACATCAATCCACACTGCAGTTTGTGGGACTTCATATTAAGACACATTCCAGACTCAACTCTGTACCTGGGGAGGGTATGGGTGGCATTCTTGCCACACTAAGGCCTCATCTGAGCCTGTGTACAGAGGTGAGTATTTGCAGCAGTATGTAGGTTTTAATCTGCCCTATCCTCTGAGGGCTCATGGTTCTTGTGCATAGTATTAACAGTTGGGGAGGTTTTAGCGGATGAGGTCCTGATGGTGGAAGGTGCTCACATGGTTTGGGTCTTTGAAGATTTTACTTGTTCTCTGTTCTGGTTTTCTTCCTCTGGTTCATGTTTGCTACCATGGGAACAAGCTGATACAACTTAGTATTCCTGCTGCCCTGAGAGGCTCCATTACTGATATGACATCGAAACTCCTCTGAAATGTGAGCCAAGGCAACTTTTTCCTCTGTGAAGTAGCTCCTCTCAACTGTTTTGTCAGAGCCAAGAGCTTGTGAGCAAGGCGGTATCTGTTCTGGTGCTCTCCTCTGGGTTTCATTTCAACAGATGCTTTTCTGAAAGGCCACAAACCCCAGGGACTGTCATTTTCAGTTTTCCCCTGGTTGCCATGGTTCCCATACTCCAGACAGTTCCAGTTATTTCCAGTGTTGCTGTACCTGAATCAGCAGGGACCAAGAGAACCCCAAATTCTTCAACAGCAGCAGGCTTCACTCATTAAACACAGAACACACAGAGAAATGTAACAGATGTTTCAATCTGGGGTGGTTTTGAGGCTTTCTAGAAAGTGTTTTAGGCGTCAGGCTGGGTGGAGGCTGATTCCTCAGAAGGGAGTTGGGCTTTCAAGAGAATAGAAATGACCCGGGTCCTGTCCCAGAGATGAGGGCCTTTCACTGCTTCCCACCCAGGGTGGAGTGAGGTCATCCCAGGAGAGTGGAGGCTCCTGGGTTTGCTTGCTGAGCTCTGTCTGCGCTGAGGGAAGGGGAAGGGGAAGGGGAAGGGGAAGGGGAAGGGGCTTTAGAACCAACTGAGACTTGAAGCTCGGTTCCACAGCCCTCTTACAGTCACGAATATCAAGACAGTATTTGTAAGGCCTTTCACACAGGGCACCCAGCATGTCTTAAAATAAACGTTAGCTTTTACTGTAATTTTATCTGGAAATGAAATAGCTTATGACCCAAGAAGGCAAACAGAGAGTCATGTTGGAATTATGATATTTGAAAAGTTTAATAATTAGAAATCTCAAAATGGAATGAGTTATATTTGCAATTAAAAAAAAAAGACTTAAAAAAATAAGGTGACAGGTGCCTAGCTCATCACACAATAAAATCAGCTTGCCTGTGGCTCTGTGCCCCCATCAACTCCTGCCTCCTTTAGCAGTGGATGTGCTCTGTGTTGACTCTTTTGGGCACATAAATGGCAATGTTCTATGCACCAAGACATATTAGCTTCTACGTACACGGTAGAAGCTAATAGCAAAACGAGACCATCTGTGTGGCCTGACAGGCCTCAAACCATCCTTTCAGCCCGGACTCAGAAGCATCCTTGCCTGAGAATAGTTCAGATGTTGTCACTGTTCTCTTTAGGAAGAAAGAAGTCAAATGCTCCAAGAGGAAAGAGATTTTCCAAAGGCACAGAGGTTTTAAGAAAGGAAGGGAATCCTTGAAGTTGGCTGCTAAGTAGGTAGAACAAGCAAACAGAATGCCCAGGCCTAGGAGATACCAGGAGGAGATATTCCAGGTGAAATCACCGCTGTGTGGTGGGTCAGTAGTCAGAGGTTTGCTCTATGGGGGGAAGAATAGACATCTCATATACTCCAGTGAAGCCAGTAAAGGAAAAAGAATCTATCTCCTATAGAAAGCCTGCTAGCTTCTGCTGCGGTGCCCTTCTAAAGGGCCGTTGCAACGAGCTAGCAGTTGATCAGCAGTTATTTCTTGAGTATTTTCTGTTTAAGACTCTGATGATCGCAAAGGCCAAGAGAATCGCAGGTCACGTCAGGTTCCCGGAATTACAGAGAGCAGAAGACATTTTATGGTGTCCTTTATTTTTATTTTTTTAAATAAAGGTATTTTAAATTTTATTTGTATGTGTCTGAATGTAAAGCGTGCCTGTGTGCTGTGCATGCACATGTGCCAGTATGTGTGTGTATGCATGTGTGCACACCAAGTATGAGTGTGAGTTCGTGTGCATGTGTGCGCTTGTGGAGTCCAGAAGAGAATCGTGGATTCCCTGGAGCTAGAATTATAAGTATGAGCTGCTCATGTGGAGACTGGAAACCAAATGTGGGTCCCTTGGGAGACTTAATTCTTAACTGCCGAGCTCTCCCCAGCCCTTGTAGTGGTTTCTTGATGCTCTTTGAAAAAGTAATGCCTATAAAGATATACAAAATGTTTTGTCAACTAATGGCATTATCTTACATGAACTGTAGGATCTCAAAAGATGTCCTCCTGCGCACAGCACCAGCCTTAGATAAAGCTGTAATTGAGAGGGCACTGAGCCACTAGCTCACATGTGTGGCCCACTTCAAGATTATGGAGTAAGAAGAGGGTGTTAGGTGCCCTGCAAGAGGACCACAGAAGGCTACATAGGGCCTTGGGAGGGTCCAGACTCTCAGTTCCTAGCATCAGCTCTTCCCCTACTTCCTGCCTCTGCTTAAGCCCCTCCCACCGGGCCCTTTCTGCTTCCTAGGCTCCAGTCTAGTCTTGGTGAACAGAAAAAAAGAAGTTCTTTGTTGACTTGCTTCCAGATTTCTTTTTAACACTATGGAAGTGATTTGGTTTCTTTGTGGTTTCCTTTGAGCCACTTTACATGAAAAGCATCATGAAAAGCATCCTGTGGGAATATGTAGGAAATAAACTAATTACCACTTTAAAACCCAGCACCACTCCTGCGGCGGGGTTGCTGTGTGGAGCATGTGAAAGGAGCGCGGGGTGGGGGGAACTGATGAGACGGAAGGTCTGCCTTCAGGTGAGGTGGGGGTGCTCTTCCTGGGGGAGTGGGTGGTGAGGAGCTTTGTGAAGTGAGGTCGTGCCCAGAGCAAAACTGTGGGTTTGAAAGCCTTCCAGCAGTCCCGTGGGGGAATCTTCCATAGTGCTGAGAGTCAGATGCTGTGGTCATCGGGATTTAGTTTCAGGGTCATGGTTGCTGGCATCACCCATACCAAGAGGGATGGAAGGAAATGAGAGGTTTTCGGGGAAGAGGAGTGCAGACGTGGAGAGCTAGTTCAAAATGGCTCAGAAGACAGCCTGAAGACAGGATGGGGTTTCTCCTGGGGGTCACAGAATACTGTGAAGTCTAGGGTATGCTTGTGGGCAGGTGCTTGTGTGGTGCCCAAAAGAGAGAGCACCCAGGCTTTTAATCACTCTAATGCACAGAGACAGGAGGATGGGAAGTTCAAGGCCAGCTCCATAGTTAACTGGAGACAACCTTGGGTGCACAGCTGCGTCTAGTTTCATGGATCAACCAACCAGTCAACTGACCAACCAGCCACCAATGAACCAACTAACCAACCAAGCAACCAGTCAACCAACCCGAAATATATGTGAATTTTCCAGTAGTTTCGGTCACGTGTCCCCGACGGTGGGATATATTTCAGAATCACTAGGTGATTTTGGCATGGTGTGGGTATCACAGAGTGCACTTGATAAAGCTTAATTATGCTGTAACTAGGTGATGTTCTATAAACGCACTGCTCTGTGTGCTATTGTTAATTAAATGTCATGTGGATCATGGCTGCTTACATTACTATGATCACTTTGCAATGTAATGTCAGTAAAACGTGTGCTTCTAATCTGAAATCTTGTACCCTTTGATCTCCCCTGGTCCCACCCCAACCACTGGTAAATTACCTTTCTGTTGTTCCTATGAAATTGACATTTATTTTTCAATCAAATGTTTAAGTGAGATCATATGGAATATGTTCTTTTGTACTTGATTTACTTAACACAATGCCTTTCAATTTCATCATTTTGACAAAATTTCTTTCTTTTTAAGAGTTAGATAGTAAAGCGTGTATATATGTATGCACGTGTGATGTATGTAGAAATAAAACGTGTGTGTGTGTGTGTGTGTGTGTGTGTCCACATTTTCTCCATTGATGGACTCCCAAGGTTGATTCCACCTCATAGCTCATATGCATAGTGCTTTAGTGAATATGGAAGTGCAGCTACCCCTTCAACACGACAATTCCAATTCCTTTGATTGGCTTTATCCAAGAGTGAGATTTCTGGGTCATATGGTGGTTTGGTTTTGGGTTTTTTGAGGAACCTCACTGTCTCCCCGAATGGCTGTTCTAATGCACATTTTCATTGGTAGTTTACAAGGTTCTTTCACCATCTTTTGTCAGCTACCATTTGTCTGATAGCAGCTATTCCAGCAGTGGAACGTGTTCTCGATCTGGGATTTCAATTTTACTTCTTTTACGACTAGAAACGTTAAGTGTCTTTCATGTCTCTGCTCGCCATTTCTTTTTTCTTTTCTTTTTTTCTCTCTTCAGAGCCCTTGGTTCATTTAGAGGGATTCTCACTGCAAAAAAGTAATAAATAGGTGAGTCGAGGGACAGTTCATTTCTTTGGATTTTTGTACAAGCAACACAATTGTCAATGGAAATGAAAAAGCAATTAAACAAGGATGAACAAAAGCACAAAGCTTCCCAGACTGTGCTCAGAGCTGAGGAGCTGTTCCCACTGTCGACCGTGGAGATCTGTGTTTGTAACTCAACCCGAGTTATTTGGATGAACTGGGAATGTAGGGTTGTAACGATGGAAGAAGAAGGGAGACACCAGACGAGCATCTAAGATAGGAGGATCTAGGGGTTTTCTTTGAGGATGCACACTTTTTAGACCGGATTACGTGTGATTGCATAACCACTTTCTGAGTTTGGGGAGGAGAAAACTGACATGGTCTTTCTTGAAGTCTGTGTGCAAGTGACTGTCAGTCTGTCCGGGTGTTTTCCTGTGCATTCCCTACTGTCTGCAGACACACCAGGGAAAACATTCTCTCACTTCTTGGACTCCTCCAGCCTCCTTTCTCTGTGTCTTTCTTTAGAGTCGTCCTGGGAGTGGAAGCTTATAGTAACTTGCCAATGGAAAATGGAATTAATTAGTGAAGAGACCTTCTTGCAAAATAAATGACGTAATGTGTTCCAAAGATAAAAGAACTGCTTATGATATTGTGATTCTGGGTAAGGACACCACAGTGTTCTCTCTGGAGCTGAGAACTGAGGGTTGATCGTGGAGACTCTTGGTTGGCTCTATCAGAACAGTTTGAAGCTGGGGTGTTTGGTGTATACTCAAGAGAAGTAACAGAGCTGATGAGGAAGTGTAAAGCAGCATGTCTGGGTGGTGCTCTGCTGTTGTCTCATAACTTTAGTTACCTTTATGATTCTGTGCTCACAGGATCCTAGTTATGCAGGGAAGGACAGGAGAAGAGAAACAGCAAACATCAGTCTGTAAATCTATCAACTATCTCTCTATCTAGACAGCTGTATACCTAACAAGTTAAGTGTGTGTATGTATGTGTGTGTGTATGTGTGTGTGTGTGTGTGTGTGTGTGTGTGTGTGTGTGTGAGAATGTGTACAAGTATCTGAAGAGGCCAGAAGCAGACATTGGATCCCTTGGATCTGGAGTTACAGACAATTGTAAGATGCTCAGTGTGGGTGATAGAAACCAAACTTGGGTCTTCTGAAAGAGCAGCAAGTGTTAACTGCTGAGCCATCTCTTCAGTTTTTGGTTTTTTGTTGTTGTTGTTGATTTTTCTCGAGACAGGCTCTATGTAGCCCTGGCTATTCCGTTACTGGTTCTGTAGTCCTGAAACTATGTTGGCCTCAAACTCACAGAAATACCTCTGCTGGGATTAAAGGTGTGTGCCTCCACTGCCCAGTGCAAGATAACTGGTTTAGTATGACTATACGTGTCTACCACTGTTTCCTGCTCTTATCCCTCCCCTCAACTACCCTTCCCATTTTTCCTTCCCATCTCTTGCTGGCCCCCTTCCTCACCCCTGAGCTCTCCCCCTTCTGCTTTTATGTTACATACATGACTATGTATATACATTATATATATGTTTCATATATAATCACATATGAGAGAAAACATGCAATATTCTGCTTCTTTCATTATCTTCATTTCTGCTCCTCCCTCTTTAAGAATCTTCTTTCCCTCACCTGGTCTCCTACCTTCGTCTCTCTCATACACCTGAGAGATGTGAAAGAGAGGGGTGGGGGGGGGGAAGGGGAGAGAGAGAGGGGGAGAGGGAGAGAGAGACACACACACAAACATGCCATATTTTATGTTTGTATTTCTGAGTCTTGCTTACAGTGTGTTCCTGTTCACTCATTTTTCTACAAGTGACATAACTTCACAGTCACCAGTTGGTGGCCTAGTTACCTACTGTTGACTACTTATCAATGATGTCTCTCATTGATTCTGGCCTGTTTTAACTTTGGCATGTATTAGAACATGGTCCAGTAGGTTTCTTGAAAAGCCTCATTGAGGTAAAATTCTTATTCCATATAACTTTTCAGTTGAACACTTACATTTCACTTTTTATGTTTCTACATGTTGTACTACCTTCATCACAAATGGTTTTAGGATATTTGGGTCACCCCAGCATGAACCCCATCACTTTTAGCCATCATCTTCCAGCCTCCCTGCCCACCCTACAACCTAGACACGTCTATACTGAACATTTCAGATAAATGGAATCCTAGGCTTTTGGGGGGTGGGATGGTTTTCACTTAGCCTAATGTTTGAAAGATTTATCCACATGGTAGAGGGTATATCACCAATCCTGCCTCCCCAAAATAATGTGCTGGCCAAGTGGGTAGATTCTGGAGCCAGACTGCTTGCATTCAAATCCAGCTCTGTGTACAGCTCTGTTGTCTGAGCTGAAGAAATTAGTTTGCCATCTTGGATTCAGTCTCCTCACTAGAAAATGGAGATAAGAAATCTGTAGCTTATTTTTCGGGTGCCCAGAAAACCATAAAAGCATGGTTGTAAAACTCTTGGACTGCAGCCCAACCTCTGACAGAGCTGCAACAAGGCTGGTCACGACTGAATTATTTAAAGAGCCATGAGCCCAAAAGACATGTGAGTGACTGTAAAAACATTGTAAGCTCATTGGAAGACTATGGTGGAAGGCCATGGGGCACGTCAGGAACCTCATTTCTGCATGACAGGGAGGGTTTTATTTATTTATTTTGATTGCAAATAGAGCCTATGTCCACTACTGATTTTTGCGACACTACTGTCCTCTTTCCAAGACTTTTGAAATTCACTTTAGGTAGATTGAAGTCTCTACCATTTTCTAGTGGCTCAAACCTGTTTGCTTGGGATATTTATGCTATTGCTTTAGGCTCTGTGCTACAAGTGGGGAGTGACCTTTGACCTAGAACATGTAGTTTGATGTAGAGTGTATTGGTCATGTTAAGAGAGAGGGGCAGGAGAGGGTTTCATATTTGCTAACTTACTTCAGAGTGTGCACACTAATGGGCTGTTTGGTGTCACTTTTCAGGGGGTTTCCTTCTTGAGACCAGTTTTTTTTTTTTTTTTTTTTTTTTTTTTTTTCCCACAATGAGCTTGTTACACTGACTTATGGAACTGTTCCTGTGACATGTAAAGCCTGCCTCCAACTCTGGTGGTCTTCCATTTCCTCCCCATTAGTTACGGTTGGGATCTGTTTACATTCTATGAGCCCTCTTGCACATTTTAAATGCACATTTTAAAACTGAGGACAGATTTAGGGGGCTGAACAAGGAGAAGGCAACCAGACAACCAAGTAAAGGGCAAAACTGAGGTGTTGAGTAGGAGTGAAAAGAAGGGTGTGATAGGCGAGGAAGGCTTAGAAGAGCCCAGCTATTGAGCTAAAGCATATTAAAATAAGTTAATGTATGTTTGTGTTTCACCTGTAGATCTGAAGAAAACTGGGTGGGGCTAGTAGCATGGTCCACCTGGAGCTTAAAGTAGGGTGGCAAAAACTACTCGATACATGTAGGAATAACGAACTGTTTGCCTGCCTAAGGCACCTTCTGATTGGATAAAATAAAAAAACCGATGGCCTATAGCAAACGTAGGAGTAGAAGGTGGGAGTTCTGGGAAGAGAACTCTGGAAAGGAGTCGGGGTGGAAGACTCACCAGCGGGACTCTAAGGCTTTATTTAGCACCTTTAAACTAAACATAATCAAATCCTCATATGGTGCAAACTATAGAATGAACCTAGACACATTTCCAAAGCTATACATGAAGGCTGGAGAGATGGTTTGGTGGTTAGGAGTGATTGCAAAGCATTCAACTGAGAGCTTGCTAATAGTTTTAATGGTTTAGTTCATTATCATCATGGCAGGGAATTTGAAGGAATGAAAGAGTAGAGAGGGGGGAGAGAGGGAGAGAGAGAGAGAGAGAGAGAGAGGAGAGACTAGGGGTTTGGTGACATACTTCCTCCAACAAAGCCACACCCACTCCAACAAGGCCACACCTCCAAATAGTGCCACTCCCTCTGAGCCTGTGGAGGCCATTTTCATTTTAACTACCACAAATGAATATAAATCCATCCAGCACTCTAGATGCTGGCTTACAGGGACAGAGGGACTTGTGAAAAGGTCCGTGAGGGCATAATCAATGACTCTAGCACATTAGCAATGGACTTCTTCCATAGACACAGGCAACAAAGGGATAGAGGGGGGAATCACCTGTACAACTTGATTTGATCGTGCGTCCACCTTTGATATACTTCGCCAGTGGCACAGGGCCTCAGAGGGAACCACACCTAAATGATGTATGTTAATAAGTCACATCCTAGAAGGGAGTGTTAACCATGAGTGAAACTTATGACCTAATCATTTTTCTTATGATATTTTTATGCTCTCATATATAACTTGAGTGTAGAGGTCAAAGAGATATACATGATGCCATTTGGCCAATGATTTGTGGGGCAGAAAGGCAGGTAGAAGAGCCGCCCGTGTAGGGGAGGTAGGTAGGTAGCAAGGAGCAGCATATTCTCTGTGTGTCTGGGGTTTTTTACACTCAACTACTACTTAGAGATGTCTGGGGAAGACATGTACAACTTTCCTGGACCTATCCATCCCCTATGCCCCCCCCACCTTCATCCCTAGGCCTTTTCATCCTTTATGGCTTTGTACAACATCCTGTCCTTATTTGGAACACCTTTCTCCAGGTGTCCCCTTGCCATGGCTTGTGTTCCAAAGTTTGCACTTTGATTCTTGACTAACAAGCCATGTCCTCTAGGATTCACACTCTGGAAACGGGATTCCCAAAGCTGTGTGTTAGTGGTGTTTGGAGGTGGAATCTTTGTGGGGTGACTGGGGTATGAGGATCTGCTTTAGTGAGTGCATTAGTGCACATGTGGATTAATGAAGCAAAGGGCCACCAAGCAGGTATGCACCGGGAACTGTCCTCATCACTGCCTTTCTACTCAGCTTGACCCTTTCTCAGAGTCAACAGAAGCATGGGGTGAGGCCACATACACAGCATCTGACTTGTGAGGAATTTGCTGCCCACAGAGGAAGGAAAAATGCATCTCCCTGGAGCCAGCAGTCAAAGGCCAGGCAAGCCCCGTGGGAGGCAAACAACTCAGGCTATAGATTTGCTTTTCTTGGTCTGGAGTCTTTCCAGGAGTAGCATAGACATGGAACACATGAGTGTCATGGTCTCCTAAAGTATGTACATGGGCAGGTGTCTCTAGCCTATCTGGTCTGTCTGTCCTAGGCCTGGGCCATCTCACACCGTTGGTATTTATATAGATCTAGATGGGATACAAGCAACCGAGTGTCCTTTACCCTACAGGAGGCTATGGATAGGGAGTTTGGAAGTTTTGGGGTATCTTATCAGTTACTTCCCTATCTGTTACTCTTCCAACCTGATCTGTGCTAGACACAGGGATGCTCACCAACTTCCCCAGCCTTGCTGGCTCAACACAAATCCCACCCTCCCAACCTCTGAGCCTCCCTGCACGCCTCCACACCTACCTTTTCACACGATCCTTCCCTTGTTGAACATCCTTCCCCAATGTAAAAAGAAAGGGGCTCGTTAGAAACACTGAGTGAAGAGGCATGAGGCTAGAATAAAGGAGCTCAGTGAATCTGTGGTGTAGCTGATTCAGGCAGGAGCCAAAAGAGAAGGCCCTGAAGAGGGACCGGAATCTAGAGGGAGGCAAGAATTCATGCAGGTAAATCAAACAATGAAAAGTCTACATGGACTTTTAGTTGGAGGCTAGCAATAGAAAATGCTGACGGTTCTGAGGAAGGCCAGGTACTTGCTTTGATGACAGATCAAGTGCTTGTGTGAATATCAGAAGGTACCCTATGGACACGTTGAGGGTAAGCCTGAGAGCAAAGAAGGCGAAGAAGATTGGTCCCATCGAGAAACATTTGGTGGAGTCACGGCTAGGGTTAGAGGGGTAAATGCAGAGAGCAGTAGTCTGTCTCCTAAGTGCTGTCCAGTGTCTCTGAAGGTAGAAATTCTCTTTCTTTTCTTCCAAAGTTTCTTCCAAAGTACCTTGTTAATGTAGCCAGCTCTTTGTTTCCGCTCCAGGTCTGTGAGCCAGACTGTTGTGTGAGATGTGGTGGGGTAGAGGACCTAGTCATATACACCATTATTGGCTTCCTAGTTAATCATGGTACAAAGGATGCGAACTCCTGGACTTGTCTTCAGAACTGGTCAGGTCTGGTTCAGAGTAACTGCTCGTTGGAAGTGAGATTCAAGTCGGTATCTCCTTCATTCTCCGAGTCTGAACATCCTAAATGATGTCCTTTGTATAGAGTGCCTGGCCTTGGACTCCGTCTAGGGCAGGGATGGTGGTCCTAACACTCATCTTTAATGACTATGTCTGCAGCCAGTGGGATCTCTGATGTGAAGAGTAAGGGTAGAAGATTTAGGCAGGGAAACCTGACAGCTGCTGATGTCACAATGCCTCTACTCACCACAGATGCCTGGCTACTGGACCGCCTCAGGGCAGCGGCAAGACCATGGCTGACTGCAACAGACAGAGGACAACAGGGGATCTGGGACCCAGAGTTCAGGGGGCTGCAGGATACCAAGAATGATTTCTAGGCAAAAAATCAACAGCCTCGCTGGGCCAGGAAGCAGCCATGATGTCCAGAAAAAAATGTGGAACCCCAGGAACTACTCAGGTACCATTGGCAGGGCTCCTCCTCCCAAGACAGATGCTTGTGTTGACAAAGAGGGAAGGCTAGGCAGGAAGTCAAAGGCACACACTCAAAGTCTAGGGGTCATGCCCTTTCCAGGACAGTTTTTCCACTTGGCTAAAGGAGTTCAAGGTCACAGCATTCCTTACCATTTCCAGCTCACAGTGCACATCACCTGTCACCCGAGACTCTATCCAACACACACTTAATGTTTAAGGTCTGCTCCTGTGCATTGGTGTTTTGCCTGCATGTATGTGTGAGGGTGTCAGATCCCCTAGAACTGGAGTTGTAGGCAGTTGTGAGCTGCCACGGGGCTGCTGAGAATAGAACCAGGGTCTTCTGGAAGAGCAACCAGGTGCTTACAGTTTATAACAATGGCCCAATGAGAACCAAGTATGGGGGTGCACACCTTTGATGCTTGGAGTCGGATACAGCCAATCTCTCATTTTGAAGTCAGTCTGGTCTGTATAGGGAATTCTAGGCCAGTCGGGGCCGTATAACACACCGTGCCTCAAAAACAAAATGTCCAAGCAACTGTCCTGTAGTTAAGGCTAACAACAGCATGTAAACACAAGTACAAACCAAGCCAAACTACACAAAAACATATATGTATGTATGTTTGTGGCCTGTGGAGGGTTGGAGGTAAGGGCTTTTATCATTTAAAAATTTTTTTCTACTTATTTTAAAGTGTTTGGTTAAAATATGAAGAAATGGGTTTATAATAGTACTTTCACACACAAACACACATGTATTTATAACTTACATTTATATATACATTGACATTTCATTATATCTTATTGTTCTTTGGAAGGGCATGTATCATGATGTCCCTCAGCTATACAACTAAGTCTTGACAAAATGCAGAACCTCCAAAATGTCCAACCAGGTCTGGTTCATATCTTTATTACTAAGTATCTACAAGGTTAGACATGGTGCTGTACATCTGTATACCTGATACTCTGGAGGCCAAGACAGGAGGATTGCCATGAATTTGAGGCCTGCCTTGGCAACATGGTGAGTTCAAGGCCAGCCAGAGCTACATAGTAAGACCTTGAGGCTAGTCTGAGCCACAGAGAAGGGAACCTTTTCTAATCCTCTATCCCTATCTCAAAGATAAAGAATCTAGAGAAAAAAAATACATGAGCCAGCTACACGTCCAAGAGAGCTTCTTCGAAGGAATAATTAATACTCAGGTTGCTTATTTTGAAATGATTCGGAGAAAGGGTTAAAAAACAACAGTAAACAGTGGTTTTTAATAGTGAGAAACATAATGATCAACAAGGCTCCTTAATTTGTAGACTTGGATAGGGAAGGATGAGGGAGGAAAGACTCCCATCTTACACATGAAGAGACCTGCACTCAGGTTAGGTTAAGGCAGGGTCTTGTACCCTACTTCAGAGCAGTGTTTCTAGGGACCCAGAACCTCAGGGTCACCCAAAGTCACATCTCCAGGTTGACAGCTTCTGTCACACTTGAGCTGAGCTGAGTTAGTGTGAGAAGATTGGGAAGTGTTACTGGCCAAGAACCTGGGAAGTCAGAGCTCTGAGTTCCAGGAAGCCTGAGTTCAAACTCAGACACTGCAAGGTGTCTCGGAGATGCCTCCAACTGACTTGAGGTAGGCAGGCCCCGTGGTCTCCCTTCTTCCTTCCTGCTTAGAGAGGTAAAGCTGGGATATCATCTGAGTGCCTCCACCTTTGGCTAGTGCCAAGCCTCCTGTTCTAGGACCTGTGCCGGGCGGGAAGAGGCCTTTCTTCTGAAATATAGGATAATCAGCAGGTCCTGTGAGACTTTCCCCTCCCCAAGTGCAGAGCTGAGATCTACGTTTCCTTCTATGCTGTCAGCATCTGGGTTTGTGGTCCTAGTGCATGGTCCTGAAATTTATGCCTTATCTTCTCCTGCCAAATGGATGAGTATATGTGTGTGTTTGTTTATTCCAGTGTGTTCTGAATATGCGCCTATCTGTGTATGAACATGTGTCTGGTGTGTGTTGGGGTCAGTCCATATGTATTTCTGTTTCTGTATCTGTGTGTACATTGCATGTTTCTAGGTGTGTGTGTCCATGTGTGTATCAGGCTGTTGATGTATATGATGGTTTGCTTATGTGTGCCCATCTGTGCCTTTAAAAATAGTTCTGGAGACCACAAGCTAAGCATGTGCTCTCCCACTGAGCTGAAACCTTGCCTATCTTTTACCTTCCCTTTGCCAGTTTACCTTGCCCACTGGGTTGGGCAGGAATCCTTAAACTCACGCTGTAGTTCCCTTAGCCTTGATTTTGTGATCCTCCTGCCTCAGCCTCCAGACCTGTGTCTGAGATGAAAGGTTGGCTCCCCTCTGCATTCCCCAAGGCCCTCAGTAGCTGTGCTCTCTGCTTAAGTAGTAGTGTGCTATCAGCCGGTCCCCGAGGATGGACAGCTGGCATGGAGCCCTGCTGATGAATTTGGCAAAGCTAGCAGGTGGTAGAGCCATCCATTAGTGGGTTTTGGACAGAGAACACAGGAGGAAATGGAAGGAAAGCTTGGATTCAAGAGAATGCTTTAGAGGAGATGTCTGAGTGGAAAGGAGGGTTAAAAGGAGAAAATCAGAGGAGAGGGGTTGGGAGGAGATGAGGACCCTGGGTCCAGAGTACAAAGAAAGGACACAGAAAATGGATGCTGGTAGCTCCTTTGCCTAGGACCCGTTCCTCAGCTATGATTGGTTAATACCGTAAGCAATAGGGCTGCCACTCAGGATAACTCCCACAATCCCAATAGCACAAGAAGGGACAGAAACTGCGTAGAAAAGCAGCCAGTACTTTAGGAGTCTGATAGCGCAGAACACCCATGGATGTATGTTCATTTCCTTCTGAGTAACAAGGATCCAAGCTTAGGTCAGGAGGGAGTCTCTGCTTTTGAAAGACTTAGAATCTACTTGGGACACAGAGGAATTACCCTCTTAAACCTGTAGGCTTGCTTGGCCTGAGACCTTCTGTCCCCACCCCTGCAAATTCCACCTCTACTTTATTTCTACCCCCATGCTCCCTGGGCATGCTACTAGATGAGGATGAGGAGTGAGGACAGTGCCTTGGATTAAGGTCACACAGCTGGTTAAATGCTAGAATCAGGAGTTGAACCCAGCACCATCAGACACCAGCATTCCAGTAGGGAGCATCTATGCCATGCCTTGTGATTTGCTTGACCTCTGACTCTGGTATGGTTAAGATTTGAACATGGCGTGGCCTGTTTCTCTTCTGACTGATTTCCCTGTACATGCAACTGAGATTTGACTACTGCCCCTAGTTGGACAGATGCCAGTCTTTCCGATGCTTTCCAGTCGTAGCTGTCCTCAGGCCATTTGCATACCCCCCATGGCAGAACAGTGTAGGAGGTCTCTGGTGTTCTCCAGTTGCTTCCTCCACAGTGACCTCCCCTGCCACCACTGACCACATCCCATCAGAAAGCCTGTGGCCAATCCACCTTGAGAACCTAGAGGGCGGGGCCATTGTGGAATGTACTGGGAAGTCACTAAGCAGGGAGAAAAGCAGGGCCGAGTTCCAGCCAGTGCCTGGCTGAGGCCAGGTTGCAGGAATGCAGAGCCAGCCAGGCCCCTGCTTGCAAAATAATTGCCTACTTAGATTCAGTTTCCGGTGTCGATTTCTAGAACAAATGCTTGCTTCACCTTTGTGACTGTAAAATTTGGGGGAACATGGAAAAGAATGGCTTTGTTTGAGGTTTAGCAATGTAGTTTAGGCCTGGAGGTCCTTCCAGGACGGTGACTCATGCATCTTTGGGTTGGTGCAAGTGTCTGTGGTCCATCTGAAATCTTTGTCGTCATACCCACAAGGGGCCGTCCCTCAACCTGTATCTTTTCTGTTGGTGGCCAAGCTTGATCTTCTCCCTATCCCACTCCAGGACCTCCACTTGATGCTCATGAGGCTGGCCAACAACACTAACTCTCACCCCCAGTCCTGTAACCCTGCCCTTGAGCTCTGTCATGGTACATGGGTCCTACATAATAGTGGATTTTCTATGCAAGCTTCCATTTCTCTCCTTGTTAGCAATCTGTTCTGTTCCACTCCCAGTCTTTTCCCCTTCTCTGCCCACCTCATATGTTTAAAAGGAAAACATTTTAAATGAAATATATGCGCCAGTGAGATGATTCAGTAGGCCAAAGCATTTGTTGCTAAGAGTGATGATTTGAGTTTGATCTCTGAGACCCACGAGGCAGATGGGGAGAATTTACTTCCAAAGTTCAGTGACCATCTCATGGCTTACCTGAGTCGGGTATTTCCTAAGTCGGGGTTAATCTTCCTCTTAAAGTGTAGGAGAATGAAACAGAAATCAAAATTAAAACAGTCATTGAACATATGACTGTCATATTGATATTTAAGTGATGTCATAGCATTTCTTGACCAGATGAACCCGTGCCCATCTTTGTAGAGCTGGTGTCTTCCAGGCTCTCTATTTAGTGACCTTTGTCTGTTTTGCTATTCTGATACATCTCTGTCTTATGACAGCCTCATAGCACACTTTGAAAGCCAGGCACAAGTTTACTCACCCCACCCCACAATCATCTCTTCTACCCTCAGCCTTTGCCATGGCCATAAAAAGTCTAAGACAGTTTGCCAATTTCTCCATAAAGAAGAACGGTCAAAGCATGGTTTGGGTTGGTGTTGTACCAAATCTATGGGCCACATGCAGGCAAATCGACATTAGTTGTTGCGATTATGTCTTTGCAACAATCATGACACATCTCTCTATCAAGATATTAATTTTTCACTTTGTTTTCAGTTAATTTTAACCCAGATTTTGAATGCCATACTATCAGTGGATGTCTTTCTAGAATTTTTTGTTTTTTGATGGGTGGTGAAAAAAGGAAAAAGCAAGCATTTTAGGCATTTTGGCCTTGTGTCTGCCCGCCTTGCTGAACTCACTGTTTGTAGATTATTTTGTGTTTCTACCTAGGCAGTCACAGCGTGCGCATTCAGAGCCTCACATTAGAACCAGACTGACTGGGATCTGAATTTTAATCTTATCGTTTACTAAGCGTACCCCTCGGTGGGGAGCGACTTGCTTCCTTCTAAAGCCCGTTTCTCTGTGCACAAAAAATGTGTTTGGATTTTTCCCGTCCATTGTCTCTGTGCCCTCAGCTGCCTTCAGCTCTGGTTCATGTCCTCTCGTATTCTAACCACTTTCTTCATAGATGGCCCATCAGCAGCTTCAGTGGATACCTTGTCCTTGGATTTCTTGACAGATCTGTGGCCTTCGACACCTGTCCCTTTGTGCACCACTTTTGTTTGACTCCATGAGATGACATGCCTGACTCTCCCCCTGCCTCTCTGGTTGGTCCACTCAATCCTTCATGATTCTCTTCACCTCTCATGCCTAAAAACCATCCACGGACAACCCTCTACCACACCCACCCTACAGACACAAGAAATGGGACAATCTTCATTTTCTATCAAGTTTATATGTCACAAACTATGACCACTATCCCAAGAGCCCAGGTTCACGTAGAACAGCTGCTCACCAGAGCTTGCTGCCTGGATATTCCACAGTGTAACTTAGCATTCTGTTTTTGAACTGGCTTTTCCTTTCTGATATTTATTCTATCATCTAAGTCAGAGACCTGAGACCTTCCCAGAGCCCTCACACGTCCTCTTCTTCCTGGTTAATGGTGACCACACTTTGTCCCCATCCTTCTCGTTAGACTCTTTCCCCTGTTGGGAAGTAGATTTTTAGGCCCTTCTAGCCTAGCCAAGGTCTCTGTTATGCTGAACTTAAGATCGCATTAATTTGTAATTAGACTCCAGAAATCTTCCACAGATGTTGTGAGAACTACTTCCCAGATCTTGGGGACTCAACTTGAAGAAAATTTACTTATTCTTAAAGCTAAAGAGACCCCTGGGGTAGATGACTCGCATTCATTTCATTTTAACAGATGTTCTGGAGCAGACCTGACCAGTCTCAGAGACAAAAGTGCCAGGTGCTTTGGTCTCTAGAACACCTATGAGGATATAGACTGCTGGTTCCCTTCACCCAGATCTCCAGCTCAGCAGATCTGGGGTGAAGGCTAAGAATTTTCGTCTCAGGCTGGAGAGATGGCTCAGAGGCTATGCACACTGGCCGGTCTTCCCGTTCAGTTCCTCAGTTTAATTCCCAGCAACTACGTGGTGACTCATAACCACCTATAATGAGATCTGATGCCCTCTTCTGTCCTGCAGGCATACATGTGGGCAAAATGCTGTTTACATTATAAGTAGATCTTTAATTAAAAAAATAAAGAATTTGCATCTCTAACAAGTTCCCAGGTGAAAACCAGTGTGTAGTTGGTCTGAGTCTTTTAGAACCCCCAAAACACACTATTTCCTTCTTTGGGAACACCATGAGACAGCTAAGTATAGTTCCCAATGTCAGGGTGCCATTTGTTCTGATGATGTCAGGGGACAGCACCAAGAAGAGACACAGAGGCAAGTTCTTAAAGCAACAGACACCCTGTTTACTTTTGAATGAAGATCAGGAAGACAAATGAGGGAAAAAAATCTAAAGAAAGGAACAAAGCAGTAACTTCAAAAGTGATGCCAGCACACAGGGTGCACCTGAGTTGTGGGAGAGGGTTCTATAAAGATGTGGGTCATGAACAAGTAAAGCTTTGTGGGTCCCTGCATACATGTGGCAAGCACTCACTGACTCACATATACACACATAAAAACACAAAATAAACCAGAAAACAAAACCCATCCAAAAACTTCTAGACAGTATGACAGTGACATGAGGTAATAGGACAGGGAGCCAAGTAACCCAAACCCAGCCAGCCCAAAATCTGTAGGGTTTGTTGAGTTGGGGGAGGGAGAGTGGGAGACCCCAGAAGTGTGGACAGAGGCAGCACTCATGGATGGATGGTTTTGGAGCTTATATTTCACTCCCAAGTGTGTTGGAGAGGTCCCTGGGGTGGGATATTTAGGTTGAGGAATAACACACACACACACACACACACACACACACATACACACACACACACACACACACACACTAGTGCCTACTTTTGAGAGGTCATACTCACTGCTGAGTGTCTATAATATACTCCATGAGGGCCAGGGTAGAAAGGGGGAAGTCAGTTTGGAGGGAATGGACATTAAGGAAGCACTGGGAATTCATGTTTAGCCACGTGTTCTTGGTGCCAGCTCCTCAGATTTGAGTCTTGGTTACTCTGAAACAGGCTTTGAGCCAGCCACCGAACCTTCCTCTGCCTTGACTTTATGATCTGTAAGAGGGGATAACATTGGCACTTCACTCCAGGTTTGTAGGGAAGACTCGGCAAGCTAATGCAGGTAAAACAGGGCCATCTTGGTGTGTTGTTATTACTGGCATGGTGTTCATAGCAAGAACAAAGTTGCCGTTATTAATAAAGCAAAGAATTTAGGGGATGTTTGCAAGCTGAACTGACATGATCTACTGATAAATTGAGTCTTGAGGGGTCTAGGAAAGACTTTTAGGTTTTTTTTTTGTTGTTTGTTTTTTGTTTTTTTGTTTTTTTAATGCAACTGACAAATTAGTGGTGCTTTAATAAAAGCAAGCTTGAGAGGAGAGGCAGGTGGATCTCTGAGTTTGAGGCTGGCTTGGTTTACAGACTAGCCAGAACTACACAGAGAAAACCTGTCTCAAATATCCAAAATACATACACAGAGGGAGGGAGAAAGGGAGAGAGAAAGAGAGGGAGAGAGGGAGAGAGGGAGAGAGAGGGGGGAGAGGGGGAAGAGGGAGAGAGGGAGAGAGAGAGGAAGAGAGGGGGAGAGGGAGAAAGGGGGAGAGGGGGAGAGGGAAAGAGGGGGAGAGGGAAAGAGGGGAAGAGGGAGAAAGGGGGAGAGGGGGAGAGAGAGAGGGAAAGAGGGAGAGAGGAAGAGGGGGGAGAGGGGAAGAGGGGGAGAGGGGGTGAGAGGGAGAGAGGGGAAGAGGGAGAGAGGGGAAGAGGGAGAGAGGGGGAGAGGGGGAGAAGGGGAGAGGGGGAGAGGGAGTGCAGCAAGCACCAGCAGGTTTTGTGGTGTGATGGAATAAGGTTTATCAAGAGTTCAGCTGAGCAAGGATGGTCTGAGGTGTATGGAACACATCTGAGTTGTCTGAAATCGGGATAAATGGATGGGCCTGAAGTTCACGGATGATGTAGACTAGAGGTCCAGAGGAACACCTCTGGAAACATAGACAGATGGAGAAGTCCAGGGTAGAGTGTTAAAAGTGGACCAGGAGAAGCCAGTTTGGATCTCAAGATGACCTCCCTGGGAGGTAAGACTCAGAGGGGCTCAGCATGTGCTCCATGATTAACAGTAAGTGTGAAGCAGACAGTTGAGTCTCCACAAGGTATTTGTAGAGAGCGACTGGATTTTACATTATCGGTGGGTGCTTAAAAGCACTCAGAAAGGTCTGCTTCTATACTTTTCTTGGTGCCAAGAGTTAATAGGAGGAGGTGTCACTCCTGGTCTGTGAGGACAGCAGTACAAACGGCCTTCTCAGAGCTACCAAAGTACCTAAGACAGTAGACAGTCATTCTCCACCTGTGGGTTCACACCCCTGGGAGGGGTGTCAAATGACCCTTTCTCAGGGCTTGCCCGAAACCATTGGGAAACACAGATATTTACATTATGATTCATAACAGTGGCACAGTTGACTGATGAAGTGTCAACAAAATAATTTTACGGCTGGGGGTCACCACGACATAAGGGACTGTATTAAAGGGTCGAAGCCTTAGGAAGGTTGAGAACCACTACCCTAGGGGGAGCTTGCTGCAAGCCAAACTAAACCCCACCTGCTTTACTACTCAGGATGAGGAGAGGCTTCCTGTCTCCCCGTCAAAATAAAAGTCAAGAAATCACCACTAAAGGCGGACCGAACTGAGGTGGAAAAATGCCTCAAACTGGGAGAAGAGTTTCCAGTGACATCATAGTTTGGACACAGCTGTTCTGGGACCTAGATCATCTAGACACTCAGTCCTCTGACCTCCCCAGACAGACCATTATGCACTTTCATTTAGGAAGCACTTAAGTTAGGATGCAAAGTGCCGGGTTTCATTATGACATTTGAAGGTTTTAATTAAGAGGTAACTATCACTTCTCTCTTTTCCTCTCCACGCTCCAACTTCTCCCATGTTCCCTCCCTCAGAACTGGACCCTCACATGTCCTATCCCTTCAACCGCTCCCAAGACTCCCCCTACTCCCTATCAAATAGATGCCCTCTTTTATTATTTATTGTGTTACACACACACACACACACACACACACACACACACACACATACACACACATAGTACATATGTGTATTTATACACTGCAGTGCACTATGTCCCTTAGTGTGGCTCGTGTGTATGTAATTTCAGAGCTGATCACTTGATATTGAAAAATCAATTAGGATTTTGAGTTTTATAAAGTTCTACTTTTTGACTGTTGGCCTTAAACCTTGGGCAAATTGTGTCCTGTCTAGGAAGTCCTTTCTTACTCCTCTACATGTAGGTTACTGCCCTGTTTTCTTTGGGCAGTTTTAGAGTCTTGGATTTCCAGTTGAAGTCTTTGGTCTACTTGGAGTTAATTGTTGTGCCCTGTGATAGATATGGGCCTGATTTCATTCTTCTGCAAGTGGACACTGTTTTCCCCAGCACCATTTTTTGGAGATGCTGCTTTTTCTCCAATGAGAGGTTTGGCATCTTTACTGTCAGATGGCCACAGTTGTGTGTGCTTGTGTTTGGATATTCTGTATTGTTCCATTGGTGTATACACCTGTTTCTGTGTCAGCATAACTCAGTGTTATTACTGTAGATCCACCATATACCTTAAAAATCTAGAATGGTAATTCCTTCGATAATACTGTTTGCTCAGGATTGTTTTGACCGTCTTGGGTATCTTCTAGTTTTACATATATTTAAGGATTTTTTTTTCTATTTCTGTGAATAATGTTATGAGGATTTTGACTGAGACTGCATTGAATCTATAAATTGCTTTTGGTAGGATAGTCGTTTTTACAGTACCAAGTCTATCAACCCATGGGCACGATAGTCCTTCAGTGTTCTAAGCATCCTTCAATCCCTTTCAGGAACTTGAAGTTTCCATTGTAGGGGTTTTTCATCTCCTTGCTTAGGTTTATCTGGTATATTTGTCTTTTGAAAACATGCCTTTGAGCATGTATGGCCTTCTCTTAGTCTGTACGCTGTTAGCATGTAGAAAGGCTACTGATTTCTCTGCAGTTGTTTTTCTTAGGGTCACTGTGCAGTCCTGGATATCCTGGAGCTGCCTCTGTAGATCGAGCTGGAGTCAAACTCAAAAAAGGACCACCTTCCTCTGCCTCCCAAATGCTGGAACTAAAGGTGTGCACCACCGTGCCTGGTTAGACACTGATTTTTAGAAGTTGATTTTTATTCTGCCATCCTGATGAAATTAATAATTGTTTCTGGAAGTTTACTGATGGAATTTTTGGGATCCCTTATGTATATATTATCATACCATTGCAAATAAGAATTATTTGGCTTCTTTTCCTACCTGTATCCCTTTAATTCCCCTCTCTTGCTTTATTGCGCCCGTTAGTACTATGCACACTACACTGGAAAGGAGTGGGGAGAGCAGACAGCTCTGATTCCCAATTTAAAAAAAAGATTTATTTATTTATTACATATAAGTACACTGTCGCTGTCTTCAGACACACCAGAAGAGGGCATCAGATCCCATTACAGATGGTTGAGAGCCACCATGTGGTTGCTGGGATTTGAACTCAGGACCTCTGGAATTGCAGTCAGTGCTCTTAACCGCTGAGCCATCTCTCTGATTCCCAACTTTAATAAAACAGTTTTGATTTTTTTCTCCATATATACTGATGTTGGCGGTGGGCTTGTTATATATAGCCTTTATATGTGGAGATATGTTCCCACTAGCCCCACTCTCTCTGAGACTTTGAACATAAAAACATGTTGGATTTTGTCAAAGGCTTTGTGTGTCTATTAACATTATCATTTGCTTTTTATGGTTGATACTATACTTAACTCATATTCACCCCGTTCCCCTGCTTTCCTGGTCCTCTTTCTCCCTGCAAGCACTCCTCCATTCTGCCTTCAAATTACTACATTCATTCCATTCCTGCCCTTTTCTCCCTCTCCACCTTCCCTTTAAAATCTCACTTTTCCTTTTCATGTTCCCCTTTGTGCTAAAATGGACTCACGAACTGTATCACAACCAATGAAGTATGTGTGTGCACCTGTGCACGTGCACAAGTGTGTGTAAGATATTGTTTGACACTGCATGCTCAAAGATAGCTGTCTTTTAAATCTCATGCAATGCTATTCGTCTATTCTCAGGATCATTTGCTGCATTAGCAGAGTCTTTTTCAGAATGTCCTGAGGAGTCTTACCTGTGCTTTCATCTGGCGATTTAAAGTCTTCATTGACACCTCTGGTCCATTTCCCATGTGTTTCTATACCCAGTTCTTTCATTCTTCTGTGCAGACACTTAGTTTTCCCAGCTCACTGTGTGGAAGAGGCTGACCTCTTTTTCCAGTGTACTTTGGAAGTCAAAAAAAAAAAAAAAAAAAAAAAAAAAAAAAAAAAAATCAGGTGTCTGTAGCTGTGTGAGTGTACTTCTGGGCGCTCTGTTCTGTTCCATTGCCCTTCGTGTCTATTTTTGCTCCCGTACCAGTTTCAGAACCCTGCCCATCATGGCAGAGAAACCATGGCCACCCGAGCTTGGGGCAGCAGGTCACCTCGGATCCATGGTGGAGCAGAGTCAGATGGATGCGTGTTGATCTTTCTTTTCATTCAGTCCAATGCTGCTCACTGTGGGCGCGTCCCACCTCCCCATTCAATGAATCTAACCAAGAGCATCCTTCACAGGGGAGCTCTGAGCCTAGCCAAATGGAGATAATCTCTCACAGGTTTGCCAGAGGCTTGTCTCCTAGGTGATCCTTGATCCTGCCAACTTAACATTATTGACCATTACAGCCTCACACTGAGGATTAAATCCTTCCTTCCTTCCTTCCTTCCTTCCTTCCTCCCTCCCTCCTTCCCTCCCTCCTTCCTTTTTCTTTCATCAGGCCGCCTCCCCCACTTCCAGAACTCCCTATGCAGTTCAACAGTCCCTTAGCTGGTTACTCTCTTGTCCTAATCCTCCCCCAGTGTGTCATCAGTCCCCTAAAGGCTTGGATTTCAACCCAATCCTTTTTTTTTTTTTTGAGGACTTTCAAAACACATGTGGACTTGCGTCCCTCACAAACCGTTCCTCACTCGGGAAAATCTTATAACCATTTGTTTCAGCCCCGCGCATCTGCGTTGGGGGCGGGGTTGGGGGGGAATGAAGGCAGGGCTTTAGACCGAAGGACACAGTGACACGGATGATTAAACATAAACCCACTTTCTGGAATCCATTTTACAGCCTTTGGATAAAGCAATTCTTTCTTTCCACTTTCCAGAGTCAGCGGAAGTGGGGCGGGGACCTTGGCACAGGGCTTCGGAGAGATGGAATTAGTTAAGGCGCAGGGAAAGGGAAGCGCGTGTTAGTGGCCCTGTCCTGTCCAGGGAGCACACACATGGGCAGGAGACTGGCTCCTTCGCCCCGCCACAGAGCCTCCTTTCTTCTCCAGGAAAAGTGACTCTTTCACAGCCCTAGGAAGCAAAGGAAATGGAAAGTCCCACAGCATCCTGAACCCCTCTCCCCTCTTGTGGCTCCTTGCTTCTCAAGGTCAGAGGCAGGAGTTGCCTTTGCTCACAGCTAAGCTGCAAGCACCCCAGGCGGGTGTGGAGAGCCCGGTGCAGGGCGCTGATTAGGTTTAGCAGGGGCTTTTCTGAGAAGCTGCTGAGCTCCACATTCCTGCACGATGAGGAAGGGATTCCAGCGTTTACTTTGAACAATGTTTTCCTGTGTCTGAATCCACTACGTGTTAAATTCGTCCAGATTTCTGGCTCCACACTGCAGCTCCAGCAGGACAGAAACAGGTTTACAGTCGTTGGCAGAGGCGCGAACTGCAGGGTCGGTCTGGAAACCTTACCGCATCTAGAATTTCCACTCCGTGGACAGAAAAGCTGATCAGAGTCCCTGTAGGCGCACAGCCTGGGAGGGGCGTGTGGTCTGGGCAGCAGCTGGATGCTATGCCAGTGCCTTTTGCATTTCCCACCCTAGAGAGCAAAAGTCAGCTTGTCTCCTCTGACTGGCATCCGGGAAACGAGAACAAGAAAGTTTTGAAGGGCTGGCAGTGTTTCCTCGGGTAGGGTAAACCCAGAAAGGAATGCATTTGGTGGGATGTTAAAGACCTACAATATATTCCAGTTCGTGGGCCTGCTCCTGTGTGAGGAGAGACAGGGACACGGGTTAGAGATAGAAGAGAGAGAGACAGGTGCAGGGGAGCCCAGCTCTTCCTGCTGGTATCCAGGAGACACAGAGAGGCAGTGACCTGGGGTAGAAAGCTGGCCTGTAAGGGTGGGTTCTCACCACAGCATATTAAGACCGTTGGGGGTGGGGTGGGATGAGACAAGGGCCTTCTGTGCAATAAGCAGCCTTTTTATTCTTGTCTGAGATGATGACCAAGTCAGGGAAAATTCTCGTGGGGCCCATGAGGAGTTGGGCTCCATAGAATCCTGTGGTGGGCAGTTCTTTTAAACCCTCTGTTCTAGAACCTGTGCTCTGAGACAATGGAAACTACCCCTGAGACCCCTTTATAATTATAGGTGGGTGTGTATGTGAGTATGTGTGTTCATATACAGGCAGCAAGGGCAGATGGGCTCTGGCCTTGAAGGCCTAGGGAGAGAAGGCCCAGATAGTGTCTGTTGAGAAAATAGTACTGTGGTAAGATCTGTGGCTTTGATCCGTGCACATTTTGTTTGATCTGCAGAAGGGGAAAAAAATGACAAAGTATCTACTTTTTGTATACATCTAGTAATGTGGGAGGCGAACACCCTGACCACTAGGAGTTCTTCTTGGCTCCATCCCTCTTCCAACCCTGGTCCCTCTGGCAGCATCCTTGCCACGTGGCCTTGACAAAACCAACCTTGCTAGAATCACACCTTCTGTTCTGGAACATTCTACAGGCTTCAATTCCTCACGTACTGTATTAGTTATTCTTATTGCTGCCACAAACCACCCCCTAAAAAGCAGCATGAGAAAAGGGTTTCTTTTGGTCCAAGGTTTTTGGGCACAGCCTATCAAGGCAGGGACTCACAGCATGAAAACAAGGTGGCTGATTACATCGTGTCCCCATTCAAAAATGTCTATTGGTATCCAGCTGACTGATTTCTCCTCTCTCCTTTTTGTCCAGTGGTGACCCAGATGGTGTCACTAACATTCAGGGTGAGTCTTTGTCCCTCGGGTAAATCTCTCTGGAAATGTGTGGGATCTCTTACAGATGTGTACAGAGGTGTGACTCCTTAGGTGGTTTGAAACCCAGTTGCACGTATACATAAGTTCATGTCTTTTGGTAGGAAATTCTATCCCCTCTTAGAGATGGGGGTGGATGAAGGCATGCTTTCCCAGTGCCACCAGAGTAGGAAGCTGCAGGAATCCCATTTCTGTCTGTCATGTGGGGCATTTTTCTTTATACCATTGGGTAAAGGGCCTTTGTTGATTATTTACCGAAATTACCCTAAATTTAGTTACTTGGTACTGTGATCTCTTTGTCTGTGGGTGGGAAATTTGAAGGTACCTCCACTGTCTGCCTCCATCTCCAGATTTCTCCATGGATTTGGCTGAGGTTTAGCTTCATCTGAAGTGCAATAGCATGGGAATCCACCTCCAAGTGATTCACTTGGTTATTCTCATTGGAAAGCTTAAGGTGCTTATGGGCTATTGGACTAGGGCCTCGGTTCCTTGCTGGCCATGGGCTGAAATCTCCTAGGACAACTAAAGCCCACCGAGCAACTCAGCATGGCGGCTTCTGTCTCTTATTCTGCACAGAAACCGTGTGTAGGAAACTTGATAAAGCTGGAAGCCAGGGAGAGAACTCAGAGGTTAAAGTGTTTGCCTAGCAAGACTAAGGACCAGAATTTGGATCTGTAGAACCCATGTAAATGACTAAGGGGTGAAAAGGTCCATCTGGAATTCCAGGCCAGGAAAGCAAAGACAGGGGATCCTCAGAACAAGCTGGGTGGTGAGGCTAAGCCAGGACAGTGAGAGCTGGGCTTGATTGAGAGACCCCGCATCAATGAATAAGATGGGAGAGACATCAGGGATGCTTAATGACATCATCCTCAGGCCTTTACAGGCATGTGCATCTCCCCTCAAAGCATGCCATTCACACACACTTGAAAATGGAAAAGGGGGAGAAAAAAAATAGAAGCTGAAGATTTTGTGACTCAGACGTGACAACCTTTCACGTTGACTACATCCTGTTTGTTAGAAATAAATGTCTCCAGACATAGCTTAAGCATAAGGATAATGTATAGATGTGAGCTGTAGGCTGGGATGGTGGGGCCTTGCCTTCAAGCCCAGCACTGAGGAGGCAGAGGGAGGCAGATCTCTGGGAGTCTGGGGTCAACATGGTCTACAGAGTGAGACCTGATCTCAAACACAACCACAAACAATGAACAAGCAAAAGTGACCAGTGGGAGGTGGGATCATTGGGGTGCCATCTTGCAGTTTGTCTGACACAGGTCTATGGGCCCAGTTGCTGTTTAATCTATTCAGTCCTGTGTCCTGCTACAGGGCTCTGGTCTCCTTTTGCCATTGAATTTTTATTCAGTGTGTGTGTGTGTGTGTGTGTGTGTGTGTGTACATGTAGGTGTGTGTATGTATGTATGTGTGTATGTGTATGTGTGTGTATGTGTGTATGCATGTATGTGGGGTGTGTGTATATATGTGTGTGGGTGTATATATGTATGTGTGTATGTGTCTGTATGTGTTTATGTGTGTGTGCATATGTGTGTGTATGTGTGTATTTGTGTATATATGTATATGTGTGTGTATGTGTGTGGGTGTGTATATGTGTTTGTATATGTGTGTGTATGTGTTTACATGTTTGTGTGGGTGTGTATATGTGTGTGTGCATGTGTGTGCATATGTGTTTTCTGCTGTTCCAGCACTTTTAAGCTACAAGTTATGAGGGGCACAGGAATGAACTCTCGTCTTGCCATTACTGTTCCTGGGAGATGGTGTTCTTCACTAGTGTAGCATCCCAAACAGGTAAATATTCCTGTATTTTCAATCTAGTTACACTTAGCTTCCACTCCAGGGAAATGAGGTGAGCCCTAGACTCCAGCTACACCAGCCTTCGGTCTTTGTCCTCTCTGAAAAACACAGTACCCTGTGTGCTCTGGAGTTCAATCTTGTCCTCTCCCCGGACAGCACTATTAGTAGCTTTCTTGTTTATTATGAAACCAAAGTACAGTTATAAACTAGAGAATATAGTTTGTGCCAGTAGCTCAGGGCTTTGTGGGTCAGCATCATGTCTCCCATCAATTAGGACGATACCTGTCTTAAGTATGAGGAACCTGAGGGCCAAAAACATTCAGGAAGTTGTTCAAGGCACACATAAAAAGAGGTGTTCTAGTCTGCATTTGTTTTTGTTGCTCTTATAAATACTCGGATCAAAACAACTTGGGAAGGGAAGTGCTTATAGTGCCTATATTTTTAGGTAATAATCCATTATTGAGAGAAGTCAGGTCAGGAACTCAAGGTAGGAACCTCAGGGAAGGAAGGATGAAGGTGGCTTGCTGGCTTGTTGCCTGTCTTGCTAACAGGCTAACACTCAGCTAGCTTTCTTATGTAGTCCAGGAGAAACACCTGCCCAGGGACAGCACTACCTACAGTGGGCTGGGCCTTCTATGTCAGTCAACAATTGAGACTGTACCCCATAGACCTGGCTACAGGCCAGTCTCACTTGGGTAATTCCTTAGTTGAGACTTGCTCATGTGACCCTATGCTGGGTCAAGTCAACATCCAAAATTGATCAGAACAAGAGGTAAAGCTGGATTCCTTTCCAACTTCAATGTTTCTGTTTCACCTTATGACTCCATTAGCATTGTTCTCGTTACCTGAGTCCCAGTTTTTTTCCATTAGGAATATGATGCTTCTTGGCCCAATTTTGCTTATAAAATCATTCTAGACTATGGCTCTAGACACTCAAGAAGAGAAGACCAAGAAGACCTAGAACAGGAATGAAGGATGTCAAAGGTATGAGTGGGGTATGTGTGGAGTGTTACAGACTCGACTGGTGACTTACATAGGTATATATGTATGCTTGCATATGTGTGTACACATTCATGAACACATGCACACGGCTCATAAACCCTTATGCCCAGGACTATGTGGATCTTCTGTTCAGAACTATGTGTGTTTAAGTGCATGTGTGTATGTGTGGCTGCAAAAGAACACAGACATCTCCATCTCGCCTAGGCTCAGGGATCAGCCCCAGAGAGTGTTCTTCTGGTAGGCAGATGGTGTAAACAATGCTTTTAGCACTTGAAAAATAAGACATGTGGGCCAACTCTGGTGATGGGGAGGACCAGTGTGTTGAAGGGTCCCCTCACCATATGTTTTTAGATACTGCTTTAAGGCTTTCTTCATTTTTTGTCCATGCAGTCACTCATTTTTGGTGAGATGAATTTTGTTAATTTCTCAAGCCTGTACATTGGGTCACATTGTGTTGGTACCGTGTGAGACACCCCTCCCTGAATATTAACTATGATGACAACAGACAAACCAAGAGGTCCTTAGCATGCGGTCAAATCTGTGTTCAGTACTTAATGTGATCCAGCTGTTAAATCCTCATGACAATCCGAAAGTTCCCTCACTGCCTCTGTGTTAAAGGTGAGAACCCTACGGATGATGAATTTCAAGTGTCTTGTTTCCTTTGCAAGCCCTGTTCCTGGCCTTTCTTGAACCCACGCCGTTGGTCTTGTGTACACTTTATTCAAAATGAATTGCTTTGTGTGGTATCATCACAATGGGAACATTGGTGAATTCTGTCAGTCACGCTCTGGACCATCAGGGAGAAGGCTGGCTCTCAAAGGTCAGGCTTTCGCCAGGGAGAGGACACCCACATGACACTGCGAAGGGCTTGTTCCTGGATTCTACAAGTATTTGATGCATCCCCCCACCATGCCAAGGAGACACATTAAAATCTTTGTTGTTTAGTTGGATTTCTGACCCAACAACAACAACAAAAAAAATTCTTTTGTCAGAACTCCCAGATTTCCTGGAATGGTACCCACACATATTTTCTATGTGACTAGCAATTCTGATCTACTGTGTTCTAATTGTGTATATTAATGCCTAGAGAGATTCCTGTAAAACTATTTATTACAGATCACTCCCCAATCGGTCCCCAGTCTTTAGGAAGTGCTCTTTTTGCTTTTAATAGAAGGTCATGGTTTTCTGTTCTCCCAGGACTATCCACCTTAGTTACATTATATCTTTCTACTTCCTATTCCTCATTCTGTACTTTTTTTCCAGAGATTTTCAAGGTCTAGGAGAAGTCAGGGCCATGAAAGGGTTGGATAGGATCTTAGTACAAATAAAGATGTGCACTTGGCATTTGGGTTTTTATTTGAAGTTTGGTGGGATGTAGAGCCAAACAGCTGTTGATGTCACCTTGGGGAGGTGTGGGGATGAAACGGAAAAGGTCTGTAGAAATAATCAATGGAGACAGCCATGTGGGAAGAAATTCGGTCCGTGTGCTGTCATGACAGCCAACGGGGGAAATGTCTCTAGAATATTAGAATGCTCAGCTCTACCAAAGACCATTGCATTCTGAGAGATCAGAGTGCAGAGGCCTGGGGCATGAGTGGAAAGCCATTGTCTGCCAGGAGTAGGGTGGAGGGCAGGGTGGCTGGGTCACATGGTGGTGAGTTGGTACAAACTACAGAGGGAAGCGAGAACATTCTTGGGTCATGAATTCTTGGGTCTTTCTGAAATCAGAAAGAACAGTGGCTGAGGGTGAGAAGGGGAAGCAGGTGACAGGACATGGAAAGCATTTCTTATAAATAAGCAACTGAATGTGTAAATGGGAGCCCATGGGGTGGGCTAGCCATGGGGCACTCGTCTGAGGCAGAGGCAGCCAGACAGCCTGCTCCACAGGTGCTAGTTTCTTTGCCTATGAGATGGGGGATAAAATTGGCTCTTGTCAGAATCAGTTAGCATGGGGTGCTTAGATAGAGTGTGCTTGATACTTGACAGATAACACAGGCATGTCAGCTACCAACATTTGAGAACTGGTGTGTACTCAGATCCATCTCCTAGCAGATCCAGAGCCTGAGACAGAGGTACTTTGGAAGGACCAGCTTTTGCTTAACCGGTGCTGGGTGTTTGTCCTGGAAATGTGATAAACAGAGGGGCAAGGTGGTATTTGTTCCTTTCTTAGCCAGATAAGAGTAACAAGACAGTTCTGCTTGCTGAGGCTTGCACTGTTTACGGCTTAGTGTAAATGATAAAAGTTGTGTGTCTTTTATCTGGGAACTGCATGATCAAAGGTAGGGTAGAAGCCCCGGATTGAGATTAAAATTTTCTACAACAGGAAGTGAGGACACTATGGAGAGAGATAGGTAGGTAGATGGAAAATTGTTGGAGGTGAGTAGTTCCGGGGATGTTGGGATGTTTGCATGGAGCTCCGAGATGAAGACCTACTGACAATGGTCTAGAAGAGCGGTTCTCACCCTCCCTAACACTGCGACTCTTTAAGGCAGTTCCTCATGCTGTGGCTGTCTCCCAACCGTAAATCTATTTTTATTGCTACTTCATAACTGTAATTTTGCTACTGTTATGTATTATATTGTAAATATCTGCGTTTTCTGTTGGGTTTAGGTGACCCCTGCGAAAGGGCCATTTGACAGCTAAAGGGGTTGTGACCCACAGGTTGAGAAAGGAAGATGTGGGGCCAGCTCTAATATTGTCAGTGACTGAGGAGTGGGGGCCACGTCTAGTATGCTGACATGAGCTTCAGAGAAGCAAGGTATAAAAATGACTTGAGGGTCATAGGGAGTGAGGCGATCAAGGACCTGCTTTCAGGTAGAAACCTGTGGACTCGGGGTGGAAGTGGGCGTGGGGACATCTTGGGCTTCCTTTCAAGGTCTCAGAGGACTCCCTGAGAGGGTCCTGGCAGAGCTTTCTGTAAATTTATGTGTGTGTGCGCGCTCGAGTGCACACGATTGAGCAGTGGTGGGGTAGGTGGTGGTGTTGGTAGTGGTGGTAAGTGCCTCCTAGTTTCAGCCTCAGCTTTCCAGTTTTGAATGTAATTAGATCAGGTTTCTCAGGTCCAGGTGCATCCCCAGGCTTTTGATCCCTGATGATTTATTCACTCTCATGTGGTTGGTGTTATATATAATGAAGCCATTTCTTCTGCCACCAATGATGGATGTTGAGAATGTGAAGTATGTGTCTGTGTTTGTGTATACATGTCTGTGTGCACAAACATGTACATTTGTATGTAAGTGGGCACTTGAGTATAAGCGCTAATATATATTCATGGACATAAGTCTGTACCTATTTGTAAACATGTATATGTTCATGTATATTCACTCATATGCAGATGTGCATGTATTACGTATGTGTTCATTTATGTATGTATTGTGTGTGTGCAGGGTAGACTTGGCTATAGAGGTCAAGGTCTGTATTATCTTAGTTAGGGATCCTATTGTTGAGCTACAACCCCATGACCAAACAAGCTTGGGGGAGAAAAGAGCTTATTTCATCTTACAGATTGTAGTCCATCCTTCGGGGAAGTCAGATCAGAAATTCAAGGCAGGAAACTGGAGGCAGGAACTGAAGCAGAGGCCACAGAGGAATGCTGCTTACTGGCTTGCTCCTCATGGCTTGCTTGTTCAACCTGTTTTCTTATACAGGCCAGGACCACTTGCACAGGGGTAAAACCACCCATAGTGAACTAGGCCTTCCCACACCAAACACTAATCAAGAAAATGCTCCACCAGCAAATTTGCCTACACTCTTATGGTAGCGTTGTTTCAGTTGAAGTTTCTTCTTCCCAGATGACTAGTTTGTGTCAGGTTGACATTAAAAATAATCAATATGGAGAAAATTTTCTGGGGCTTAGTATTGAAGAGTTTGAAATCTGGGAGTCTTGCCTTTTCTATTTCAGTCAGTATATAATGAATTTTAAATAGGAGTTTGGCATAGGCAGATCTTGTTCACTTTCTTTCCCTGCTCATGCTTGGCACCGGTCTTTCCCTGGTTAGTGCTTGGCACTCAGTGAGCATCGGTAGATATTTGTTGAAACGAACACATTCATAAATGTTTCTACTTGTAGCTTTCAAATGGAGAATGAACCAGCAAAAGAATAAAGTAGGGAAACATGTTTGGGAAACAGGCCCTGAAACTGGGGTACATTTTGGAAGGAGTTAGTCTCTGCCTAGGTGAGCAAAAAGCACGGCCATACACTTAACAGAAGCTGGCGTGGAGACAAGAGGACGTGTTTTCAGATGTACTGAGGGACAGAAAACATGAAGCTGCGTTCCTGACAGGTTTGATGAGTCTGTGACAGCACCGGGGAGAGCTTGCTTAGTGGGCTGTACGGGCAATAGGAGGTTGGGATCTACTCTCATAAAAGAGTTGGCTGGAGGAATTTCTCTGGTAATTTTCAAGTGTCAGTGGTATGGAAGACATGAAGAGATAAGGCCACCAGTGAGCCCTTCCCCTTTCTTCTCCCCATAGCCCTTGGCAATGTTTCCATGACTCAGGAATAGGACTGCAGATAGTGGAATCCTATGATGTCATTTGACACTGGCTTATTTTGCTACCTGTAACTTGAGTAACAATTTCTCAGAGCCTCAGGAGCCTCAGAAAGGGCTTCTGTGATGTGCACTTTGTGTGGCAGTGCTGGGGTGGCCCCTGCCACTCTGGGGTTGTATGGTGCTGGTGGCTTCTTCACTAAGCAGCTTGTGCCCACTGTGGTTTTGGTTTACTTCCCATAGTCTCTGGCTTGCTCAGCAGTCACCTGGCATCCTGCCAAATGAGATTTCCATAGGCTGGCGTATTTTGTGCCTAGTGGCTCGGAGAAGGCTCTTGTGCTCCATGATGCTTCCGGGGCCCGAGCTGATGGGTCCTGTTGCTCTGTTCCCGTCATAACACAAAGCATCCAGCTTTCTGTTGACCTCATGAGAGCATGGCTTCTCTTCATCATCTCCCTGCATGAGCTGACTCCCGGGCTGCTTTTATTTGTTGGTATCAGGGATTGAATGTAGGTCTCTGGGCATGCTTGTCAGGGCGTGTAACCTCCCTGAAGTTTTTACTTTTTAAAGACCTTTTTTTTATATAGAATAAATGTCTTACTTGGTTTTTTAAGGCTGGTCTTGAAGTTGTAACCCTCCTGCCTTCGCTTCCTGAGTAGTGGGAATTATGGGCCTGGGCCACCAGGCAAACTGGTTCTTTCTGGTTCCTTCTTTAGCCCATGGCAACTGGGAACTTTGGCCATACAGTTTCAGCCTGAAGATCCTTCCTGGGGGCCTCTGCCTTGCTTTGATGATGGTCAGAGAATCCATTGTGTTTCCCGTTCTCATTCTTGTGGGCTGTACTACGGTGAGGGGAGATCCGGAGCTGCTATGTTCAGAGCCCTAGAGTCTACAAGGCAAGCGTCCCATCTGGGTGTTTTTGTCCATGAATATAAGCGAGGAGAATGACAGAGCTCACCTCACAGCAGAGGGGAGGTGGCTTTGGGCATGTAGAAATCTTTGCAGAGGAGCAAGCTTGAGCAGGTAGTGTTAGCAGCGCAGATCCTCATAAAAATCAGAAAGCTGTCTGATACCTGAATTTAAAAGATGCTGCTTCTCACTTATTTATGGTGGCTAACACTGGACACGCCTTAACAATCCTCAAACAGTGACGTCATTCATGATCATTCATTCCTTGGATGGATTGCTGAGTAGCCTCTGAAATAATTATGAAGAATGTTTAACAATATGAACAGACAGAAACAATGGCAGAGCAAAAGCAATAGGCTCCCAGGGGTAAGCGTAAGGACGGGTAAGATGATAGTTATCTGATGGCACTGGGGTTGTGAGAGTTAAAAATATACCCCCTAAACCTAACGTTGATACATAATGTCTATTATAAGAACACATAGGGATGTGCAGGAGAACAGATATACTTAAATTTGGGAAACATAAACAAAGAGATGACCAGCCTTCCCCCATGGCACATGTCTCTAATTGATTTCCTAAGGGACTGGCAATTTACTTCCTGTTGACAGTTTTCTAGTGATTACCACAGCAGGCCGCAGATGGAAAATCAGAAAGGAACCATGCTTACAAGGCCGAGTTTACCCAGGAGCTTTGAACCCCACGCACTTCAACTCCATCCCCTGGTTTGCATGGTGCCTAGTCCCGTTCAGAGCCTGCCTTCTTTGCCAAGTGCTGCTGTGTCTTTTGGTTTAATTTTGATTCCACAAGTAGGGTTAGAGGTGATTATTGCTGGGTATAAGGGGCCTTTGTGACTATGTGCAAACTCTCCAATTTTTAAGTGACAGTTTGAATTGCTGTTCACCTGTGATTCACCCCAGACAATTGGGAATCTAGTTCTATCATAATTTGGAATCACCTGTGACTGAGAGTTGAGTGTTTTTAGAGATAGTCTTCTGTCCCATTCAACTGCGATCCAGTTGTCAATAAGGACAGAATAAGGAATCTAATCGGAGTGATTACCTTATTTTTTTGCTTCTAGAAGGGTCTCAAGAATCTGTCATCCACTCTCTCCAAAGTCTGGGTCCCTAGCCTCCATTCTGAAGCTCTGAGCATTTGAGAGGAGGTTGCCTGGAACTCCTCTGGTTGCGATCAGCCCTGGGAAATATGCTGGCTGTTTCCCCCATGTGTTCCTTAGGCTCACAATACCCGCATTGTTCCAGGGGGAACAGGACTTCCTCTTTCTGATTGATTAGCCATTGTGTGGCTGTGCTTTCACAGCTCAGGGGCCAGCCGTCAGGTGGTCAGGGGGTCTCTGGGCACAGACTGCCTAAATCTTTTCATGTGTGTTTCCTGGGTATGGGTCGTTAGGGTTGTTCCTTTTTGACTTAGTTGATTAATGTATGAGTCTACCCAAAATGCCCATGCAGAAAAAGGGAGAAAGGCTCCTTTGTGCCTGTTTGGTTGTTCTGGAAATTTAATTTTTAAGGTGAAACTTGATTTATATATAATACAGCCCACATGTGCTTTATGTCTAATAGGTCTTCATATGACGTCATCAAAGGAACCATTGTTAGATGGAGTATTTATTTAAGAAATACAATATTTGTGTTCAAAATTGTTCCTGAGAGCTGCCTGAGGCTCAGAACTTCCTCCAGGAGGTTCATTTAGACCAAGAGCTGTCCATCTGTACACATCCTTTAGGAGTCAGCAGAATCAGTTTTCTTTCCTGATTCTTCTTGATTTCATTTCACCCTTCCCCATCCAAGATGGTTTGCTTCCTCACAGGGCTATGAGCAGCTTGCACCAAATGTGGTCTCCATCTGCTCAGTATCTGGTGCAGGCTGGCTGACAGGATTTGTTTAGACCTATGTGCATAGCTTTCTTAGCTTTTCATTCTGATGATTTGGATGGCATCTCTTATAAGCGTGGCAAACCTGCTTTGCAGATCCTCTGCACTGAGAAGGGCAGACACCAGAGCAAGAGGTAAATGTGATAAATGCCTGGGGCTCTGAGCCAGTGTTGGACCCACAGTGTTCTGAAGTGTAGTTTTTGAAGTGCATTTTAAACTCAGTGGTGAAGTCATGCTGCATGTTTACAGATACAGATTCTTTCATGCTTGGAGAACAAAGCACTGAAAGTTATGACATTACTAGTTAGAGAACATGTCCTGTAGAGCCATATTAGCTGGAAGCATGGCTCCTCCCATGTGCAGTAGGTGGAATCCAGTAATGGTAGGCTGGTATTAGAAAACAGGCAGCTCTGATTAGACTCCGAGAGGTAACACCCAACTTAGAGTAGTGATCCTTGGCATCCCCCAAAGAGGCCTGCATTGTGTCAGAACTTACAACTGTAAAGTGACCCACCATTTGGAAGCTGATTTATAAGAGAGTGCAGCAAAGGACTTACATCTCTTTTTGAGGGGCAGCGGTGAGGAAGAGAAGGTGTCACGTGCACTGTCATACAGGGAGAGGAACAGATAGTGTTCTTTTTTCCTGAAGGATGAACTTGTCGCTCCCCGTTCTGTCTTCACTGTTCTAGGGTAGCCAGTGTTCCTCAGGATATCTAGTGACTCTCCTGTACCCTGTCTCCAGAGTCCATTGGGGCTGGCAGGAGGTGTTCATGGGGCAGGGGCAGGCAGAAACGCAGAGAGAGTGATGAGGCAGAGGCTGCTGTGGTGTGCACTCAGTATTTCCTCCAGCTGTGAACTCCAGGGACTCAGTGAAGGCCCCTGTTCTGTTCAGGGGAGAATAGTGGGCTTCCGGAAGGTCACTCCAGCTGACGATCAGCCCCAGGAGGCATGCATTACACTGAGCTGGTTCCCACCCTGGTACTTCAGAGATCATCGTTTCCAAGATACTACTCTTACTTGCCGATCCCTCCTCTGCCAAAAGTAAACTAGGCAGTGGCCAGACAGTGGAAAAGGATCCAGGGCAGGGAAGGAGATGGACAGGAAGATAAATGCAGTGGGTGAAAATGAGTCCAGCCAGACAGGTGTTTAGACAACAGCAGAGGGGGGCGGGATGAGCCCCCCATGTTGGCTTGTTCTCTGGGCTTCTGAGGATGATTTCAGAAAGGACTGGTAATGACAGAGCCAGTTATGCCTCGAGCATCTTTACCTTTTCCCTTCTGTGCTTGTCTAGTGTAGCATTCTCTGAGGCATGCAGTCCTAAAGGTTGGGGTAGGACCTTGGTTTTTTTTAAAGATTTATTTATTTTTATGTATATGAGTACACTGTTGCTATCTTCAGACACACCAGAAGAGGTCATCAGATCCCATTACAGATGGTTGTGAGCCACCATGTGGTTGCTGGGAATTGAACTCAGGACCTCTGGAAGAGAGCAGCCAATGCTTTTAATTCCTGAGCCGTCTCTCCAGTTCCAAGGACTTTGTTCAAAATTTTGCATGAGCATTTCATTGATTTCTAGTTGCACGAGATTCTCAGCCTAATGAATGAGTAATCCACATGTCAAAGGGGATCATTCTACGTTTGCCCTGTTTCTTGAAAGGCTACAGAGCAAGTCAACCTATAGCAAGCCCTGAGAAAAACTGCTGGGAAGGTATTTACTGAGGTATTTAAACAAACTGGGTGGACAATATGTCTGCAGTCATGTTTAATATAGATCCTGTAAATGATGACTCTCGGGCTAAGTAACCTAGTTGATCAATGTGCTGATCAAATACAGCCATAGCTGTAGTGTGGCTCTTGTCCTGGACTCGGTGCCCCCTTTCTTCTCAAACAGTGCCTATTAATATCTTGAGAGATTCTTGTATCCTATTGGAGACAATTTGGCCAACACTGAACAAAGCTAGCACCTCGCTCATGAGTATACACTATCTTAGAGTCAGGCGGAACGCCTGACTGGAGTTGACTTGTACCGAGGTACTAATGCATTAATCCTGCCTGGAACCACAAAAGCCCTTTGTAAGATGGCTTCCTGAGATAAGGGCACAGCCTGTGGCAGTCAGAGAGTGAGGTAATCAGTTTAGGAGAATCCCATCCGCTCTGCCTGTCCCTCATTGCAGCATTTTAAGCCACTGGCTGGCTTCTGCCTTTGATCTACGTCCACCTACTATTGTCACATGGTTCTGGAAAGGCATCGTGGCTCCATTAATGTTTTAAAGGGCACTGAGCTACAGCACATAACAAGCAAATACCAACAGAAAGCTGGTGTCTCAGACAATCTCCTGGTCCTGTTTCCTGTCTCTGAGTAGTTAATATCACCTTACACATCCTCAGTGTTTGGGTGGGTAGATTCACAGGCACCCAGTTACAAGCTGTACTGCATGTTGGAATCACCGGGCGTTCGCCTCGTCACTGTTGCCGTGATGAAAATACTCCGATCGAATGGAAAAGTTTATTTAGCTCACACATCCAGGGTGCTGTTCATCGTGGGGAGGATGGGAGGTGGGGCAGGAACCATGAAAGATGCTGCTGGCTCACCCACATGCTCCTGCTTACTTTGCTCTCTCAGCAGGCTGGGACCCCGACATACCAGTTAACAGTTGAGATAACACACACCCATCCCTACACTTGTCCCAGGCCAGTTGGATGTAGGTAGTTCTTCAGCTGAGGTTTTCCTCTCAGATAAGTCTAGGCTGTGTCAAGTTTACAATTAAAGAAAACTGTCTTAAGATGTTGTGGCTAATACATAATACATGCATATATGTTATCTGCACATAATAATGGGATTCAATGGGAAACTTCAATACAGGAAAACAACAGAGAAATGATCAAATCCAGCCTCCCTTGATCCACCTTCCCCAAGGCCTTCGCCCTTCTGGTAAGCTTTTTTTTTTTTTTTTTTTTTTAACAACTTTATTTTACAAAACAAAGATAAATGTACAGATTTTAAGCATTTTTTTGTGTAAAATTATACAATACATTTTTGTCAGTACTTTTTTTTTCAGATTTTAAAATAATTTTTACATAAAACTATATGAATATATTTTTTAGTCAGTACTTGATTTTTTTTAAAGGTTTGATAGTATATGCATTGAAACCTTAATAGTTACAATGAGCATAAAGTACATGTAAAACAAAATGTAACATGGAAATAGTCAAAGTTTTCTTGTTGTGTAAAGATTTTTTTGTTTTGTTTTGTTTTGTTTTCTTTATTTCTTGGACTTCATACAGTCTGTGAGTTGCTTCTGGGGCAGTGCGAGCCTCTGGGGTTAGCATCTCACTATCAGTGACTGCATATTATGTCTGTTCTTTTGTGACTGGGTTATCTCACTCAGAATGATATTCTCTAGATGCAGCCATTTTCTTAAGAATTTGGTCAAGTCATTGTTTCTGGTGGCTGAGTAGTATTCCATTGTGTAAATGTACCACAATTTTTGTATCCATTCATCTTCTGAAGGACATCTGGGTTCTTTCCAGCTTCTGGCTATTATAAATAGAGCTGCTATGAACATTGTGGTGCATATATCTTTGTTGTGTACTAAGGTGTCTCTGGGGTATATGCCCAGAAGTGGAATAGCTGGGTCTTCAGGTAGTATTATGTCCAATTTTCTGAGGTATCGCCAGACTGATTTCCAGAGTGGTTGTATTAGCTTGCAACCCCACCAACAGTGGAGAAGTGTTCCTCTTTCTCTGCAACCTCGCCAGCATCTGTTGTCATCTGAGTTTTGGATCTTGGCCAGTCTGACTGGTGTGAGGTGGAATCTCAGGGTCGTTTTGATTTGCATTTCCCTGATGGCTAAGGATGTCGAGCACTTCCTCAGATGTTTCTCGGCCATTTGATATTCCTCAACTGAGAACATTTTGTTTAGCTCTGTACCCCATTTTTTAATAGGGTTATTTGATTCTCTGGTATACAAAAATCTGGTAAGCTTCAATCCTATAGCCTGCTGTGCCTCTCCTTCCAGTCAATAGAAACCCTAAGACACTCCCTAAGAGAAGCTGGGCTCTCTTCTCTGATGTCTTCATTTCCTAAGTAACAACTGAGGCCCTCACAATGTTAAGGATTGCAATCCCTGCCATGGTCACACCGTTTTCCAGGTCACTGTCACTCCAGTAAATCTGAACTCAGCATCTCAGACTAGATTCTAAAACTGGGAAATGGGGTGGGGACTGGGGAGAATTGAACAAACAAGAAAACTATTTTGGTGTGGCCTCCCACCCCTCCTATCAATGCTGTTTCTGTCTGGAGACAGCAGACAGCTTTGCATTTTATTTACGGGAAGACAGAAAAAAAAAAAAAAAAAAAAAAAAGAACCTTTGTACTGGACTTGAAGGAAACTATGAAAGCCCATAGCTTGTCTTCTGACCTATGTCAACTATTTATCTCTTGTTTCCAGTGGACAAGTCTTCCCTGTGTGTTTTGACACTCTCTGTGCTTAACCATTGGCTTACTCTAGTTTCCCCCAGTCCCTGTTCCAGCAGGTATGTATGAGAAAAGTCTACCAGTCTGTGGAGTTGTCCACCAGCCACTCTAGACTGCGGTACAAAGGACCAGAGAGTGTGGGAGGGGCTGGGTTATACACCGCACACTGGTGCTTGAACAGGACGCACTATGAACTGGGCTTGCCAGATGCTTCGGATTTCTTAACCAGAAATTTAGAAGCAAGGCTGAAAGGGGATTCTCAATCCCCTAAATATCATCTCCAAGTGTGTGTGTGTGTGTGTGTGTGTGTGTGTGTGTGTGTGTGTGTGTGTGTGTGTGCATTCATTTGCATTCGTGTATGTATGTTTCCACTGTCTGGCACTATGTGGGAGCACAAATTCTAACATATCTACAAACACTCGTGGTAAGTTGAATTCTTTTTCACAGAAGGTAGATAGGCAAGATCTGGGTGGCCACTTGGATGCCCTATGTTTGAGGGTGCTTAGAATCTGAGAACTATGGCTGATCTTAGAAGAAAAGAATGGCTTAACTTTTACTTTAAAATAAGCTCAAGTATCTCTTTATAGGTTAGAGGACAATTTGAGCAGGATTTGTTTTGTAGCCTTGAAAAATGATACTGATTCTGTATTTTAAAATCCCTTGCTATAGAGTATTGTCATTGAAACTCAGTAGACAGTCCCATAAGACCTGGATCACAAAGGTTTGACACACACTAAACTTTGAAATTGTCTTTGTTAGGATTTCTATTGCTGTGGAGATATCGTGACCACAGCAACTCTTCTAGAGGAAACCATCTGATTGTGGCTGGCTTAAACTTCAGAGGTTCAGTCCATTATCATTAGGGCAGGATGGCGGGGTGGCATGCAGGCAGACATGGTGCTGAAGAGGTAGCCAAGAGGCCTAAATATGGATCTGCAGGCAGCAGAAAGAGAATGAGACCCTAGGCCTTGCTTGAGTTTCTGAGACCTTGAAGCCCTGCCCTCCAACAAGGCCACACCCATTGGTGGTGCCAGTTTGTATAAGCCTATGGGTCCATTTTTATTCAAACTACCATAGTCTTTTTCTTTTTCTTTTTTTTTTTTCTAATATGAACAAATCTCCAGGGTGCTATAATTTGTAGGAGTTTTGAATAATGTGTTAAACTTATGACTAATTTATTTTATAAAAACATCTGATTTTAAAATTTCTGTCAATGATATATTCCTCCACTGGGAGAACAAAAAGTGTGCAAATGTGCTACCTTTGTTAGAGGTGGATGATCCACACAAGTCAGCAAGACACGTCTCACTTCTGTTGTAGCTGACAGACTTGGCAGCACTTCCTCTGATGGGGATGTGGTGGTACTCAGTGTGGCCCATGCATCAAGAGCATCATCTCCCTTTGGAGGTATTTGTAGAAGCAAATTCTCAGATTCTCCAAATAGATCTACTGAGTTGGAGCATCTGAGAGCTGGGCACAGCCAGTCTCTGTGGGAGATTCTAGAGCTTATTAAAGTTGGGAAGCACTGACTGTGTTCCCCAGTGGCACAAACATCTCCTGGGAGCTTACTGAAAATCATCTGCAACATGCTTTCATGGTGCTTTGGCAGGTGAGGGCTGAAGTGTTCCACAACTCTTTTAAATACTTAAAGGCCATAGAGATGGAAAAACAGTAATAAATAATACATTTATGGGATGGAGGAGTAATGGCTCGGCCTGTAAAGTTCTTGCTATGCAAGCGTAAGGACTTGATTTTTTTTTAATCATCTGGCATCTTGGACAAGTTATCCAGTTAGATAGGCCTGTGAGGCTGCGAACCATCGACCGTGGTTCCCACCAAAGCTTCCATGTTCATGAGCACATGGAACATCATGACTTTCTGGTTTCAGACTCTCCTTGGGGCCCCTCTAGATAAATCCTGGCAGTTGTCTGGCCATCTCTGACACTTCTGTCCCCAGATGCAGGCTGAGAACAGAGGGTGGGACCTTGCCATACTTAAAGGAACCAGACCTTACCTGGGTCCTCCAGGGTCTGCCCAGTACTCAGACTGTAAAGCTAGGGGATGTGAAAGCAGGACTCCTGAAGAACCACTCATGGCAACCTAAGGACCTGGAGCAAGGCCACACTAGCATGTGTTAGGACTCAGTTCTTCTCTGAGGAACAGACCACAGGACTTAGGATCCCCAGGGTGGCTACTGATCACCTGTCAGATCAGCTTGAGGAGGCCCTGGCTTTCCCATTTTCCTAAAGCCATTTGAATCTGTGATATAAAGTAAACTTTATCAGTGAGAGAGAACCAGAGCAGAAGAATACAGGAGGAGTTGGGGAATGGGAAGAGGGGTCTGTTCTCGAGCCGCTAGAAAATACAACATGTTTAGCATACTTCATGGATACTGCTTGCTGTGCTTTGGCCATGGTCACGTGAATGTCTCCCCTGCAAGATCTTGGCATTTGCCTTGAGGAGACAATAAGGGGGCAGGGAGAGGTGACATTCAAGTCTGTACTTGAAGTATCCATAAGTCTTTCTTAATGAGAGGTGATATCACGTAGCTTCTTCAGACAGTGGAATACATAACCCTTGCAGGGATTTGGAACCCTTCTTCAGCACATTCTTTATTGACACATCTGTCCCCAGACAAACTCCAGATTCTCAGTGTCTCCAAGGCAACGTAGCTGTCTACAGTAGTTCCTGTTCCCCAAGGAATGTGTCCCAAGACACCCATGAATGCCTGAAATAGGGGATAGCACCAAACTCTCTCTTGACTATGTTTTCTCCTATGTATGAGTATCCACAATAAAGTTTGAGTTAAAGTTAAGCTCACTGAAATTAGCAATAGTAACTAATGATATGGCATGATATTATAAAACAATAAATCATTTATTTCTGGAATGTTTTCCTTTATCATTTCAGGAAACTGGAATCATGGAAAGTAACACAAGGGCTTAGGAGCTACTTGTCTTGACCATTAGTTACCATGTTTGTTTGAACTCAGGTTAGAGATGGCAAGATGAATTTGTTTAATTCTTCTGCCTTATAAACTCCCACTGAAATGACTTAAAGCTATAAAAACAGGGAAAAGCTACACCATAAGAGAAAAATGGGGCAGTGCCAGATGCAGAGGAGGTGCTTGGCATTTCTGGTACACAGAGTGCCACTGGGGTGAGAGAAGAGCCTGCTATGGCCCCAACTTGGTGCCTACAAAAGGCCAAGGAAATGGACAGGTAGAATTCTCACCAAAGCTTCCCGCTGTGGTCTCAGATGTCAGAACTTCTGAGCAGAAGCCACAGGGAGGAATGCATTTTGTTCAGACCCACCATTAATAAGCTGTACCAGCTGCAATTCTGTGTGTTGAATAGAGAGAGTGTCTACATCATAAGATGCAATAAAGACTTGAGACATGGGACACATCTAGACACACAGTTGGAAAAATAATAGCTGCCCTTTAACCATTACTGCCTCCCGCAGACTGCTGAGGTTTTGGAACAAATGTATTGCTAATCTTTAAGGAAGGTTTGGTAAATAGACTCATTCTAATAAGGCAATTCTCCTAACGAGACAACTGGAGTTCAGCAAGGGTGAGATACTTGTTCAAGGCTCATCCTCTTTTGGGTATGGTAGGCCCGTGCTCCAAGTCCTAAACCCACATTGCTAATGTTTCTGATTCGTTTCTTGTTTTGGCAGTGTCTCACATAGTTTAGGGCAGCCTCCAACTTCTGATTTGGCTGTCTCAACTAAGTTATACATTTAAGCTGCCACACCCAGCTAACGAGTCTCTTTTTAGCAGTGCTAGGTCTCTAACACAGGCCTTGTGCATACCGGGCAAGCATTACACCAGTGAACCCTAGTTCTAAGCTGTATGTAACATATCGTTAACAGCATGCATGAAGGTAGTTACAAAACCTTGAGCACAATTGGTGGTACATCCAGAAAACACTTAAAAACTTGCCATTGTCTTTTACATAGTATAGTATAATAACCAGTCATACAGCTTTGGTTGTGTTAGATTTTTATTATGTAGAAGTGATTTTTGAGGCACAAAGGAGGATATACTTAGTTTCTATAGAAACACTACATCTTGCTTTCCCCACTTTAAAAGAAAATTAAAAACAGCCTATGTAGCTCAGGCTGCCCTCAATGTTGTATTCAACCTACCCAAGCCTCCTGAGTTATTATATATTACAAGTATGAGCCTCCATGTCTAGCATACTTTTCAATAAGGAGCTTAAGCATGAATAGAGTTTGGTGACTGTAGAAGCCCCTGGAGTGAGCCTCCTGTGATTACTCAAGGATCACTACGTTACAGTCCTTCAACGACTTTCTAAGCAGTTCGTTGAGGACAGTAGAGTTTGGGCCTTAAGTTGGATAAAAACCTTTGAAAGTAAGCCTGCTCAATTCCAACTCTCTCTCTTTAGCAGCGTGATGCTGCTCTCTAATTGATATAGTTTGTAGAATATCACTCTGTTTATTATCTTAAGGTTGGGTTTTACTCCCACTAGATACTGGGGAAAGACTTCTATGGTCTATGGTCCCAGCCCCCTGGATTCTCTAATGATGTGGAATTCGCTGCTTCTAAACTACTGCATTTCTCTTTCAGTAAGACTCACGGAAAACATTGGGCTCCCTCTGACACTGCTTGAAAAACACAGCCCATGGCCAGCCTATGTCACATATTCCTCCCCAGCAGTAACCCGACTCACTGAGAAAAGCTGGGCCAAGAATCTGGAGTGCATTTATGCTGAGAAAGAGTGCAAGCCAACAATGCCTAGCAAACCTAGTGCCATACTGAAGAGGAGGAAGTCATCCAAGCCTTCAGAATTCACTCTGAGAGATGCTCTGTCAGAGACTGTGCTACCTGTGTGGGAATGTTCCACTGCAAACGTGAGCCCCGTCTTTGCCCCAGAATCCGTACAATTCCAAATGGAAGCCAGAGAGGGACCCACATCAGACTTCAACAAGATCATCTTCTCCAGGAGGCCTGCAATGAAGAAACTCCCATACGGCTTACTACAGGCCAGCAAGGAGACACACACCAAAGTTTAGCAAAGAGCCCTGTAGCTACCACCTGCGACTGAACAACAGTCACTCTCCATTTGCTACAAATTACATCATGTCCTTGAAACTTGAAGTTGTTCTTGTTTATATAGAGGTTGTCAGACCGAGACCTTATCAGAAAGTGGGCTGGGGGTGTTTGGATAGACAACCCCAACACTGGAGTCTGTTGGAGCAGGACAGCTGTAGATGCTGACGGTCTCACTATAGGTATGTTTGTCCATGTACAGACAGCAGACAGAAACCACAACAGTGGTTTTACCAGACACAATAAGTTAAATAGCTCTTTAATCAGGCAACTAAAGAGGGCAGAAAGGTAAAAGATGCCAGTTACTAGCAGAGGTAGCCCTTGTGTGAAACCAGTCCTATTCCTGATGCATTGGTGTTAGATGTTAGATGTTAGAAAGGAGATATGGGGTGAAACTCAGACTTTCTGAGGTAGGGAGTGACTGTACTCAGCTTGTCTTGCTGCTGACTCGGTGCTGAGAAGAGCCCTTACCTCTGAGAAGGGGGGTCTCTGTTCACCTAGCATCACTGAGACACATCCATGAGGCTGGTTCAGTTGAGTATTAGAAACACAAACACTGGATTCAAATGGTCCTAGAAGGCATTGCTGCTGTCTGGCTGACAGAAAGGGATATGGGGGAAGCTGGCAGAGGCAGAACAGAATCAGCAGAAACCAACAGGATGCAGCTAGTGAGTTTCTTCATCCCCTCTAACCATGCAGACTCCTGCTAGTGCCCTCTGTGGACAGGATTTGTGGGGGGATAAGAAGATATGTGGTTGGCTGATTCCCAACTCTAGCATCTCCCAGGAATATGTACCACAGAGGAGAGGATGATTTTTTGAAGCCAACATAAAATTAGCTTAGTAACCACCAGTGTGGCACCCTATGGCACCTGAACCTGTTATTGGAGAGCTTTTCCCCCCTTGGAGGTTGTGGTAATTTGAATGTCCTTGGCATAGGAGTGGCACTATTAGGAGGTGTGGCCTTGTTGGAGCAGGTGGGGCCTTGTTGGAGGAAGTGTGTCACTGTGGGGAAGGGCTTTGAGACCTTCCTTCTAATTTCCTGGAAGTTGGTCCTTTCCTAGCTGTCTTCAGTATGAGAGAACTCTCAGCTCCTCCAGCACCATGCCTGCCTGAATGCTGCCATGCTTCCTGCCATGATGATAATGGACTGAACCTCTGAACGTATAAGCCAACCCCAACTACATGTTCTTATAAGAGTTGCCTTGGTCATGGTGTTTGTCTACAACAATAAAACCCTAACTAAGACAGAATTTGGTCCCTGGAGTGGAGTATTGCTGTGATAGGCCTGACCATACTTTTGTTTGAAGAATGTGGATTTGGGGACTTTGGATTTGGAAAGCCATGGAATGCTTTAGATGGGGCTTAATGGGCCAACCTAGTGGCCTAGAGACTGTTTTGTGATATTTTGGTGAAGAATATGGATTTTTTTTTTTGAAATTGTCTGAAGAGTCTGCTTGAGTCTAGGTAAAGAGATTTAGATTGTTTTGACAAAGAAAGTCTCAAAACGGCCTGGTATAAATTCTGTTGTGTAAGTCTACTCTTACGATGAGTGTTTTAATAAAAAGAAACAAGCTGAGAAAGGAAAAAATATAAAATGTATGGTTTGCATAATAAAAGGGCACCAGTTCAGTGAAATGGAACTGAATCCTATGTTCAAGGAGATAAACAGATTAAAGGAGTGATGATCTCAGGGCAAGCTAGCACCCAGCTAAGTTTAGGTCCAAGCATGGTGGTACACACCTTTAATTCAAGGAGACTGAGGCAAACAGATCTCTGAGTTCAAGGCCAGTTGGGTATAGACCAAGTTCCAAGTAGAGAAAAGCTTAAGTCCAGGCATGGTAATACATGCCTTTGATTCCAACATTCAGGAGACTGCCATGTAAATCTCAAAGTTTAAGTTCAAACTACAGAGCAAGTTCCAGGACAGCTAAGCTTAGGCAGTGAAGGAGTTGGAAAATAGAAATCTAGTAATAAAAACAAGGGGGTTAGGTGGCAGGAGGAATGTTCCAGCCCCAGCAAGCAGCAAAACCCAGCAGCTTTGGCCATGTGGGTTTGGCTTTAGAGTCAAGAATAGAAGGGACTACTGGGATAATTGATACTGGTTAGATGAAACTAAGAAATTAGCAGTGATTAAGACCAGCATCAGTGAGATGCAATTTTCTGGGTAGTGTTTTCTGAGATCACAATGTAGCTGTGTTGCAGAGATAACAAAGGTTGTACCTTGTGCTGCAGTTGGACTTGGTAATGTGTAAGAGTCACCCAGGTGGTGCTGGTTTTGAAGGCATGAAGGTGTCATGGAGAACAGCCGAGGTTCTGCACTGTGAGTGCCGAGGGAAGGCCGTTGGTGAAGGTGAAGCCTCTGTTGCATTTAATGGATGGTCCAGGACTGAAGGGTTCATGCAAAGCAGTTGAGGTTTGGTACCACAAAAAGAGCCTATGAGAGGGTATTGTCTAGTTGCAGCAGAAGACCCCAGTGTGTTGGAGATACCAGCACCATGGGATGATCATCAAAACAAGTAGCAGCAGTGGAGTGGAAGCAACCAGAGCCTAGAGTGCTACAGAGGGCAGAGCTAGAGAAATGACCCAAACCCTTTGCAGGAACCCATAAAATCATGTGTGGATCCCAGGCATTTGGATGAGAAGCTGTGAAGTTGAAGTTGACTTGGAGACCCCAAAATATTAAAGATGCCAGATCCTGCCAATGAAAGCTATCAGAGAATGGAACCAGCCCAGGAGAAAGAACGTTGTTGCAGTTAGCAAAGATGAAAAAGAAGATCTGAAGACCGCTTTGACATCAGACATGGAGATGTAGAGTTTGGAGTTTGCTCAGCTAGTTTCCTATCTTGCTTTGGGGATTACAGTTAAGTGACTGGATGAATCTCAGAAGAGATTTTTGAACTTTGGACTTTTAACATTGTTGAGACTACTATAGATTATGGGGACTTGGGAAGTTGGATTAAATGTATTTTTTATTATGCTATGGCGAGGTATGGCCCCCATAGACTCATGTGTTCGAATAAGCCTATGGGGGCCATGGAGTGGAATATGGTGGTTTGAATTCTGCCTGGATGCTACCATTTTTCTCTCCATAATGATAATTGAACGAATCTCTGAACCTGTAAGCCACTCGCAATTAAATATTGTTTGTATAAGAGTCGCCTTGGTCATGATGTCTGTTCAAAACAGTAAAACCCTAACAAACCCAGAGGGCTTACAAAATGGTGCATGGGTATAGTGGTGGGCGATGGGTGCCTGTGCTGAACAATGAAGGGTTTCTTTCCTCTTCTGTATTTACGCACTCTGCGTGCCACAGTGCTTGTGCATGGCATACAAGTGGAGGTTTGAGGACAACTTTGGGACGGTTGTCCCTCTCTTTCCCTCATGTGGGTCCTGGAGAGAGACCTCAAGTTGTCAAACTGATCAGGAAGCAGCTTTGCCTGCTGAGCCATCTTGCAGACCCCTCTGGTGCTTCTTCTAGTGTGTGGAACAGATCTGACATGAGTTTGGGGGAAGGATTAGGATTCAGAGGTGAGTTCCTGGCTGGACACTAGCTGTTAATTAGATGGCGAGCTAGAAATGGCCCCCTCCATGTTCTGGGTTGGATCCAAAGCAAATGAGTTCTCCTCAGTCACCAAGCAGACAGGCTTTGTCTTCAGGCACAGACAGCCTTCTGTTTGGGTTTGACTACCATCATGAATGAGGACCCTACCCATGTCTCTGTGCATCTGCAAGGCAGTTGGTACGCTTCTTCTCTGGTACACCAGCATGTGATACCAATGACATTTGAAAGAGGCCAAATCTCCCCTCAGTGCATCTTCTCCATTGGACCGTAAACATTTGGCATCACTCACGGGGGTAGCTTTTTCTGACTCTGGCTCCCGGGCAGGTCTGTCCATATACCACTGTCAATTAGAAGCTCCCAGTCCAGTCCCATGTTTTTAACCCTTGGCCAGTATGAGTTCTGTGGAATGGTAGATCTTTCTGGGTGAATCTAGGTAAGCATAGCTTCTGTCTTAGAGGCACATGATAAATTCTGAGAGTATTTAAGACTGTGATGCTGTGGTATACACCTGTACTTCAAGCACTCGGGGCTGGGAAAGGAGGCAGAAGAATGAGCTACTAACCCAGCCCTGGCTCAAAACAAATGGTACAAGTGTAAAAACAAACAGAAAACCAACCACCTCTTTTATCTCTTTATGGGCATTTCTGGCCAGGGTGTATCTGGGAGCACATGGATTAAGGCCCCTCCTTGAATGTTAACAGGGATCTGAGGCTACTGTAGTCTTGTTCTCCCAATGCCTTTAAGGGCAGAGTTATATGGCAATTTGGATAGGCATATAGGTATTATTTTCTTTGTACTTGTTCAATTCTTAAAAAAAAAAAAAACCTACCCAAACAAACAAACAAACAAACAAAAACCCAATTCTATAGTAATCGGTTCCAGCTAGCATGATTTAGAATAATTTAGTTCTCAGCCTAGTATAACAACACAGGCATGAGCCAGGGATGTCATCCATATCTTCTACCCTCATGGAGAGAGTCTGAACCTTATGCATGCAATGTCTTTAAGAAAGGGGGAGAAAGAAACCAAAAACAACAAAAAAATCCTTTTGAAATGAAGAGCTCGCTTAAGTCTAGGTTTGGACACTGGGGTCTGGCCATTTAGGGGCTTGAGCATCTCTTGTTATATTTTCAAGATGACTGGAGATGCTTCTGAGAAAGAATTGTTCCAAGGAAGAAACTGCTGGACTTGTGAGAAACCGTTGGTCATTGGTCACAAGGTGATCCTCAGCCTCAGTGACTTACAGTGTGCAATGCTTTGATGTGTCAGCTGGTTGAGACCTTCCCAAGGGCTATGGAGACATGGACCAATGGGTCCATTTCCTCAAAGGATACTATGGCTAAAGTTCTGGAGGTTCTGGAGTACCAAGACAAAGAGGAAGAGATGCCTTTGACTTCACAGCAGCCCACCAGCACACAGATCACATTACCTTGGGTGAAGCCTTGAAATCTCGAGGTCCAGGAAAGTCCAGCATATGCTTGCTGGGACTGACTCTGTTCATCTCTAGCATTTCCAAAAGTAAGCATGGAGTCTTTCCAGGGCCCTGACATCCATCTGGAGCAGTCGGGGCATGCATGAAGTGGAATGTGGGATTATTTCCACGAAACTTCATCTGCTTGTTCAAACCAGGGAGGCCTGGAGTATCTCAGGTTACTCTGAGCATAGTTAATGGTAATCTTGAAGAAGGAACTGGCTTTCTCTGGTGTGTCACAGTCTGTGGACACCTCTTATTTATCTCCTCTCCGTGTGGTGTTTTTTGCTTAGCAAAGTTGTTGCAGTGAGCCCTTTTGCTTTTGTAGTTCGTGCTGAATCAGAACTCACATTTTCTTAGCCTGTCCGTGTTGCTGGTATCTAAGGCCACATACTGACACATTTTATTCAGCTGTTTTACACAGGTTCCTTGGCTTCCAGTGCACAACGTAATATTTACCATTTGCAAATTCCAAAGGGGTGCCAGACAGTTGATGTTTAACCTCCACAGCATATCCAAGCTGCTGACCGGTTTTGCTGTTCTACGCTCTGGAGTTTTCTTAGCCGTGGACTGGGGCACATCTTCATGGAGATTAGGCCTGCCCCAAGGAGAAGAGGTTGCAGGAATCTTCAGGGAAATTTCCAGAACAGAGGTTCTGGTTGGTATAGCTGTATACATTTGGGGGTTGCTGAGCTCTCTAACTGGAAGAGACAGAGGTGGGACCTAAGCGGATAGAGTAGATACTTTGTGAGCCATGCCAAAGTGAAGTGGATATAGCGTGTCCATTGTGCCTTTTTGTTTTTGTGACTCGGTGTCCTTATGTAGGAGTGGTAACTGTCCAACAGTTTTATAGTTTCCTCCTTTAGGATACAGAGAACATAACAAGCTCCCGAGTCAGAGGATTTCTGAGCCTCGCCAGGGCTCCTTAAAGGTAGCTAAGCAAACATGGGAAGTAGAGGAGCCAGCATGGGACAGAGACCAGCTCCCGGCACTGGGATCCCAGTCTGTGGAGATAAAAGAACAAGCCCTAAATGCCCTTAGCCCTCCAGCCACTATGTCAGCAGCTGTGGCAAAAAGATTACCAAGTGTTCTTTCTCTAAGCTGTGTCCAAGCCAACAGGGCCATCTGCACCAGGTGGTTCTTTTTGGCTTTAAGTCATTCCCTCTTGTCCCTGCCCCTAGAACCTTTTAAGGATGTACAGACCAAAGGGCACATTTTTAAAGCTCTCAAGTTATCTGTGGCAGATAAAGCACAGACTGAGAGAGCCAGGGGAGGACTGTGGGGGAGGGGAAGGAGGCAGAGATTGAAGCTCAAAGCTGAGGTTCTGTTTATTGAAAAACCTCTTCCTACTTCTTACCCTGTTCTGGCTTATATCTCTCGTATCTGGGACCCAGGGTCTCAGCCAACTACTGTGGAATCATGGGGTGACACCACTAGATCTGTAGGGGCGCATGGTTGCATTCCTAGGAGGAGCCAGGAGGCAGTGTAGACCACCTGTATTGTGTTTGCACAGGGCCCCGACCCTTGGCACACATTGTAGGATGCTAGGTAGCACACTGCACACATGGACACACATTAACTATGAAGTTATGTTGCTTCTGGTAAAGGTTAGAGAAGAATACCCTTGGAATGTCATAACCCCATATTCTATGCCACCCCACATTCTGCACCTCATTCACAGCATGGCTGATTTCTCCATGTGGAGCTACCTCCTTGTGGATGCACAAGCTAGGTGTAGGTGGTGCGACCTTAACTTTCTATTCCAGAGGCAATAACACTTGACACCCCACCTCTGGCATTTTCAGGTAGCTCTTTTACTGACTCACTCACTTCCTGTCTTCATTCAATCCTTCAACGACCCAGAGTGGCCCATTCATTCCTCTCAGCAGAGAGAGGGACCTGAGATGTCACAGAATTTCAGACAAACTGGGAACTTGACGCCTTGGCACTGTTTCTGCACATGTGCCAAGTGGGCAGATATTTTTGTAGAGAACAGTCAGTTCGAGAGCCAGCTGCAACTGGAGGGAGGTTGGCCAGAGTATGGCTGACTCTTCGTTCACACTTTTATACGTTGGATTCTGTCTGTATCTGCTTTACTGCTCAGACTTCTGGGGCAGGCTTGCTTCGGTAAGTGGGAGGTAATGGAAGCGAAGGAACCTTTGTTGGGCTCCAAGTAGTTCAACACCATGTGTGGGATCACTTAAAAAAATGATGCATTTATTTTATTTTTATTTATGTGTGAGTACACTGTCGCTGTCTCAGACACTTCAGAAGAGGACATCAGATCCTATCACAGATGGTTGTGAGCCACCACGTGGTGGCTGGGAATTGAACTCAGGACTTCTAGGAAGAGCAGTCAGTGCCCCTAACCACTGAGCCATCTCTCCATGGGATGGATCACTTTTGAACTCAGTATTTCTCTGCTCTCAGAACGCCTCAGATTTGTACCAGTGACAGTCTTGCTGGGTTTGGTCTGTAGCTGCTGAGCCCAGGGTGTCTCAAAAAGCAGTTTTGAGACCCTTCTCCATGTGGTCGGCTTGCTCTGTGCCTGTGGCCCCATAGGTGTTGGACAAGTCTGGCCACATTCTCTTATATTCCCTGGACTGTGCTTTGGGTTCTGGGCCAGAATTGGTGCTCAAATATGGAGTAAGGAGTTTTTAAGAGCAAGCTCCAAGACTCGAAACAAAAGGTACTGAGAAGAAACTTCCTTCTCCAGTGCCAAGAGGTTGGTAAACACACATTTTTGTAGGCAGGAATAGGCTGCCTTGCCGTGAACTCTGCTCTTAGCTTTAATTCTATTACGTAAACTATCCAATGGACACCCTTTATGCACTTTTTCTTTTAGGGTACTGGAAAAAGAGACAGAACATAGGACACAAAGCCACAAAACATGTGATTAGTTTGTCACTTTCAAAAGCCTTTCAAGCCTTTGCGATAAAATTCTAAGCTTTTTTTTTCTAGCCTTTATCAGAAAGGGCATAATTTCATAGCCCTAATGCAACACGCTGACAGGCACCCTGCAAATGCACACCAAGTGCTTGCTGTGTCAGGCAGCGTGCCAGGGCCTTGGGTGGACATGGCAGACATGGGGTTCTATTTTTGTGGTAGAGACACTGGACAAGCATTACCATCTGGGCAGAGTAAGGAGCGCTTTGCAGAAGCTGGGGGCACTGCAAGAGTGTGTTTGCCGAGGGCTCATGACCTCCCTTCCTCATGCAGAGGGGATTATGGGAGGAGGCAGGATTAGTGTCAGGACAGCTGCTCATAAAAGAGAGTGAGGTCATGTCGAAGCTGTGGCCAAATTGAATTTTCGTGGCTGGGTGCGTTTTAAAAACTTTGCAGAGCTGTCTTCAGTTTATATTCAGCCCCAGTTTCCATGTTTGTTTCTGTAGCACCATGGAGCTGATCCCTAGTTCAAGGCTGGCTTTCAGTGAGAGAATCTCCCTTTCTGGTCCTAGTGACAGCACAGAGGAAGTGCCAAGCGTTTGCACAGTTTGTCCCAGGGCTTTCTCCCAGCCTGGTGTTCTGTCCTGGACAACGGGGCTGGGCACTGACAAAGGAGACCTTGAGGGTTCTTGAGTGCTCACCCCAGACCTGGTTAGGTGCCAGGTCCCAGCCTCCAACAGCCTTCAGAGTCCAAGCTCCATTCCCAAGTTCTCTTGTGCACAAGAGCCAGTTCTGGCCTTCAGGCCTTCTCTGTGCAGCCTGTTTGCTTTTCCAGATCTCTGATCTAGACATTCCTCTTTATTGCTGTTTCCTCTGTCCCTTCCTCTTTCCTTTCTTCTTTCCCTTCCTCCTTATCTACTTCCTGCTTCCTCTTCCTTCCCTTTTTCTACTTCCTTCTTTCCTTTCTCTTCCTTCATTACCTTTTGATCTCCATTGTTGTGTGTGTGTGGTTGCGAAATAAAATGATGCTGCTTGTAAGTAGCTGGCTCTCTTACAATCTGAGGAAGAGCATTCTGACTGCCGCAAACTTTAGGAGGGTTTGTTCTTTTCACATGTAGTTATCAGGAGTAGGAGGACACCCTGAAGACAGTAGGAAGTTCCCAAGCACTTCCTGTGAAGCTCCCAGTGATGCTTGCATATTCCCCAAAATTGTCTCTATGGCCACTTGTTACCCTGGCCACCAGAATCATCCCAGAAAAAAAATTATCTTCCTTTACTTCGACATAGCCTCTTATCTCTTGCAGATTCCCAAAGCACAGTGTTGTGTAGGGCATAAAGGCCAAACCTTGAAGTCCCAGAAGGGCAGCAGTACGGAAGCTAATCGCTGCTGGGCAGGGTTCCTTTCCGGGGGCCACAACCTAAACCTGACTTCTGTTCGGTGACAATGGAGAGAGAATGCGGGCAGAAGATAAGGTCAGCTCATTCCAGGCACAGACTTGAGCAGCAAGTGAATAATGGGTGACGGATGCAAGCGCTCATCTCCAGTGACACGTGTCTGAAAACTCGCTGTGGATACAAGGGCAGGTGGATTCTTGGAGCTCATTGGCCAGCCTGGCCCAGTGGTAGGCTCCAGGTTCAATTAGAAATGTCTCAAAGACCAGAATAGAGTTTTAAGTGGTCCCTCCCCAGCAGGATGGCTTCGCATCGTGTGTATGGGCAGCACTTAGATTATTAATGACCAAAACAAAGGCGTGAGGTTGGGAAGTTGATGGGGTCAGGGAGACTAGTGGGCACTGGAGGGAAAGGACGATAGATGGACATGATCAAAATACACTACGAATGTATGAAAAACTCAAAGAATAAGTAAAATATCATTGGATGATAAGGCAGAGGATGACTGAGACATGCCTTTCTCTGGCCTCTATAAACACCGACACATGTGCACATGCACCCATATGAACACACACACACGCACACACACACACACACACACAGACACACACACACAGACACAGACACACACACACACAGAGAGAGAGAGACATAGACACAGACACACACACACACACACAGACACAGATACACACACAGACACAGACACAGAGACACAGACACACACACAGACACACAGACACAGATACACACAGACACACAAACAGACATACAGATACACACACACACACACACACACACAGAGACATAGACACAGACACAGACACACACACACAGAGACACACAGACACAGATACACACACAGACACACACACAGACACAGAGACACAGACACACACACAGACACACAGACACAGATACACACAGACACACATACACAGACACACACACAGAGAGACACACAGACACACACAGAGACACACACACAGGCACACAGACACAGATACACAGACACACAAACAGACATACAGATACACACACACACACACACACACACACACACACAGAGACATAGACACAGACACAGACACACACACAGAGACACACAGACACAGATACACACACAGACACACACACAGACACAGAGACACAGACACACACACACAGACACACAGACACACAGACACAGATACACACAGACACACATACACAGACACAGATACACAGACACACATACAGACATACAGATACACACACACACACACACACACACACACACACACACACACACGTCCAGTAAAAAGAATACAGAATTCCCTACCTGCCACCCTTGAGCCATATTCAGCTTCCTAAAGACAACCATCATTAATGGTTCGGTGTGCATATTTTGGGATGTGTTCTTAGTCTATTTTAAGAGCTTTAAGATCACTTCACACATCGTCCTTTGGGGTGAAAGCCTAACAAACAACCTGCTGGGCTCTTTGACTCTCTTCTGCCTCTCTCAGTCCCTTTTAGTAGCTCTGCAGGAGCCTCTGTGAACTACTGAGCCTCACCCACAGCAACAAGCTACCTCTCCAAGCCTCCCTACCTGCCCTCCCCCTGACCAGAACTGCCCTCTCCAGCTTCCCAGTTCTCTTGCACACTCTCTATGTCTCCACCCATGTGTGTGCCTACCTTCTTACTCCACACATTTCCCTACACACCTCTGAACGGTATAGACCAGCATAGATTCCACCCACGGTTTACCATTGTTCTCCTTCATTGAATGATGCTTTACCAGAGCAGAGAGTTTGTCTATTTTCTTTATTGCTGTGTCCACACTGTATGGAATAGGGCCTGGTGCACAGTGGTTGCTTAGTACAGCACAGACCCATGAACACACACACAGCCCTCACTCCATCATCTACATACTAACACAGTCTATGATACAGTGCCCTGCTTTTCCGAACTCTTTGAAATCTCAGAACTTGTTGTTTGTTGAGAATAAGTCATCTTATTCTTCCAAATGTCTATTAGGGGCATAATGCTGCAGATGTTTAGCTGAGTCCTCTTGGTGATATTAGGATTTCAGTTCCCTAGCCATTGTGAACAGTGCTGTAGAGTGCCCTAGAGCCTGCCTGGCCTCCTTCCTTCTCCCTGTGCAGCAGAACCCTGTGGTACTAAGCAAACACTGTTTTTCATTTTTGATAACCCCCTCCTTGTTTTGCTCATGAACATAATTGTCATTTGGCCTTGGCTTGAGTGTGATATCTGCTTCTGTCTCTGACCCCTGATCTGCCTGACAAGATGGGAACAAATCATGGCTGCAAGCCCCCACCACAGTGGCCAAAGTTACGCTAGTCACTAGGCTTTCCTCATCACTACGAACTGTACCTTCTGGAACTGTGTGCCTGAATAAGGCTTTCCTCTCTAATTGCTTGTGTCAGGTAATTTGTCACACTGAGGAGTAGTTAACACAGTAAACAACAGTCTCCTTGCTTGCCCTCAGTTCTCCCAGACCACAGCCTTGCTTGTGCTGAATTGTTGAAATGGTGACGTGGTAGCCTCCAGTAGGTGTGATAGGAAGGGCCAGGAATTTGAGCTTTCCAACTTGGAAGCTTTTAAAAATAGTATTTCAAAATACTATTTTTAAAATAGGAAGGAAGGAATAAGTAAGGATAGAAGGAAGGAAGAAGGAAAGAAGGAAGAAGGAAGTAAGAAGGAAGGATAGAAGAAGGAAGGATAGAAGGAAGGAAGTAAGAAGGAAGGAAGAAGGAAGTGCAAATCAGAAGAGCTCTCACCTTAGTTTCCTTGGTGATTGTACTGCTCAAGACACACTGGACAGGCTTTGAGGCCACCCTGTGGCCCAAGCTAGAGCCTATCTACTTCCTTTCACTCTTCTGCGTTGTCCAGGCTTCCTGTGGTCCTCATGTGCAGTGGGAGGTTGGTATGAGGGTAATGTTTGGTGTGGGTGAGTGTAGGAAACAAAAGCAGATCTTTACACAATTTTCCTTCTCTGCTTCTTTCTTATAGAATCTCGAGGCATCCATGGGAACAGGCTCCCATTGTGTGCCTCTGACCAGGCCTTCTGAGATGCTGTGAGAGAGCCGGGAATTAAAACATGGCTCCTTGGAGAAGCAGCTACAACAGTGCCTGACTCATGGAACCCTTACCTGGGAACCATTTGAACCATGTGTTGGATGCCTGTTTCCCTTCCTTCAAACATCTATGTGTTTTGAGTTCTTATACCACAGGCACTGCAGCAAACTTAATCTTTGTTTCTTGTCCCGGATGTGCCCAGTTAGCTTCACACAACCATTGGCATTGTACAGATCCTTGACCCCTGCCTTCTATTTTCAGAGGCCACACTGGGATGCAACAAAGGGTGGCCGTGAGGCCTGGAGCACTTCCATTTGAGCGAATGAGCTGTGAGCCCTGCTTAAATGAGAAGAAAGCCACCTTCCTACAGCCCCGACACCTCAGCACCCTTCCCGGGAGCTCAGCTGTCAATCACAGCTCCCAAGTGTCTGCAGGTCCTGCACCCGGACAAAGCTTCCAGGCCTGTGGAATGTCTTCAGGGGTGTTGGTGCTGTAGATGTGATGCAGGGCAAGAGTCTGGCAGTTGAAGGCACCCTGTGCTCACTTACTCTGTATTTTTCTTTATAGATCAATGACCTTTCATTTGCAGAAGGTCTTCCCACTTTAGGAACATGTGTCTCTTCCTAGAATTCACCGCATCAGTCTCAGGGGAGTCTTGGAAATCAGTTGCTCGGATGAAAAGAGGAAGGGTGGCATTGCCTTCCTCAGTGGATCGGCTGTAGGCTCAGGGGTCTTGGCTCCATCCCCACATGACCGCCAGAGCAGGGCTCCTGTCACTCGTGAAGTGGAGATCTGCTTCGCAGGCAAGAGGCAATGATAATTTTGTTTATTGAGTGGCAGACACTGCTGTGGACCATGTGTATTACCTCATTCACGTCCCACAGACACCATGAGGCAGGTGCTCGTGCTATCCCCATTTTTATCACAGCCATGGGCAAGGATTCAGTGAGTCTAAAAGGGTGTCTAGCTCATTGTAAAAATTGTGGTGGCAATTGTACATGTCAATCAGGGACATCCTGCTAGTAGCTTAAAATTGCCCACTAGTGGAGTAGTCACACTTCAGAAACTGGCCACTGCTGCAGTTCAGGTGTTTGTGTACATGTGTGTATATGTGTTTTGTGCCCCCTCACTTTTATAGAAGTAATCTGAAAGTTGGCCTCTCTATTAAAATCAATGTACTAAGAGAGGAGACCTTCCCATAATTCTTTAACAGAGGACATGTCTTTCTCTGTAGCTTGCTGCCACACAATAGATCATAAAATCCAATCAGAGAAGAGCGGGCTGGGCCTGCAAGAATCTTGGCAGGAAGACAGGAATCACAATGGTGGACACGTGGCCTGCAGAATGCTAGGGTGATGCTTGGCAAGCCAGTGGGGTTTGCTGTCCCTTGGCAGTAGGTGCTTGTGTCTTGCCACAACATCTTTCTAACTAAATTCTCCAAGGCAAAACGCTGCCCCATAAGTAGATCACTTGAAATATGCATAAAATAAGTGCATTGAGACTCCCGGAGATTCTGATGTAGGAGAGTCACTGGGGGGCCTTACGTGACAGGAGTCTCCTTGGTTCCTGGTTCCAGTTCTGTGTGGACTTCCCTGAGGGGACTCAGGAAAGGTATCAGAAAGCTCTGTTAGCTTTGGTAAGAAGGTGTGGTGTGATGTCCAAACACCCATGTAGTCCATCCCTGGCCTGCACAGGCGCGTTGTGCATAGATTGCTCTCAGACTGTAACACTCGCTGCACGGTGCCATTGTCACAACTTCCACAACAATGTTTTCTTATCATAGCCTAAAACCAAGATCTGTATTGTATGGTATGGAAGTGAACTTGGTGTTTGAGTAGAATAGATCAAAAGCAGAGGAAAAGAAAGTATTTTGGGTATATTTGTCAATCAGTTGAATGTTTATGAAAGGTACCCATTCATATCTGTCTGTCTATCATCTAACCATCTCTATCTATCTATCTATCTATCTATCTATCTATCTATCTATCTATCTATCTATCTATCATCTATCTATCTATCTATCTATCTATCATCTATCTATCTATCTATCTTTCTGTTTGTCTGTCTATCATCTATCTATCCCTATCTCTCTATTCATCTATCTATCTATCATCTATCTATCTATCTATCTTTCTGTTTGTCTGTCTATCATCTATCTATTCCTATCTCTCTATTCATCTATCTATCTATCTATCTATCTATCTATCTCTATCAATCTGTCTATCTATCTATAGATATATTTATATCTACATATATATCTATAGATGTATTTATAATTTATCATCTGTACTATCCACAGCTATTTATCATCCATCTGCTTATATATCATCCAGCAATCAGTCACTTATCTTTTTATCATTTATCTGTTCATCTATTATCTATCTTGTACTGGCTTTGAAATATAGGGCCTTACACATAATGGCAAAATTTTCTACCTCTTAGATGCACAACAATCTTGGACTAGTATTAATCAACTCCTACTTCTGTGTCATTGTGGCATCTCATCCACAGTCCTCAGGCTTAGTTACACTTACAAGTTGGTCATTTAATCTAAAAGTCCCAAATCTATAACATACCCTAACTGGAAATGTTTTGCATGTTAACATGACTCCACAGGCAGAAAACCCCATTTGACCTTATATGATAGACTAACATCAAAATATAAATACATTAAAAATATTAGGCGGTGTGAAAAAAAAAAGGAAGGAAGGAAGAAGGAAAGAAAGGAGAAAGAGGAAAATAAAGAAACACAAATTTCAGGTTTAAATTTGGGTCTGTCTTTGTTACTTTTCTACTGCAGTTATAAGATACCATGAACAAGGCAACTTATAGAAGAGCTTATTGTGTGCTTACAGTTCCAGAGGGTGAGCCTCCAGAAGCATCATGACAGAAGGTATGGCAGCAGACAAGCAGGCTCGACACTGGAACAGTAGCTAAGCTTACATTTGGTCCACAAGCATGAGACAGACAGAGCTAACTGGAAATAAGCTTTTGAAACATCGTTTAACATAACTAACTTTCCAAAGAACTAGAAGTTTCCACTTTACTGGGGGGGGGGGGGGGATGAAAAGTAATTTGACCAAGCTTAAAATCCTCCAAGATGGTAGGATACTTATGGCCTCTCCAGACGGAGCTGACAGAGGAAAGGCAGCCCAGAGCCCCTGCTAAGATTGGATGACCACAGACTACTCATTGGAAGATGAAACTGAATGTTGAGGAAACCATATACTTTGACCTGTCGGCTCTCTGCCTCAGAAGGTACATGCTGTCTCTCAAGAGGGTATTTAGAGTGACTGCTAGAAGTTGGCTGCTTGGGTACACCACTGACATGCAACCTGAGGCCTTGGAATGCCCAGGCTTGGGGCTCTAGGCATGCTGTGCAAACCAGACACACAGAATATCACCCCTCAGTCTTAACACGCGTCAGAACTGGCAGCAGGCTCAGAACTATAGACACCTCTCATGGGACTCCAGAAGTTCATGGAATAGTAATGCTCTGACTTGATGGCAATCAAAGGAGCCATTCAGTGAGTGAGCCTCATGGGAGCATTAACCACAGGCCAGTGCCCTGCCAGTGGGGGGCAGTGACGCCCACTGGGCGGGTTGTCCTGGATTCTATAAGAAAGTCAGCTAAGCAAGCCATGGGGAGCAAGCAGCGTTTCTCCATGGTCTCTGCTTTAGTTCCTTCCCCTAGGTCTTTGAGTTTCCTCTTTTGCTGCCTTCCATAATGGATTGTAAGCTGTAAAATGAAATAAACCCTTTCCTCCCCAAGTTGCTTTTTGGTTATGTTCTTTATCATAGTAACAAAACAGCTAAGTGCAGTACCTAGAAATAATAAATGTGCATAGAGGATGCATGTGAATTACATGGAAATACTATGTTGTCTTACAGAAGGGACTGGGGTGTTCATAGACTTTAGTGTCCCTAGGTTATCTGTGAATTAATTCCCAGTGGGCAGTAAGAGAAGACTGTGTGTTGAATGCTTTTATATGCATGGAGAGCTCGTTAACTAAAGCAAATTCTATATAATTTTCAATTATGGAACTTTTCTGCCAAACAAAGCAAAATGTGGACAATGGTCATGCTGAATTGGTGAAAGATGGGTAGCTGTGTTTGGGCTGAGGGTGGGGTGGGTGCTGGTGGGTTCCAAAGGGTCGCTTGCCTTTGCCCCATTCCCCTCTCCCCTTTCCTCAGATACAGCTACATGCGATTATAAGAGGCTGGACATGTGTGAAGAGAAAGGGGACAGATTCCCCGAAAGTGACCTCCAAGATGACAACTGTGGAACTGAAGTCAAACTACTGCTCCATGAGTACCCATTGCTCCCCCAAATTTGTATGCCAACGTCTTAACCCCTTGTATGTCAGAATGTGACCTGATTTGGAGACAGGGTCTTTATAATGATAATCGTATCAAATGTGATCATCAGGGTAGGCTCTAAGCCAGTATGACTAACAAGAAGGGGGATCTTGGATGCTGAGGCAGCTATCCAGGAAAACAGCACGAGAATGTGAAGAAAGCTATATGTATGTGTCAAGGAGAGGACCAAAGAGAGGACTCTTCGTGGTCCTTAGAACAGCAGTCTTTAGCTTTTAACAGGGGTCACCTAAGACCATCCAAAAGCACACAGATTTTATATTATGACCCATAACAGTTGTAAAATTACAGTTATGAAGTAGCACTGTAATTGTATGGTTGGCGAAGGGCCACTACAGCATGAAGGACTGTATTACAGGATCTCAGCATCAGGAAGGTTGGGAAACAATGCCCCAGAGCAAAGCCCTGCCAGATGTCTGGTTCTTGACCTCCAGACTCTGAAACTATTGGCACAATAAACTCTTGCTTTAGAGCATTTCTTCCTTTGCAGATCTCTTTACAGCATCCTTAGGGAAACCTGGAATCAGGGCAGCCGATTTGAAGCACTGATACAGAATCTCGCAAGAAAGATGGCGGAGCCCTTGGGGCCTCTGGGAAGAAACTGATTCTGGCTGCTCCATAGTGCTCAACAAAGAAAAAATTGCTTCCCTGGGCTGCTCTGTGCTCCCTGGTGATGCTTGGGGCTGCCTGGTGCTGTGTGGTACTGCTTAGGGGTACCACCTTCTAAGCCAACTGGATTTCCAGTCTAGCAAAGGAGAATTTCTGGACTGGCTAAATTTGGGTCTTCTAACTTTAGAGGTAGGTCTAATATCTCAGCTTATCTATTCCAGCCAGGAAGATAGCACTGAGTCCTAAAAATTGGAGAGGAATGGAACTTTTTTATTTTAGATTTATTTATTTCATGTATACAAGTACACTGTAGCTGTCTTCAGAGACACCAGAAGAGGGCATCGGATCCCATTACAGATGGTTGTGAGCCACAATGTGGTTGCTGGGATTTGAACTCAGGACCTCTGGAAGAGCAGTCAGTGCTCTTAACCGCTGAGCCATCTCTCCAGCCTCATGGACTATAACTTTTTACTGGACATTTTCCAGAAGCCAAGCCCGTGGGATGTTGAAGTTCTTGATTAATGTGGTCTCCTCTCTTCTCTCCACTTCTTCATGTCTGCCTGCTCAAGGACACGGCAGCTGTTCAAGGAGCTTTATGCTGTGTCCTCCTTTTCTTTTGAAAAAAAAAAAAGAGAAAGAAACAAAAAACAATCCAACAACCCAGCTGCACTGGCTTCTCTACTCTTCCCCTTGTCTGCTCCCCCCCTCAGTAACATCATGTTCTTTCATATGTTCATGAATTAAACTTCTGTTAACATTGCCTTTTTCTCCAGGTTATTTATCCTGGTAAAAACAATAAGGTGGAGCCTAGGGTCAGTTGCCAGGTAGAAGTCTTCTTGCTAGCTCACTTTCAGTGAGCTAACAATGCTATCCAGTCATCTATCTATCTATCTATCTATCTATCTATCTATCTATCTATCTATCTACCACCTATCTATCAATCAATCAATCTATCAATTATCTATCAATCTATCTATCTATCTATCTATCTATCTATCTATCTACCTATCTATCTATCTTCCTAAAGTCTAATCCTAAAGTCTTTCACTGAAGAGTCAGCTACCTCAACTGATTAGAACAAGAATGTTCATGTATGCCCTAGATTACCTTTGGGTGGAATGTTTTGGTGGGGAAACCTAACAATTTTATTTTATAGACAATGGTTAGTTAGCAAATACTAACAAAACTGCAGAACCACCCACAATTTAGGGAACTCAAATTAAAAAACAAAATTAAACTTTCTGGGATTTATGCATTACCACACAAAAATTTCTCATGGCATTATACAGCCAAGAGGAAAACAGTTGCATTTTTCATAAACAGTTGACTGTCTTGGCTCTGGAGGCAGGAGTGGTGAGGACATCACCCAGTGAGCAGAATCCTACAGAGTGGTCTGCAATGCTCTGTCAGGATTAGAGGAACAGCCTTAAACTGCTGACTGGTGATGGCTGCAGGTCTTAAACATAGGGTGGCAAGCCATTGCCTGTCTGAATAGATGCTCCATGTCTAGAGATGATGGCCAGGCTATGTGACTTTAAGGGGACAGACAGTTTTCTATGGGAATGAGCTGATTGCCCAAATGAACACTTCCCTTGCACTGCCTGCTCACCTCCTTGCTCTCAGAGTCTCTCACTAAAGCATGCGGAAGTCATCTTCCTTGGGTAGCCAGCCTCCCGGAGAATGTAGACAACTTCTCCATCTTACTTAAGTTTATATATGTATATGTATATGCATACATATATATGTACACACACACAACAACTCTATCAATTAGAAAATTTAGGGTTACTTTAGTGGTTGAATTGGAGAACACACTTGTGCATAAAGCCCCTTTCACAATGGTATTGAGAATTACCAATAGTTGTCATGTCTCTGTGTGTTATATAGTACAATCGATTTGCCTACCCTAGCCCCACTGGGCGTGGGTGCATTTGCACAGACTTTGGGCTTCCTGACTCTGACATTTACTAACATTTTTGAGGAACACTAACTCTGTGATAGAAGGTAAACTATCATCTTTGAACAGCAAACGAAAGAGTCATCGGAGTACTTGCCATTGTCACAGTGAGACCCAGAAGCTGTAGATCAACCTTCCCAACACCCAGGATCATGAATCTGTGGTTTGTCCAGCCTCTGGCTTCTCACAGGTGCCTGACCCAGGAGTTGGAGGTCTGTGTAGCTGCTTGAGCATGTTCAGGAAAATGGCGGCCTGTCTTTCTTGAACAGAATGAACCGTAAAAGCAAGCTGTCTTATCTTTCAATCTGAATGGTTTTAGGTCTCAAAATACATTAAAATTTGTGATAAAATACGTTTATTATCAAAATAGTTTTGTTAAGTTAGAATGCCAAGTAATGGATTTTATAATGGCATTTTCATACACTCATTTCTCTCTCTGTCTCTCTGTCTCTCTCTGTTTCTCTCTCTGTCTCTGTCTCTGTCTCTCTCTCTGTTTCTCTGTTTCTCTCTCTCTGTGTGTCTCTCTCTGTCTCTTTCTCTCTGTCTCTCTCTTTGTCTCTGTTTCTGTCTCTCTGTCTCTGTCTCTGTCTGTCTCTCTCTGTGTGTCTCTGTTTCTCTCTCTCTCTCTCTCTCTCTCTCTCTCTCTCTCTCTCTCTCTCTCTCTCTCTCTCTGGTATTTTGAGATAAGGTTTCTTTCTCTGTGTAGCCTTGACTGTCCTAGAACTCACTCTATATAGGAGCGTGGGTTCAGACTCAGAGCTCTGCCTGCCTCTGCTCCCCACACCCTGAGTGTTTGGATTCAAGGTGTGCGTCACAACTGTCAGGCTTACATTCTGTTCTTTGTCCCCTCTTCCCTATTGCCCTCCCTGTCTCCTACTGCCTCTTGCTGGCCTCCATCTTCCCTCCTAGCCCTCCTCCTACTTGGATGTCACATGCATTCCATTACTTTCTGTTTTTCTTCCACAGTCCCCATTTTCATAAGATCACTTCCTGGTCGCTTTCATGTTCTTCTTTGACGTTTCATGATACAGGATTATGTATTTGTATTTATAAACATATAAATCTAGAATCCACACATGAGGTTTGTCTTTCTGAGCTTGGCTTATTTCTTTTTAGCATGGCTATCTAGAGGATTATCTGCTTTCCTGAAGAAATGGGACTTTATAATTTTATTTTACTTTACAGGAGAATAAAAGCCCATTGGGTAATCACATCACATTTTCTTTGGTTAAGCATCTGTTGATGGACAGCTAAGCTGGCTTTATTTCTTATCTCTTGTGGACAGTGTGCATCAGTTAACACGGATGTGTAGATCTTCTTGGTATGTTGGCCCAGAGCCCTGGCATATACCCTGCAGTGGTGTAGCTGGGTCATGTAGTAGGTATATTTTTAGTTTGCTTTAATTAAAATATTTAAAATGATATGTGTGTTTGTGTATGTCTGTGCATTGGGGAATTATGTGGACATGTGCGCACCCCCAGAGAGTAGAAGAGTTGGGGGTCCTGAAGCTGAAGTTACAGGTGGTGGTGATGTGTCTGATGTGAATACTGAGGATCAAACTTGGGTCCTCTGGGAGAGCCGTGATTTTTAACCTCTCCAGCTCCTATTTAAGTTTTTGAGGAACTTCCAAGGTTGCTGCACTAGTTTGTAGTGTATTAGCAGTGTAAAGGGTTACTCACAACCCTGCCTGCATCTCCCACACCCCTGCCTGCATCCTCCACACCCCTGCTGGCATCCCCACACCCCTGCCAACATCCCCACACCCCTGCCAGCATCCCCACACCCCTGCCAGCATCTCCCACACTCCTGCCTGTATCTCTCACACCCCTGCCAGCATCCCCCACACCCATGCCTGTATCCCACAGGCTCCTGCCAGCATCTCCCACACCCCTGCCTCCATCTATTGTCACATGCTATCTTGATGTCATCCAATCAAACTGTAGTGAGGTGGAATTTCAGAATGGTTTTGATTTGCATCTCCCTGGTGACTCAGGCTGTTGAACATCTATTAAAATATTTATTGGCCATTTCTATTCCTTCTTTTGGGGAAATGTTTGTCCAACTTATGAGTCCATTTACTGATTGGATAATTTGGATTTGATATATGAAATTTATAGTTTTTTATATATTCTGCATATTAACTCCTTTGAATGGAGTATATTTATTTGGAAAGAACTTCCCTTATTTCACTCTGGAGATTGCCTCATCCTCTGGTGACTGTTCTGCTGTGCACAAGTGTTTCAAATTTACACAGTCTCATTTGTGGGTCCTCAGGGTTACATCCCTTGCTTTTGGGCTTCTTTTCAGTAATTTCTTGTCCGTGCCTCTCTCTTGATGTGTTGTCTCTGTTTTCTGCTTGCACTTTCCAAGTTTCAGGCCTTCCATTAAGATCTGTGGTTCATTTTTAACTGATTTTGTACAGAATGAGGGTTATGTATCTAGTTTCTACTGTGTACCGTTGGCTGATGGAGTGGGTTTTCTTCCAGTTTTAGAAACACAACTTGAAATCTAGGGATGAACATCTGGCCTAGTAATTCAACAGCTCCTTCTTCTATGTCATATTTTACTGGCAGGTATATGAACTTAACACAGATCTCTTACTTTGACACTGTCGTCAAATATTAGGTTGCTAGGCAACATAGCATCATTTCTGGGTCCTCTACTCTGTTTTTCCCTTGGTTAGCATGTTTTTGTCACTATGGATCTGTAGAATAATTTGAGATCAGTGGTTGTGATAGTGCCAATGTAGTTCTTGTGTTGAGTGTTCATAGTCTTTGTGTTTCTAAATGAATTTTCGGATTCGCCTACCCCAGTTTTTTTTTTTTTTTTTTTTTTTTCTGAATGATACCGTTGGGATTTTGAGAAACAGCATATACTCTGTATATAATATATAATACAGCTATCTTCACAATATTAGTTCGGCTATTCCTAGAGCAGGGAGATACTTCCAGCTTCTAATATTTTCCTCAATTTATTTCTTCATTGTTTTTAAAGTTTTCTTGGTATTGATTTTGGTATGTGTATTAAAGTTACCATCTTAACCATTTTAGTCATATGGTTTCATGGCAGTAAATACTTCCATATTGTTGCGCAACCATCAGCACGATCTACCTCCACCTTCTCCAGTGCAAATGCCACAGTCACTAAACATAATGCCCTCTCCCCTGCTGCCTCTGTTTCTTGCCTTCAGACCCTGGTGACCACAATGTTATTTTTGGTCTATACGAGCTTGCTACTCTACAATCCCATGTAGGCTCATGGAATTGTGTAGCATTTTTTGCTCTTCTATGTATAGTTTTACTTAGCATGCTATCCTCAAGGCTTATTCCTGCTGGGGCATGCAGCAGGATTTCATTCCCTTTTAATGCTAAACAATATCCTCCCCTGTATGTATATGCATATTTCATTGGTCACTAATCTACTGATGGACACTTAGTGTCTTTTGCCCATTGGCTGCTGTAAATAAAGCTGTTTGGAGTATGGTGCACCAATTAGGTCTTGAACTTGGAGACACTTATATAAACATATGTATTTGTAGGCATATGTAACACACACACGTGCACACACATATTTTGTTCTATTCAATTCTGGTGTCTGTGTAGGCTCATATACCTACCACTAAAACAGAACATGGAATAAGGAATCATTGTATTATTAGGTCATGCATTCAGCCCTAGATTTCAAGTTTTATTTCTAAAGCACGAGAGAGAAGCTTTTGGCCATGGCTTCCAAGAGGGTGAATGAGGCAAGGGATTAGTTTGCTGTCAGCCTCATGTCCAGCAGCATCTCCAGACCACACGTATTTGCAACTCTTATTCTGGTCAGTAACCAGAAGGCTTAACTATACCATCTATCACTACATTGCTAATCCAATCCAAGACAATATCAGTGGACTTAGATCTCAGGCATTGGCTCCTTAAATGGGATGCTTCCACAAGAACCATAATGTCTGGTAGTGGGGGAAAGCCACACACATTAAAATGAACTTTAATGCTTAATTTATCAAATCCATCATAAGGCTAACATTATTATCTTAGTGTGTAAATTATTTAATTTTAATGTAAGCGCTTCATGGGATATTTGCATTCTGTTTGTTCGTTCATTTGTTTGTGTGTCTGCATTTGGTCTTGGATATCTGTGTTTTGTACCTACAGTATGTCTTGATTTGGCCTAGCCTGTGTGGCTACATGTTGTCAGAGGACATGTTAATGTTAGCAACATGATATCTGGCTTGATAGGTTCTCAGAGAGGCCAGCTTGTTGCTGGCAAGATACCAACTTGCCTGGGGTTTGTTACCTTGGCAACCTGCTCCTCAGCAGCCCTGTTGGATGTTTAGCACACTGAAATTAAACCCATCTCTGAGGCTCAGAGATGGAGTGTGTGGTCCTGAGATGCACACTAACATTTATAGAGAAGGTGGAGGCAAAATCGGCTGGAAGCAGTGTTTAAGGGAATCCCAGACTGTTGGAAAGGGGTGGATTCCTGGAACTTGACCGCTCTGGATGTCGCTACAATTCCCTGAGCCAAGGGGCTTTGGCATTCCACTTGGGGCACTGGGCTGACCTCTCACGTCCTCCAGTGCGAGGCAGTCTCTCTACCACTCCGGGGACTTCTGTTCTATCATTCCACCCAGGATTTGGCAGCACCGCCCACGTCTAGCCACCTAACAGATAGATGGAATACCAGCTGCCCACAGCCAGACTGTGTCAGCTAAAAGTACCCTAAAAAATGAGCGGCCGCATACAGAGTCCTCTGTCTGTGGCAGGCTGGGACAATGTCTACCGCAGCCCACACTTTAATGCTGGGGACATTTCTTGCTATATAGTAACACTCTGGAGAGACTGTTATAGAGTTTCTGCAAAATGTGTAGCCTCGTGGGCCTACAACTGGTGGCTCACTTTGGAGAAGCTTTTCATGGTGGTATGCAGAGTCTGCCTCCTACCCACCCACCGTTGCCCCAGACATCCCTTCCCAACCAGCCTAGCAAGCACATAGAGCATTTGCCTTGGCAGCTTGAAAAGCATTAACTGGGTTCTCTTCAGCATAGAGACATCTGGCAAGTGTCTAGTAGATTTGGTGTCTTCATGACTAAGGCCAGCACCACTGCTGTTTGATACCCCCACTCCCCCCACTTTTGTCTTGTGGCTCTCTGAAGGTTTAAAACTGCATACGTATTTCCATTGGGTGGGAATTCTCCAGTGGCTGCTATGACACGATGTCTGGTTTGAGAGTCACAATATTCAAGTCCCAGAAGGCTTCAGTTTCATCCATCTACGAAGCAGAAACAGAAAACTACCCAATATCCAAACTGCTAACAACTTGCAACTTTTCTGCTATGCCCATAACCTGGATAAGCTAGAATAAAAGTACGTTTGCACGTTCTCACCCTCCATGCCCACAAAGATGAGGCTCCTGAGGAAGCCACCATACGGTGAGTTAAACAGCAGGCCCTGTGTGAATGAACAGTGGCAGGATGTGTGCTTCTTACGTAGGCATTCATACCTCCCCATTGATCTCCCTGAGGTCTGTGGTCCTTTCCGAAACCCAAGACGTCAGCTCAGGACTCACACAGAAGTGAGCTGGCCTGCTGCTTGACAATCAATTGCAGGGCAAGTGGATGTAGGTATTGCCTGCCTCTTCCAGGAACACTCTCACAGACAGTCTCTTAAGAGCTGTGCAGCGGATGCACTGTACTTGGGCACCGTTCATGCATTCAAATACTGAGATGAATATTTCACGCGAGCAGACAAGAAGGATTGCTCACTAGTTCCCAGAGCGATCACTGCTCTGTTTCCCTCCCCAGTTCCCACCTGTTTTCAGCATCTGCTCGGTCCCTTCCTTGCCCTACAGCTTCCTTGCCCTTTTAACTTTCATTTTTAATTGCTGCACCCCATTCCCACACACCCACGGAGCTCTGTATGGCATTTGATGCACGTGGACCCTGTACAATGGTCACAGATCACAATAGGTTGCTCTTTCCATGGGAACAGAGCCTAGTCACATTTTTTCTGCTTTCCTTCTTACTCTACCCCCTGTGTCCCCATCTCTACTCCTCTCCCTTCCAGGTAACTTGTCTCTTTCCCTGGAGTCCAGCCCTATTACAATTTCCTGCCCATCACTGGTTTCATTGCTCCCTGTATCAAAAGGCTCCTTCCTCCACCCACACCAGTCCAGGCACCCACCATGTCTATCCTTGCTGTTACTTCCTGTGGAGCTGCTTGTGTCGTCTTCATCTGACTCTCACTCAGGAGGGGCACATCGGAGAGATACGGACCCAGCCATTTCACGCTGGAGTTGAAGGAATAATGCCAGGCTACCTTCCGTGTTCCTCAGGGCCCATCTCCTACCCTTCCACACCCATGGCACATTTCGCATGTCTCTGCCAGCACATGTTTAGAGGTCTGCTTGGGCTGTTCTCTGCAGTGCTACAGATGCGGTGACGGAAGCAGTGTCATGAGAGTGTCATGCTCTGGAGAAATAGTTTGCCACAGTCTGGGAGGTCAGAAGTCTGAAACCCACATTTGGACAGGATTACTTTCTTGAGACCCTGTCTCCTGGTTTGTTAATAACACCTCTTCCCTGTGTCTTCAGGTCTCTCCTCTGTGGGGGGCTGTGTCCGACTGAACAGTTCTTATAGTGGCACCAGTAATGAAGGATTAAGGCCCACCCTCCAGACATCACTCTAACTTGGCTGCCACTATAAAAGCCCTTCCTTTAACTGTAGGCATAATGAGGTGCTTCAAAGGACAGGCTTTATATAGGATGCTGGCTTCTGGTCAGACATGGTGGCTGGCTCTGTTGTTCGAAGAACACCAAAGGTCTAGGGGTCTGATGGCCTTTGAACTAGAACCTGAAGAGAGGAAGCAGAGGAACAGGGAGCCCGAACTGCAGACTGGATGCTTGGAGACAGCTGGAGACAGTCTCAGAAGCGAGGGCCCTGTGGTGAATTTTCAGGCTGCTCTCCCCGACACATACTTGTCTGGGAGTCCAAGGCACCGAGAAAGGCTCACATCACACTCCATCAGTCCAGCCAGGCTTGATGTGTCATGCTCTGGAGATCAGCTCGAGGAGATGGGTTTGCTTGGCTTCTCCTTGTCTGTGGAGATGAAAGGAAGTGCTGTGCTAGTGGGAGGAGCTGAGAAAAGGCTGGACTCAAGGTCCTGGGGTCCTGAAGAATGTTATTCCTCCCCTTCCTGTGTGTGAGTGGCTCTCTATCTCTACCTTCATTCCCGCCCCCTGACAAGGTCTCTCTGTAGCCCTGACTAGGAACTCACAGAAATTCATCTGTCTCTGTCTCCCAAGTACTGGGCTTAAAGGCCCGACCCAAGCCCTATCTCTCTCTGTTGCATTTTAAATATAGAGAATCTGGCTGAGTGTTGGGGCTGTTTTGGTAAATGCCAACACACAGATGCCAGCAAGAATTGTGCTCACCATTTATATTCTACCCTGCCCCTCACCCTAAATAAATTAATCACCAAAGCCCACCTTCCTTCTGAGGATCTTCTAGGAATTGCTAATCAAAGACAGTTCCAGACAAATAGCAACTCTGTCCCGGGTCCAGCTGTTTGTGTGACCTTTGAACCCACCATGCAGGGCCTGGCCTCTCTCACCTCCCATTACCCCACCACAACCCTGTGGTTTGGCCACATGGAACAGGGTTAGAATTCTACATGTATTTTGGTCTTTCCTTGACCCTGGATTTACCACAGCCTCAGTCATCCTGTAAATCAAAGACGTGAAGGTTAATCTTGGTTGTCAGCTTTGACTCATCTCGAAAGCGGGAACCTTAATTGAGGAATCTCTTCTATCAGCTTGTCCTGTGGACATTTCTTCGAGGTTATTTTCTTGACTACTGATGAATGTGAGAGGGCCCAGTTCATGTTGGGCTGCTCTATCTCTGTGCAGGTGGGTTTGGACTGTAAAAGAAAGCAAACAGAACAAGCCAGAGGGGGCGGGCAGTCGGCAGTGTCTGTGGTTTCTGCTTGAGTTCCAGCTCTGGTTTTCCTCAGTGACAGACCATCACCTATTGGCATAAATATCCCCTAAGTTATTTTTGGTCATGTTTATCACAGCAACAGAAAGTAAACCAGGGCAAGACACTGCCTTTAATGAGAGTCATCCTCCATCCTGGAGATCAAAGCTGTTCTTTCCCAGCCTGGCATATGTTTGCCATGGGAATGGTACCCATTTACCCGATCACATATTCTGTAGATTTTAGGCTCCTGTAGGACAGGATGACCTATCTGTTTTCCCTTACACTTTTAAGTCCAACCCAGAACTCCACAGGATAGGACAAGCTCTGTTTGTTTTCTTACTATCGACCCTTGCACCTCCAAGTCTAACTCAGAGTTTGTACAGAGAAGTCCCTCCGTAACCCTTCTCAAATAAGCAAGAGGTTGCACATTCCTCTGTGAAAACTATCTAGGTGAGGAACAGTCACACTGCTTCTGTCTTCTCAGGATGGACTTGGAGAACACAGTCCTTCATGGACCTAACTGAGGTTGAAGGCCACAGTTATTTGAATCAAGACCTCTTACTCTTTGCCAGGATGACTAAATCCAATAATACCAGTAGGAAGGAATCACCCATGTGCCTAAATGATTATCTACCTTTTCTCCAAGGTGCTCGGAAGATAGGAGTGCCATGCAGGAAAGATGTGAACCTGGGCATGAAAAAACTCGGAGCAGAAGTGGAGTTTGCTAACTCCACTGTTCTTGGGAAGTAACTCTCTTACTGGGGTGTTATCGGGGTAGGTCCTATGGTACAAGGCTCTGACTGTTGTGTTACAATCAAAAAGGTCTTCTGTTTTCCCTGTGGGTACTGAGAGCAACTACGGTAAGGGCTGGGTTTGCCTCGATGACAGTGGGTGACTACAATCCAACAGGGGCCACACAGGAGCCCAGTAGGAAACGCACATCGTGGCAGAAAGTGCAGCTCAGTTCACCCCACTCCTTGCTCATATTAATACACTGGAGGTTTCAACCTCCTGGTTCTGTATCTTCAAACTAATTGTATTCCACAGGCCGGCACTGTGTTTGGTTGACTGGCCTGAGCCCTATACTATATCTGGGGATGACAGATACAATCAGGTACGAAAGGCTTTATCAGCAAAGGTCGAATGGCCAGTTGGGATGTTTATTTATGCAGACCGGTGGGAGCTAGGGCTGAAGCTCAGTGGCAGTGCTCTTACATGACACGCACAGGATCCCGAGCTTAACCCTAGAACTGAGAAAAAGAAAAGCAGTGTTGGCATATGTCATGTTTCATGAGCATTAGTTAAGAGAGACCAGAGAAGAAGGCTGAAGGTGATGGGATGAAGTGAAAGGATGAAGAAAATGGTTGCACAATTAGTAACATTAAATTTAGTAAACTCATTTCTAATCTTGGAGGGTGGGTGGGAGAGGGGGAGTAGGGAGAGCCTTTTATACTAGAGAAACTTGCAAACACTCCGGAAGTGTGGCAGTACCACTTGTCTCTGGGAGTGAGAGGTAACCAGAGGGATACCCCATGAGAAACCACATAAGTCAGAACCCTCTGCTTTCCTCTGCAGCTAGGTGACCACCTGGCCTGCATGCTGATGGAGAACCAGAGCACTGTCCCCCTGGAAGAGACTGCAGGTCTCTGGACCAAAGGGACACTGGTACAGTACTCAAATGGCCATTTGGAACATTTCCTGAGGGCAAGCTGCTGGGTCCTGCAGGAGGGGGTGGCCCTGCAGCGGTGGAGGTTTGATAATGGGAGACATGAGTCATGACAAAGCAGATGCCAAAAAGGCTAACTGCCTGCCAGTTCTTGATGAGATGAGCTCAGCTAGGGCTTCTGGGAAATAGTAAGAGTGGTCAAGGATGAGAAATAGAGAGGCAGAGGGCTGTAAGGACAATGACAAGACCAGCTCAGATTCAAAGAGACAGACCCTTGCTAGATTGTTCAGACGACGAAACACCAGATGCTGTATTTGCAGAAGGGAGTGTCTGGAGAAGTTGGGACCAGGCAGCGGTGGGAGGGGAGTTCCTGGGCTTTATCTGTAACTAAGGGGTCTGGTCGTGAGGAGCTAGGACAATGGAAAGCTTCAGTGGAATCGAGAATCAGGAAAACAGCCCTTCCCTCATCCAGGGCAAGGGCTTATCAGTTCCTATAGCTCTGCTCTTCCTCACCAAGGACTGTGGCTCTTCATCAATGCAAATACTTCGGGCAACTTAGAACATTGGATTTACAACAGCCAAGTCCCAGTGCTTTGAATTCTTGCAGGGAATCTTAATGAACAAGCGAACTGGACGTTAAGTGGAAACACATATTCTTTTAAGCAATTTCTGGAATGTTACCGGTCTTCAGCCATTCACAGTCTTGGGCTTTACTGTTCACCGTGAGGGAGACCACCCAGGAAGGCAGCCAGGCAGACCACTGAATCTTAGTCCTGTAGATTTGCTGCCCTGCCTTGTCCCAGCTCCTCCTTAGGCTGGCTCCATCACTTCAGCCCTATCGTCTGATACGTGCAGAGCTGACCATGGTGCCTTGCAGAGAGCAAGAGCTTAATGAATGCTAGCTGATTCTTTAACAATTATGGTTGGTGCCTGGGTGAATCAACCTTTGACTATGAAGTGCCCTGAGAGTTCAGAGCTGGCCCTATGGGCTCAGATGGTGGGCAGAGAATGCTAGTGACAAATTCTTTTTTTTTTTTTTTCTTCAGCCCTATTCACTCAAATTTCAAGGCATGGCTTCCCGAAATAGAGGTATTTCTTTTGCCTGGAATCTAAAGGGAGATACATAGTGCCCCTCAGATGGCACTGGATGCCTCTTCTGTTTGAATCCACTTGTTTTATCTAACTACAGATTTGTCTCTTCTACTGGCTTTGCTTTATTATGATCATGTACACATGGTATAAAACATAAGTACTGTCTTAGGAATTTGTAAAGGGACAGTTGAGTGGCATGGAATACATTCAGATTATATAGTCTATTCCTACTTGAGTTCTTAAACACAGCTTACTGCCCCATTGACTGAAGAACCATCATGTAGGTTGTTATCCTGGGGCCCCAAGGAACTTAGAAACCAACCTTCCATCAGATGTGACATCTTGTTTCCCCACATCTAGTCCCCAAGCTTTTTATCTTCTCATCCCGACCCCTCCCCCACCTCTCATGTTCACATTGCAGAGGGATCCCAGGCCACATGTAGGCTATGGAAGCCCGCAGTTCCTGCTCAGCCTAGCTGGGCACATTCAAGAAGGTGCTTTGTTATTTCACAGGATGTTTATAGGACCTTGGAAAGGTTACCAGGAACAGAAATGCCCCTGGTTCTGTAGGCAGACAGATCTGAGGCCAGATCTAACAGCATGTAAGACATGAGCTGTGCTTTCTGACCTCATTCCTCTTTGGTAGGCTGGAAATCATGTCCTCAAGTTAGTTACATTGAGAATGAGAAGCAATGCACAAGACATGCCAGAGTTATACATGGAATAAATCCATCTCCGTGCAGACACAGGAACAAGCTCTCCACCTACATTTCAGCACGCCCGTCAACTGCTGTCATGCGACAGATTTCTAGTTGCACAATAGAACCAACCCATCCCTCTGCTATCACTGGATGGGAATCCACTTGACAGTCCATATTTTATACGTCCAAAAGCGCTCTGTAGTAATCCTGACCGAGATCCAGATAGATGGCCAAATGTGAGCAGTCATTATCCATTCGGCCAGTGTTTATCATAGTGAATATTTGTACAGTACAAGAGGCTTTGGCTGGTGTTTATATTATAGTCTACGAGCATTTATGTGACAGCCTACGATTATGCAACATCTTACAAGGACAAGATGGAATCCAGACAAGTCTATGTATGAGGAGGCAGTGGGCCCTGACAAATACAGATTTCCTAGAGACTGAAGGGCATCCTGGGAGGGGCCTCCTCTACAAGCACAGGGAGCCATATACAATGATGCTACCTCTAACTGTTGGAAGAGAAGGCGATTTTGCGTAAGCATTCTTTCAGTCCACACCTCCTCCAGTTCATGCCTTGTGTGAAGAGGACAGCTAAGCCTCCCAGCATTGCTCTAACACATCTCCCCAGGAAGTTAGTTTTGAGAAGAGTTTTATTAGGAACAAAAGAGAATAAGGAGACCCATTAGACCCTGAGCACAGGAACAAGGGGAGGAGAGGCACCTGGAAGAAGGTAGGACAGAGAAAACGGTGACCCGAGGACACAGTATTGCTGTTCAAGCAATAGACTGTGATTTGACTCCTCATACCTGATTGGTCTCCCTGTGAGGCATTAACCTGCATTCACTAATTTAAAAAAATTGGAGAGCTCTGGCCCAAATTTGCCAGACGAGAGAAGCTAGCTGATGTTTGTCATCAAAACGTAATAGTGAGGAGGTCAAATCAGCTCTTACAGAAGAATCTTACAGAAGGATGCAAATAAAACCATTCCGGTTGAGGGGGAAAGTGATTCAGTTAGCCTACTCTCAAAAGACCCATAGTATGTTTCAAGGAACTTCTGTGTTACTTTCAAGGACCTAGGGCCTAGTGGTCAGAAGTATTTTGTGGAGCTGAACTCAGAACATTGAGTTAGTCTTGATGGCTAATGATTGGCATGCTATTGGGCCATGGCTGTACCAGAAGGGAGCTGGAGTACTTGTCTCTTCCCTGTTCTCTTCACGGCTGGATGAATACAGGCAGACTTCCTAGATGCTATTTGGACCACCCATCTCTGGCTGGGACTAATGCTCAGAGCATGAGTCACATCGCTGTGCTGGGTTCTCACTTCCTCTATAGTCAAGGGCCGAGTCACTCTCCCCCCCTGAAGTCTGCCCAAGTTCTAGTACCCTGGCACGTTCCCAGAGGATTGTACTATCCAGAATCATCCAGATAAAGTATCCTTTGCCCAGTACTGTATACAAAGGAGCACCAGGCACTTTCCAGAGCCGACTTATCGAGTTGAGTCAGTGTTAAGCCATCCTCTCTGACTGAGCCCGGGGACACAACATCCGGGAGATGTCCTTGGCAACAGTCACTTTGACAGTTTTCTGGGAGAGATGACACTCTTTTGGCCACCGCAGCCAAGACACTCCTTGATTTTTGGCATCAGCCCAGTCATCCAGATTCTACTGGGTCCCTCAGGTTCTTTCTTCACTGTCAACAGATTTTTCCAAACACAGATAGACCTGAGCCATTCACACCTGGTCCTCTCACTGTGTGTTCCTGAAGCAGCATGGGTGGCTAATTATACCAGCATACAAGTGTGTTCTAGCCATTTGCTGCTGCCTAAGTACCTACACTTGGCCCTCAGTCTTTTCTCTCCAGAGAACATGGGGATTTTAAAAACCACACCAGAGATTCATCTTGTAAAGGATGGGTCTGGTGTAGGTGACTCATTCTCTTGCCCTAGTGGTTATGACACACATCTGTGCTCCAGAGTCCAGCTAGCTCTTTCTGGATCTGTCTTTTGATAGCAGTGTGCTGTCCTAGCATCCTTTTAGATGACAGAAGTAACTCATCCCTTCTCCTCATGGTCCGGCATTTCCATGTTGAGCCTTTGATGCTCAACATGTTGACCAGGATGTGATGGGGCACCTGCTGGTCAGTAGGCAAGTGCCTGTCCTCATACTTTTGAGATGCTCATGTAATGTCAACTGCATAGTACACGTCTTCTGCTCTGGGCTCTCACCTGAAAATGAGAAGTTAGCATGGTCTGAGGGCCAGAGTCAGGAACTAAAGATGGTCGAGGCCACTCTGGGTTAGCATATTCCTGGGTGGGGCATGGGCAGGAATGACAGTGGAAAATGAAGAGTTAACATCTCCCCTGTGCCCAGTCTTTGCTAGGCATTGCCTGTGGCTCATGTTCTCTCTGCCCATAGTCTTGTCTCTCAAGAAAGTTAATATCAAGCAAAAGCAGGAATAGTGGAGTATCTTCCATCTCAAATTTACCAACCATGCACTCTGCTTAAGAGCCCTAACCACCGCCCCATGTCAGTAGGCAGACCTCCTGCTGTCTGCAGGGCCCCACTGCTTCCTCTTGTTATTGCCCGTCCACTCCTGTCCACCATGCCTTCTTGCCCCAGATTGTTTCCTGAGCTTCTATTCGCCCCTGCCCTCCTGCACCCCCTGTGTTTCTGTGTGGCTACTGCAATGTGCCACCAGCAACAGCTGCCCCTATTGGCTCTCTGTCTGCAGGAGAAAAGTCCAGATTGGAATACTGTGTAGGCTGCTCAGGATCAGTGTGGCCTCACCTCTGAGTACCCTTCCTCCATGGAACAATATCAGCAGACACTCAGAACCTTCCAGAGCATTTCTCACTCCATTCTCATTTGCCCCATGTACCCAGCCCTCTCTCATTCTCCAGGTGAAGACTGCTTATCCCCCGAGTGCCAGCACCATACCCTTACTCCCATGAAACCCCTATTGACTTTCAGAACTCAAGTGGTTTTTCTTTGAGATGACTGCATCTGGGTCTCGAGCACATACAGTGGCTATCCAAATCACACGCTGTGTACACCTCATACAGAAACTCGGCATGAAACCACACTTTATTTTTATATTCCCAGACCTTGCGAAGTGCCTGCCACTTATTGGAGGTAATATTTTTATTAAGCGAGCTAGTTTACGGGCAGGAGCTTGCCATGGATGCCTTCTCTGGCTCTGCCAGAGCCACACTGATACAGATGAGGATGGTTGCAGATAACCATTCGACTGAGCACAAGGACCCCAATGAAGGAGCTAGAGAAAGGACTGAAGGAGCTGAAAGGGTTTGCAACCCATGGGAAGAACAACATTATCAACCAAACAAACCCTTCTGAGTTCCCAGGGACTAAAACACCAGCCAATGAGCACACATGGAGAGACCCATGGCTCCAGTTGCTTATATAGCAGAAGAGAGCATTGTCTGACATCAATGGGAGAGGGCTTTGGTCCAGTGAAGGCTTGTTTACCCAGTGTAGGGGAATGCCAAGTTGCTGAGGTGGGAGAGGGTTATTTGGAGAGGAAGTACCTTCATGGAAGCAATGGGAGGGGGGATGGAGGGAGAACAGGGGACAGCATTTGAAATGTAAATACAGAGAACATCCAATTTTTAAGAAGTGAGCTAGTTACAGAAAATAAAAAAGACAGTGGTAAATTTAAAGCTGGTGGGATGTGCTGCTAAAAGGGTAAGATGGCGGCCAAAATGTTCTCAGAGTATTGGATGCCTCAGGTAAATACAGCTTTGGGAATGCAAGGAATAAAGGGGGTGGGGTGGGTGCCTTTTTCCACTCCTAAACTTTGTGTTGGTTTCTGAGAACTCAGAAATGTAACTGCACTTTGCCTAAGCAGAGCCTTGATTTTGTTTTTTGTGAGGGAGGGGGAAGGCTGTGGGTGGGTGTATGGAGCACCGACAATGGCTGTTTTCACCCATATTTTTGGTCCTAGCTAGTTCAATCTGGTTATCAAGGGGGAGTCCCAACCCCTGTCACCATGAATTATCATAGACAGAATTAATCCAGAGATGAAGAGCACAGGATGTGTCAACTCCATCTTGCTTCTGAATCTTCCCTTGGAATTGTCTCCTCTAAACATGCAAAAAGTATTAAATAGGTATCTGCTGTGTGCTAGGAAGGAAGGTAGGAGGTATCTGGAGAGGGCTAAAATATAGTTCCTCCCTCACCGAAGTCTCAGCCAAGGGGAGAATGGAAACATACAAAGATAATCCTAACAGAATGCAGCAGGCCACCGAGGGGTCATGGGAACAGAAGAGAGTAAGTCAGTTCTCTAGGGCCTGGGTCAGAGGCACAGAACAGAACCCTCAAGTCAACTGTGACTCAGGGAAACCAGAAACTGTTATTTCTTTTGCAAGGAAAACATATCTAGAAGTGGGCAATTCAGGCTGGTCTGGTGGATGTGTCCTGGTATCACCGGTCATCAGAACATAGTCATCTGCCTGTGCCTTTCTCACCACCCAGACCTTGACTCCTGCAGCTAGACTGGACCTTCCTCACTCCAGGCAAAACAGGGGGGACAGACGCCCCACTCATCCACCCTGTAGCTATGCCGGCAGCCTTCATTCCAGGAGCTCCTATATGGTGTTCCTGCTCTTGTCTTGGTGGTCACAGCTCTGTTTCCAGGCCATTAGGGGTCAAAGAGACCCAGTTCAGCACTATGCTCAGTTGAAAGTCAAGCTCTTCTCCCAGGGAGGGGACACTGAATACATGACTTGCCCTTCACTGTGACAGATACAGCTTGTGGGTGGGAGATTCCTATTGGTTCATGGTTTAGAGGGTGAAGTCCGTTGTGTGAGCTACAGTGGGATAGTCTGTACCAGGAGCTTCTGGTACAACATCTCATGGGGCCAACCAGGAAGCAAAGACTGGAAGGAAGCAGGGAGGGGCTGCTACCCTCCATGTGCACTCCCAGTGCCCTACTTCTACCAGTCAGACCTCACCTCTTAAAGTTTCCACAGCCTCCCACACAACATCACCAGCCAAGGACCAAGCATTTAAACGTACAAGCCTGGAGAGGACATTTCCTATCCATATGGTAGGGAGCGAATAGTTTCTGCCATGCTAAGCCCACTTGGAAAGCTATGGAGCAACTGTCTCAACTACCAATGCCTCCCAGTAAGAGGAGGGAAGCCTGAGGAGGTGGGCTGTGGCAGAACATCTGAGATGTTCTCTTAGGGATCTGCCAAGTGGTTTTAATGCTGGAATTCTGATGCCCATCCTAGCCCCCTTCTAGAAGAAGAGGACGAGAAGATCGAGAAACGAATAGTCAATTCCAAGAGGCTCTCGCAGAGAGATCCAGGAGCGTGAAGGGAATTCATGTAGTGAATATCAAATGAGGAAATGAAAATGAGCCACGGGGAACCTAATCTAGAAGACTGAACCAGGGATTACTGGAAAATCTGGTGTCTAGTGATGTAGATGAGCAAGACAATGACACACAAACTGAGCCATGCTATTTACATTCCATAGTACTGTGAGGTATAGTTGGCTTATAATTAATAATTCTATAAGTTTTTCCTTAGATATGTATAGATGTGTATTAGTCAGGATTCTCTAAAAGAACAGAACTTATAAAATTGTGTGTGTGTATCCATCCTCATTTACCCCTAATAAATATGACATATATATGATATATTTGATATATGTCCCTCATCATATATATGATATATATATATATATCCCTCCATATATATTTATACACACACACACACACACACACATACAAGAGGGATTTATTCACGTGGCTTACAGGCTATGATATGGGTAGTCTAACAATGGTTGTCTCTCAGCAGAAAGGCAAAAGATGCAGTGGCTATTCAGCACATGAAATTGGATGTCTCAGCAGTCCCAATCTGGTGCTGGAGTCTCAGACAAATCCTAAAGAGCTACTGGTCTTTAGTCTACATTGTAGTCCTGAAGAAGTAGTTTCTAACACCAGCAAAGAGGTGTCTCAGGATAGATGAATTGTTAGCCAGAGTGAGGGCAAGCAGGAAAATCCAAAAGCTTCCTTCTTCCCTGTTCTTTTCAATGGGCTGTCACCAAAAGATACAGGAAATTCTTCTGACCTCAGTGTACAGATACAGGAAATTCTTCTGACCTCAGTGATCCAACCAAAAATCAAGTAATCAAACAAATAAAGTAGCACACAGGTGTGCCCATATGTTTGGTTTTAGTTAATTCTAGAGGTAGTCAGGTTGACAATGAAGACCAGCACAACAAGATGTGTCTATGAATCAGTCACCATAAGATGAACCTATTGGTCACACTCTCATACTTCCCTGTCTTCCATCGTCCCTGCCCTAACCCTGGTGATTTGCTTTCTATCACTAGATTTGTTTGTATTGATTAATCTTATACAAATGAAGCACACTGTGTTCTCACTTTTATGTGTGAGAATATTGCTACAAATTTTGTGTGGCATAAATTGCTTTAAAATTTATCCATATTGTCTTTGTAAAGGTAGTTTATTCTTTTCTATTGTTGAATAATATTCTTTCATGTGGTTCTTACGCAACTTGTCTGTATTCACTTGTTGATGGAACCATGATTCTTTGTGCTATGTTGAAAGTTTTGGTCATGATACTTGACGCTGTTGTACATCTTTGAGCACAGATTTTTATGTCTTTAGTGTTATGGAACAAATGCATAGGAATACACTTGCTTAGGCTATGTAGTTAGCATATATGGGAAGCTCTAAAAATAAATATTTTATTATTAGAAAACTGTAAGCTCATGTGGAATTTTAATGAATAAAAACTTACTCATTTTCATCTAGCGGCAACATCTAGAAAAACTATAGTTCAACATCACAGCAAGGATACTGACTTTGATATAATTTTATCACATTTGTTTATGTAGCCAGCACCCAAGGCAAGACACAAAATAGCTCTTTCACCACAAGAGACTCTGTCTATTTATATCTCTGCTCACTTCCTTTCTCCAGATCTACTCCTGTTATTAACTCGTAATATTTTTTATATCTCAAGGCTATCATAATTGGAGTCATGTTATACAAACTTTTAGATTTTTTTTTCACTTAGCACAAACTTCCCTTGCAATTCACACGAACTGTGGATTCCTCTTAATTGCTGAGCAGTGCTCCATTATATAAACATACTGAAGTTTGTATAACCATACATTATAGATTAATAATTATTTCTGTTGTGTTTTACAAAAGTAAAGAGAAACTAGGAATTTCTTTGGTGGATGTGTGGTCAGGTGTGGGGAAAGTGAGGGTGCCTCTGCATGTTCATGCTGAGGCATCCCTTCCCTCTGAGGGACCAGCCACACAACAGTATAGTAGAGAATAGGGTTTATTCAGAAAATTGGGAGAGAAGTTGTGAGAGAGAGATAGAGAGAGAGAGAGACAGAGAGACAGAGAGACAGAGAGACAGAGAGACAGAGAGAGAGACAGACAGAGACAGAGAGAAAGAGACAGAGAGAAACAGAGACAGAGACAGAGAGAAGGCAAGCAGCCCCTTTACATAGTGAGTCAGGCATACCTGGCTGTTGCCAGGTAACTGTGGGGCAGAGCCTAGACTAAATGGCAACAATTTCCATCCCTGCTGGCTTCCAAATGAATGAGACTCCAGTTATGATTTATTTATTTATTTATTTATTTATTTACTGGGTAAATTATCTCTAGTCTAATTTTCTAACACTAGATTGGCTACTTTCCCATCTGTGCTCTCTAAATAGTTGCTGTTTGTATTTCTCCCTGGCTACTTGTGCTCCACCAGCCTCCATCATCCCTAATGGAGACCTTCTGTCCTCCCTGTCGACCTCCATGCTCCTTCCCTTTTTCTCTCCTCCCCTCTCAGGGTCCCTACTTGTGACCTCCAGCCTTTTAACTGACTGAAACCCTGCCTATTTTTATTCTCCCCAGTAATTGGCTCCTCCACTTTTATTTAGCCAGTAATTTTAAATTGGGGAGCAAGATTTACACATCAAAGGCTGGTGTACTTGGGAATTCCCTCTTCTGGGGCAGCCAGAACTTGGGGTACAGAATTTAACCTAGCAGCACCAGATCAACCCCCATCAATACATCTGCTGAGAAACACTTTGATTACCTCCAGTATAATCTATTATGCGTGAATCTGCAAGGAACATTGGTGTATAGATTTTGGTGCAAGTACAGGTTTTCATTTCTCCAGGATGAATAAAATTCCAAAGTACAGTTGCTGGGTTGTATGTTAGTTTTGTAGAAAACTGTTCAGCTGTCTTCAGGACAGCTGTACCATCTTCTGTGCTCACAGTAGTATGAGCAGTTAGGCCTCTAGACACTCTTGGAAGCTTTGGGTACTAATGTTTCTGTGCTTGTCATGACTATTTTAACTTGTGTCTTTTTACTTCCTGCTACTTTCAACATCTTTTCATGTGCTTCTGAGCCATCTGTCTACTTGTCAAAGGTCTGTTCTTATGCTTTGCCCATTTCATAATTTTTTTGTCTGCTTTTCTAATTTTCCTGATTTATATAGTAGTGTCTAGATGCCAATCCTTTGTCAAATATGTGGCTTCTGTTTATTTTTTTCCATCTACTGCTTTTCTTTTTCTAGCTCCTGAATACATGTGTTACTTATGAGACTGATGAATTAGTTTCCAAAGTGTTTGTACCACTGGGCAGGATGTCCAGGAGCAGTAGGAGTCTGGCTGCTCTACATCCTTGCAACACATGTATGTCTGTTTCTTTCATTGGATGCTTTTTAGTGGATCTGTAGTGATGCCTCATTGCTGCAATGCTTTTTCTTATACCTAATGATATTGAATGAATTTCCTCATGTTTATTCCTTTTTATTTCTTCTCCAGATGAATGTTTATGTAAATATTGTGGCCATTTTATTATTTACTCATTTGTCATCTTCTTAAGTTGCAAGAGACATTTACATATATGAATATGAATCATTTGCTGTGTATTTGCATTGTTGATACTTCCTTTTAGTCTATGGTTAACAAGCAGATATAGTTTCAGAAAACATCTTTTCCTTATGGGAACTAGATTCCATTTTATTTCATAAGAGAAAAAAAAGAGTTTTCCTACTCCCTTGACTGGAATTAAGACAAGAAGGAGTGTTTAACCAAATAGCAAAATAATAAGAAAGATTTATTTCCACATCAGCAGAGTGACTGTGAAAGGGGCAAAAAACAAAATATATGAATATACAAAATGATTCTCTTTTTTTTTTACAGAATAGTTTATTCAGGTCATGGGGGAGTTAAGAGGTTAGTAGAGTCCGAGAGAGAGAGAGAGAGAGAGAGAGAGAGAGAGAGAGAGAGAGAGAGAGAGAGAGAGAAGTAGAGGCCAACCATGAATATGTGGAGAGAGGGGGAAGGGAAGTGGGGAGGAGGTAGAAGGGTGGGAGAGCAAGAAGGCTAGAGAGATCAAGAGAGTGGAGGGCAAGAGACAAAATGATTCTTAACACTAATGATTTTACTTAAAATATCATTTTTATTTGTCATTTTGTTTACTATTTAATCATTCAGTGCTTATTATTATTCTGATTTAAATTTAATTTTGAGCAATAGTCAACTTCTTGGAACTGGCTCTAACCATTTGTATTTTTAAGTATCTATTTGTATTTGCTCTTTGTTTATATATTTATTTGAAATTTTATATATTTATATCATACATTGTGGCTACATTTATACCCATCATCTTCTGCTCCTCTCTCTGAACTCCCTTTCTTCAACTAGTCCCCCTCATACCTTCATGACTTTGTTACTTTTTCTTTTTTTCATCGAGTTTTGTTAGAGTACCCTGCTTGAGCATGGATTTGCTGAAAATCAGGCAGCGTAACACTGTCTGTACCACTGAAGGGAATGTCATGGCCTTCCTCCATGTTTTCCGTAAGACTGTTTATGTGTGTTACACGGTAATGACTATTTATGTAAAAGCCTACACACCTGCAAATATGTTTGGTGGGTTGTGTGCTGGCTAATTTTATGCCAACTTGACACAATCTGGAGTCATTTGAGAGGAGGGGGTCCCAACTGAGAAAATGCCCCCACTAGATTGGGCTGAAGACAAGCCTGTGAAGTATTTTCTTTATTAGTGATTGATGGGGGAGGGTCAGGTCCACTGTAGGTAGGGTCACCCCTAGGTTGATGGTCCTGGGTTTTATAAGAAAGAAGGCTGAGAAAGCCAAGTTGATCAAACCAGTAAGCAGCACCACTCCATGGCCTCTGCATCAGCTTCAGGCTTAGGTTTCTGCCCTGTTTGAGTTCTTGCCCCAGCTTCCCAAAGTGAAGAACTATTACCTGAAAGTGTGAGCAGAATAAATCCTTTCTTCCCTGAGTTGCTTTGGCCATGTTGTTTCATCATAGTAATAGTAACCCTAACTACGACTCCCCCTCCCCACCCCAGTTTTAACTTCATGAGCAGATTGTGAAAGGTGAGAGATGGAAGACAGAGAACCCAGGTATTTGATAGAGTCTATACCTTTCCTTCTAGTTCTGGGGAGCCACAGCACTAGCAAAAGGATTCTGGGAAATAGCAGGCAAGATCAAGAAATTCCTGTGCTTATTGAATAAACTTGTCAGGGGGATAAGCAAGTGTCCAGGTTCAAACCCCTATGTTGCTGTCAGCAGCCCTGCACTGGAGCCCCCATCTTTTGCATTTAAAAAAGAAATGAAGGTGTTGGTGAGGACACGTTGTGTCCCTCTGCTATTTGCAGCTGAGCTGCTCAGCCACCAGCTGGCTTGCAAACACAACCCCACAGTGATCCAGTGCCTCAAAGAAGCACCATCTCCTATTCCAGCTCAGGCATGTTTTCCCCATTGATAATCTTTCCAGCATGTGGAGAAGGGATGGGAGATTGTACAACCCCCCTACCACAATTCCCAGATGACCTCTCGTGGTCAGGGCTAATGGGGGGGGGCAGAGCGGAAGGAGTTTTAATTATGGAGTCAACAGACCTGGTTGCGATCCTAGCTCTTCCTTCACTAGCTGTGCGCCCATGGGCATGCTACTAAAGCTCACTGTGTCTGTTTCCTTCTCTACAGAATATTCCCATCTGTCCCTTTCTTGCATTATTGGAGAATACCACTAAATAAATACATAGTCTTAACCTATCAAATTCAGTCAGAGCTCACCAAATACTAATGTGTTATACTTAACCAATACCTTGAATCAAATAGGTGTCTAATAAACATTTATTGGTAAAAAGAATAGGGGGTAAACACTGTCAAATTGCCATTAGAGGAGTTTCATGCTGTACTGTACTTTTGGAGGTGAATAAATCACCTAATAACCATAAAATGTAGTTTGCTGATCTAGTAGTTCAACTTTTTAGTCTTTGCCTAAGAAAATAAACTAAGAATGTATGGGGAGGGGCACCACCATGTTTCATCGGTGGAAAAACTGGCAATACTCTAAGTGTACACATACCCAGAGATTGGCCACATTCTAGCTCAGCCACAGTATACATGGCGGGCACACAGCCAAGCCACTGCAGTGTAGCCCTGGGAGGGTATAGCTTGGAAAACAAACATAGCTGCCTGTGGCGAAACCTACCTTTGATGCCTGTGGACTTTGGCAAGTTCAGTGAAGCAACCAAAATGTTAATTTTGCCATTTCTAAAGTAGCTGTAAAGAGGTCCACCTCACTGGTTCAGGAAAATTTGACAAGGTTTTGAGGTGGTTGCTCACAGGCCACCAAGGGAAACATACAGAAGATGCCGTCCACCAGTTGAAACTTTCATTTGATTTTGTATGTCTTTTTCTGAGGACAGATGACTGGGCCCGATGAGGTCTGATTCAGTCTCATTATCTAAGAAGCTAGCTCCTTGCCTCCGATGAGCCTCATTCATAAAGGGACTTTGGACATGAACTCTTTGGGTGGGACAGGGAGTGTAGCATCAGTCATATTACCCATAAAGCACCTGGAGGGACAGTAGTGGCAATAATAAACTCTAACATCTTTACAGAGCATTTGCTGTCTGCCCCGCACTGTGCTGACTGAGCTCTTCCCACTCACTGCCTCTCTCAGTGCTGTGTTACGTGGATTCTTATTGCCTTTATGATGTGGATGAGGAAATGAAGGCACGGAAATCTTGAAAATCATCTCCAAGGTCCCATGGCAACCAAGTAGCATAACACCGCCACCACCACCACCACCAACAATCCATTAAATACAAATGTGTTATCTTCTGCCAGAGGACTCCGGCTGATAAGATACTTTGAGGGCATCTGAAGACCTTTACCATTAATAAGTTTGTCCAACAAATGTGTAAGTGTCTTCAATAAAATGGAGGTCAGAACAGTGCTCACGGGGCAGACGGTGAGCTCCAGCGGCACTTCCACAGCCTCAGGAGAAGAAATCTTGACTTAGGGTTTGGCAGTTCTTCCCATTGAGTGCTGACTTGCAATCTTCCCCAATAGGCTCTACAAGTGACTGTCTGCAAGCTGGACTTGAACTTGACAAAGCAGGTTCAGGTTTTCTCCTTAGGCTTGGGTGATCTAATGAGGTAGCTTTTAAAACTAAGAAAATTGCCAAATATAGTGTTAACCCAAACTTCTATAATCTTGTACCAACAGGCAAACATCTTCTCCCGTCCTTCCTTGGGCACCTCTGACATGGGATTGGGGTCTAACATGGACAGAAAAAGCTCAGATACTCATAAAGGTGCTCCTCACTATTCTAGTACCTCCAAGGATCAGCTCGTAAGTTATTACTAATGTTGACTAACAATTCATGATCACATACTGATGCCATACAGTTGATTCTTTGATGCATGTATACACTGTGAAATGACCGAGGAATGCTAATTAGCATATTCTTTGATGGAAGCAAGCTAATTAGCATATTCTTTGATGGAAGCAAGCTAATTAGCATATTCTTTGCTTATGGTACCTGTCATTTGATGAATTATTTGATATATTTGGCCCCCTGCTATGGATTGAATTCAGGGCCTCAAACATACTAAACATTTATCCTATCTCTGAGCTACCCCAAGTCCAAATACCCTTAGTTTTTTTTAACTTATAAACTTTTTTTTATTTTAACTGTGGGGGTGGGGCACAATGTGGATAAAGGACTTTGTGGAACTGGTTCCCTCCTTCCACTCTTTGTGGGTTCCAGAGATCCAGCTTGAGTTTCAGGTTTATGCAGCAAGTGTCTTTACCTACTGAGACATTTTGCTGGCACTGAGTTTCTAAAGTCACTCTTTTGTACAACAGATCTTAAAACTTACTCCAGTTCACTTAAACTTTGGGCTCTTGATCAGTTCCTCATCTTCATTTTCTTCTGTGAATTCAGTGTTATTAAACAAGAACACTGTTTATAATAGCAATAAGGGGTCAATTAGTAATAAATAACTTTGATAACTAATCAATTGACCCTTTATTTCTGTTCCTGAGTTAAATTCAGTGTGGGTCAATCAACTGATACACATCTTCAAGGGACTGGTTTCAGGGGCCTTCCCCACTCTCCAAATCCTCAGATGCACAAAGCCCTTGTATGAAATGGCACAGAATTTGCTGATTATTTACCTACCCACACCTTCTCATGTTTGTTAAAGCATCTCACAACATGTACTTAGATAGAAACTTCAGCCATGTTGTTCTGTTTAGGGAATCATGCCAAGAAAGAAGCCGGTTCCCATTCAGGACAGCTGAAGTTAATGGTGCAATTACAGACCTTGCTGTGCTCTCTTTTTCTTGCTGATAACAACATGTTTTATAAGAAAAGTAAAAATATCCATGAAA